>NC_141700.1:415244644-415776808 GCF_964263255.1 Lissotriton vulgaris | reverse complement strand
GGGAAGAAAATTAGGATAATTGATGTGTCCATTATTGATAGAGCACAAAACTAATTACAAATAGGTTTGACATCTGCAGGAAGTTAATTTACTCCCCTTATCCTAGTAGACTCAGGGGCCTCTGGATGCTTTATGGATTACAAATTCTAGACGAAAGTCTAGATTCCTGCTATCGATATACATGAAAAGAGGAAATTCAGGGCTTTATAGGAATCATATCAGCAAAGAACCTCAACCTCTACTAATGGACACTCAAGCTGTTTATGCAGAACAACTAAGATTTGATCTAATCAATACTTCTTTTTCTGTTATTTCACAAATAACATTACTGAGACAACACAATCCTCATATAAACTTATACACTCAATCAATTTCTTTTTATTCTCATTACTGTACAGTACAATTCTTTCAGATTCCAACTCAGGAAAAGACTCAGCCATTATCCTGTTCTGCACTTCAGAAGCAATGTCCAAAATCAAAGTAGGAAGAAGAGAATGATCCATAACTATACCACCACTTTATCGAGTGTTTCTGGACAGCTTTAGTAAGAAAGGAGCCAATATACATCCTCCCCATAGGGGGTTTGACTGTCAGGCAGACCTTTTGCCAGGAGAATACGTTCCTCAGGTTAGAATCTTTCTCTGACAGTTAAGGAAGAGGAAATTCTCTTTGAATACTTAAAAGAACACTTGCAAAAGGCTTGATTTGACATGCAGTATCACCTGCTGGTTCTCTGCTCTTCATCATTACTAAAACTAGTGGTAAATACCAGCTCTATAGATGACGGAGAGTTAAATGCACTTAATATCCAGAACTGTTTTACTCTCCACTTCATTCCAATCAAGTCAAGACAGCTAAAATGTTCACCAGTGGAGCATACACTCTGCTGAGAATATGCGAGGGGGACAAATAGAAAATGGCATTCAACACACAATATGGTCACTTGTAGTATTTGGTGATGCCTTTTAGCCTATGCAATACTCCAGCTGCCATCCAACATTTAATTAATTAAATGTTCCATGCCCTCTTGGATGTATATATGATGATCTTTTTGGATGACATTCTCACATAATAAGAAACTCTGGAACAACATTGTCTTCATGTGAAGGATATTCAAGGTTAACTAAGGAAGCACTCTTTGTATGACATGCAGAGGTATCCTATGGAAATCAGCTTGACATTCAGGTCCAGGCCATCCCTTTCCTCATAAGCTTGGATGCTGCTCTTCCAACTCACCAAAAAAAAGAAAGATGAGCCGCAGTAAGCAGTGGTTGGGGAGTCATAAGTGCAGCAAAGCAAATAAAAAAGGATTGGGGTAGAGGGAGACCACGTTTAGCAAAGATTTCAACGTGGGGAAGTCACCCGCGCACAGAATGTGATGGAGAATGTTCTCGGCTAAAATGTCCTAAAACCTCTAAACAGCGGGTGAGAGGTTGGAACAGAAAATGGGGCTTATTTTGAGCAGCGCAGTGAAAGGAGCTGAAATTACTAGGCTAGAATCACCAAGGCCATATGTAAGTAAAAGTGAAATTCCTAATTCTTAATACCGAATTTTACCGATTTGGTATTAAGAATTTGGAATCTCTGATGCAGGTAAAAATTCAGTATTTTTTTACCGAATCTGTAAAATTTTAAAAATCATTACCGATTCCTTAATACCGATCGGTATTACCGAATCTGTATTACAGAATCGGTAAATACCAAATCGGTAATTCAAACCACCAGCAATTGAGGAATAAGCCAATCCTGTGCATCCACCCCACCTCCCAACCAGGGAGTAGCCACACCCATGCAGGTGCACTGAATCAGAACCTTCTGGAGAGGCTGGGAATGCAGAGGAGAAGACAGGAGCCACTGGGAGAACTTTTCCTGTAAAACCTGCACAATGGCTAACAAGGAGACAGACAAAGAAGGTGCTGAAAGGAAGAGAAAGTTAAAAATCAGTGAAAGGGAGCTTCAGGTCCTGATTGAGGAGGTGGTCAAACAACATACAAAGCTGTTTGGGAAACAGTACTTACAAGTGGCTTAAATCAGAGAAAAGGAAGATCTGGCTTGGAATACAGGCACAAGTGAATGCCATAGGAGTGACCCCCCCCGGGAAATTGAAGAAGTAAAAAAAAGGTGGTACGATGTCAGGAACCTCACCAAAAAGAAGATGGCTGAGATTAAAAAACAAGCCAGCCAGACAGGAGGAGGAAGGAACTGGGCACCTGCACTGACTGCACTTGAACAGCTTGTGGAGTCCACCATAGAGCCTGAAATCGTCTGCGGAATCGGGGATGCAGACAGCTCAGCCAGAGCTGCCAACAAACAAGGTAAGAAGTATGCCCACCAATCTGCGCCCCCCTTTCCCTATCCCCATTCCCCAATGAGGCTGTGTGAATACCACTCCAGTACAGGTTTTACTAAATACCAGCAATGCATTATGGGAGATGTAGTCAGTGTAACACGTATCATGACAGTCATCCCACTGAACACCAAGGCATGTGACACACATCAGTGATAAGCAAGCAGAGGACAGAAAGATAGTGTGCCAGAAATGAAACTGTATTATTGCTACTTAGGTCTGCCAGCGTAGTGAGCTAATGTACAATTTGTGTCCACGGGCGAGTCATCGCACAGGTATGCACAAGACAAGGCAGGAAGGGCACCCCCGGAAGCAGAGATCAGAGGAGGCCAGTGCAAGTGCAGGGCACACCACACCACCACCACCGGCATCACCACCACTGCCAGCATCACCACCACTGGCAGCACCACCACCACTGCTAGCATCTCCACCACTACCAAGATCACCAGCAGCAACACCACCGGCAGTGGCAAGACCCAGGAGGCATGCAGTTGCCACACTCCAAGAGGTGGAGTCGTCCTTGGAAGACACCAGGGTTGGAGCAATCTCGACTGTGCCAGTGGATGACAGTAATGCAGGGTCGCAGTCCACCTCAGAGAGAGCACACACAGGTGCCAGACGCCGCAGGGCTAGGGAACCCAGTCCACCTTTGCAGGGTGAGGAGCATGGTGTGTTTGCAGGGCTCGAGGCAAACATGGTCAAGGTTCAGCACTTGCAAGGGAAGGCAATACAGTCTGTATAGTGTCAAATGAGACACCTGAACACTAACATTGTGAACATTGAGAAGGGCATCAGCACTATGACCTCCATGCTGGCTGAGGGGAGGAAGGAGATGGCTGAGGGCATAAGGGACATGTCTCAATCAGTGATGCTGCTGTGCAGCAAACTTGATTAGCACAGCATGGCACGGCGCAGGGAGAGGCAAAAGATGGGAAACCATACAAAGGCGGTAAACCGCCTCTCAACTGCCACTTCTGTGCTCTGCAGGCACTCCGTGGCCATGCAGGAAGGCATGGCACCTGCAACCGGGATGTCTCTAGGGGGCTTGTCAAAGTCACAACTGCACTTGAAGTGCTACTAACAACTCAGGCTGCCAATACTGGGGCAGTTGATGTGGGGAACAGTGAGGAGATGACCAGTCGCAGCAGCATAACGCCCCCTACAACTGAGACCAGGAGGAGCGAGCAGCAGACGTCATGGGGCTGGCACTGAATCCATTGCCAGTGAAGACAGTCTGTTGAGGGAATCTAGCAGTGTTGTGCTTGGCAGGAGGGTTAATGCAACCCATACTTTGTGTACTCAATTGAGTGACTTAACCCATGACATCCTCTTAGGGTTGTCACAAATAGGACTGGCAAGTTGAGCTCTTTGTGTAGTGGCGTAGTGCCAAAATATTAAACTACGTCATACAAATGCAACAACTGGCTGTGTCTCCTTACTTACTCAAAAATAGTTGCGTGTGATCTCTGCCCGTCTTTGTCTCCCATCTGGTGCTGGCGCCACTCCTGCTGCGTTGGGCTCTGGCTCAGAAAATTCATCATCATCTTCCTCAGAGTCCATTAATTCAACTTCTGTACCTTTCTTAGTGGCAAGGATGTGCAGCATAGCACAAGTTGCAATGATTTTGCATCAGATGATGGGTGTGTACTGACGTGCGCCTCCACTTTTGTGGAGGCAGCGGAACCTGCTAGTCCAAATGTGCGCTCCACAACGTTGCGTGTTGATTTGTGTGCCACATTGTATCGTCTCTCACTTGGGGTTGATGGGTTTAAGTAAGGAGTGAGGATGAATGACCCCACAGCATAAGCGCTATTACCTAGGTGAGAAAGAAAGTGCCATTAATAACAAACACCAACACACTCATCTGCAGTATCCATCAGGATGTGTCACAGTGATTTACCTAGCAGGTATCCTTCTCCAAATTCTCCCGCAGCCAGGCGGTTGTAGATCCCACTGTTCTGGAAAATGTATGATTCGTGCGTGCTCCCTGGAAATTTGGCCACAATGTCAGTGATTATGTTGGCTGCATCGCAGATTACCTGCACATTTATGGAGTGGGTGGAATTTCTGTTTCTGTAGACATACTCAGTGGCTGCAGGTGGGCAGATTGGAATGTGTGTCCCATCAATGCACCCTATGACATGCGAGAACTGTGCCATTTGGTAAAAGTCTGTCTTGGTTTTCAGCAGGTCCACCTGTGTGTTTGGGAAGCTTATGTAGTGATGTATTCTCTGCATCATGGCATCCAAGAACTTCTTGAAGAAACGGGACAGACAACTCTGTGATACCCCACCTACCGCAGCTATAATTCCCTGGTAACTGCCAGATGCAAGTAGTTATAGGTTACAGAGCACCTGCACATGTGGTGGTATGGTGTGCGCCCTTGGTGTTGGATGCTCCAGGAGGGGTGCAGGTTCCTTATCAGGTCCAGGATGGTGAGGGGTGTTAGATCTCAGCCTCAGTAAGTTGGAAGAGTGTGATGCGCTGTCTGTAAACGTGCTCCTCCCGTCTCCAGCCACCTTGCAATTACATAGAAGGCTGCCATAGTGATCACTGTTGCATTTTGGGACTGCTTATACACACTGCACCTGATTACCACCTGCTTTCAGTCGGTGTTAAATACGGACTCCTAAATACCGAATTTCATGAAATTCGGTATTACCAAATTTTCCTACATCCGTTTCTTATTTACCGATTCGGTATTTAGGTGTTCGGTAATTCCGATTCAGTAAATTATAAATCGGTAATATGGAATCAGTATTTACTGATTCCTTGTTACCGATTCCTTCCCTACATCGCGCATGCCTATATACAGGTCGGTAACAGTGAAATTTACCGATTTTTACCATTACCGACCGATATTTGGACCACCTACATATGGCCCCAAGTGCCTTGTCCTAGAATGGGATCTAACAATGAACAGACCAGAATTACCGTCCCCTTTTTTGTATTCAGATTCCCAATTCCGGTCTGCTGCCATACAGAATTTCTCCTGCTTTTAGCAGGTTGAACTCCTCCGCTGATACATTGTAGGAAACATTGGGTGAGCATCAGCACCTAGTGTACCTATATGGCAGCTTAGTATCCTCCATGTAAATCTCTCCATGCAACTTGGAATCAGTCCCTAAATTTTGTGCAACTAACTGCCTTCATTACATTTTCACGACTAAGTAAATGCCCACCACAGCTGCCTAGAAATGGGTTGCAGAGCCAAGTAGCAAATAAAATGACGAAGGAGCTGGAATTATTTTTCTGTCTTCTAGCAGCTAACATATAGCTGCAAACATCATAAGATCTCTTCTTAGGATGGAGTTTTGCTTCCAGGACATATGATCAAAAACAAAAACAAAAATTAATTTCAACATGGATCTCTCAAAGGGTGAAGGTTCAGAAGTCGAAGAGATCTTATTAGTTATTGTGACTCCATCCCATAGCCCCCACAGCCGAAGCTTACTCGAATATTTCGAACTACGAATAATATGCAGTACTAGGTAAAAAGTACAGAGGACCTAGCGCAAAGGAGGTATTTGCACTAGTCAAATATTAGCTTGGGACGAGGGGCCCAAGGGAAGCAAGGCTTGAAGGCCTGTCTCACACTTGGGGGAGCAAGACCTGTAGACCTGTCTCGCTCTGGGCTGATTTAGGCAGGTGGCACCAGCCAATGAGCTCAGAAGGGGATAAGCTAGGGCTAGCTAGACTACCATGTTTTAGTTCAAGGTTATATAGGGTTGGGTCAGGAATTCAGCCATTTTGACTAGCTCCTGATCCAGGGGCTGTTAGTGTGGTGCAGGAGCTCTTATTTTGGACCTCTCACCCAACACGTCCATTTTTGGAGTTACATTTGCCACTCTTAGGGAATCATTGTTTATTTTTGGGAATGTACGTTTTTTTATGTACATGTTTTGAAAGGTAATTTGAGACAGTTACTTATTTATTTATTTTATTTGAAAAGTTTTATATAGCGCTGACTAGACCCGGAAGTATTAGAGCACTTTACATGAGAGAGGACATTGTTTCAGTACACTGTTACTTGGTTACATCAGTTACAGTTACAGTTGCAGTTACCAGTATATGCTTAGGAGAAAAACGTGAGCTTATACAATAATATAAGATATTAGCGCATAGCAGTTGCTTGGAACTGTTCTTTTCACCACTGTAGAACAGGCAGCAGCTTGCAGGCCATGTGGGTTGCAGTAGTTGGGGGATGGTGAGTCACAAGGGGGCGCAGTTGAGGGCTGGGTAGATGTTTAGGAGAGGTGTAGCTTGGGTGAGGTGGTTGTGGAAAGAAAAGCTGTGAGATGGGCGAAAGCAAATATAAGTGTTGCGTTTGGGTGAGTTCTTGGGAGTTCTTTGACATTTGTTTAAATGCTGCATTAGACTCTTACTATCTGCAAACCTGTCCTAATAAATGTAGCCTTTTTTGCTGTGTAGATGTCTGTGGGTTATGTGAAATCTCGTCCGAAAGTTATTTGGCATGAGGTCCTCTATAATTTCTCACTATCGCAGTGCTTCCCTGTGGCTTATTAATCCCGGTATGCAACGTCTACATTTAGCTGCAGGATTGTTCTGGCCGGTACAAAAACATGTTTCTGAATTAAAATAATGCATATTTCACTTTTCTGAAAAACAATGTCAAAGCACAATGTTGTAATCCGCCGAGACACGAAAAGTGGAATGCTGGAGCTTTGAGTTCTCATACATAGGGTGTTCATTGTGCAGCCCTCGCCCTAGAGGCAACTACACTTCAAAATGGCTAAATATTTAAAGTCAGTTCACATCGAAATGCACTAAAAAGAACACACAGGGGCTTGTTTACAGGCCCCTTTCGCAGCCGGTGCATCACTTTCTGTAACGCACCGGCGGCACATTTTGATGCCCCATATTTACAAATACAGGAAAAGCCATACTGCGTGGCTTTTCCTGTGCTTGTAAATATGGTCTCTTTAAACGCAGCACTTTGCGTGAAAGAGGCGTTCCATGGGTGTTGCTGTGAGTGTTTCCAGGCAACGCCCATGAAACCTTACACATTTTCAGCTTTAGGAGAAATCATAAACCTGGAAATGTGTCTGAGTGCTACTTCTCCCCAGAGGAGGCGTAGGGAGGTTCAACGAGGAGAAATGTATTCATTTTGCCCCGTTTTTTTCCTCTTTCTATGCATGGTGCATTCTGGAGCACACATAGAACGAGAAAATCACCTCTGGCGATTGTTTATGTGCAGGAAGTGCGTCCCTTCCTGCACATAATCATTAAAAAAATGATGTCTTGCAGGTACTATGTGTGCTAATGCAGCAAACTCACATAGAAGTTGAAAAATGCCATTTCAGATTGTTTATGTGCAGGAAGGGACACCTTCCTGCACATAAACAATCATCCCCGTGATGCAGGCATCCATGCACCATGGTGCCAGGGTGCCTGCGTCAGCGCATGGCAGCAAGTTATGCGCCAGCGCAGGAGAGAGCGAAGGGATCCGTCATATCCTTGAAGATAAGACGCATCCCTGTACTTCGAAAGTCCTGCAGCGTGGCTCAGCCAAAGGACTTGAGGTGCCACGCTGCTGCACTTTCTTGTAAATGAGGCCCACAATTTTTAAGTGGCAGTGAAACAAAGGAGATTCAACAAACTGATTGTTTTACTTTTTGTCGCAGTAATCCTAGGGAAAATAGCTGATTCCTGGGGGACAAAATGCGTATTAGATATCACCATTGATCAAATATATCCAGAGAGAAATGATTTTGCATAGTCAAGTGTCATACCTCGGGTGCCATTGTCAAAATCCTCTCAGTTAACAGCGACAAAAGCATCTCTTTTTCCCTCCTTGGTGCCACACCATTTTCTTTTTTCAGTTCTGCCACCCCCACAGTCTCCTGTCATGGCGGTTGTTATCTTCACCCCTCTCCACCTTCTTGCTGAGGATAGCTCGATGCTTCTTGAATGTTTTTCCGAGTAAGGCTCTACCAAGAACTATCACATTCCCTGAAAACATCCGGTTCATGATTTGGTCTGTATGAGTCATATAAATAAATAAAGTGACATTGTCTTTCTCAAGCACAGCCTTGTTTTGCATCATATTTAACTTACAAAAACCCGCATGATAAACAGAAGTACAAGATCCTTGTCGTGTACTAACATAAATTAACAGCTACTATGAACCATTAAATTTATAATCTGAAGCTGTAAACAGATGACTTTAAATTAAAGATGGCAAAACAAGCTCTTGGATAATGCTCATACACCGTCACAATTCTTGCTTCAGGCTGATTGCATGCTATGCTTGATTTCTGAATAGGGGAAGAGGGCATCTATTATTTCAGTTTTGGACAAACTCCATAGGTTTCAGACACTCAAAAGGCATATATTGATCTTTGGTGCACTGACCAGGGAAGATATTAAGGCCCAGTGACAACATGTACGCCCCATTTCAGAACACCGTACACTGGTTGCCGGGGAAGACCATTAGGTTAGTCAGTATATACATGCAAGTGCAGGCCCTACTCATGAATAGGAAGTGTGTTTCATCAAGACAAACACAGTCAATAGGGACAAGCAGAAATAAAAGAAAGACTCATCTTTCATAGTGCGGTCAGAAAAGAGAGACAGAAAGTGAACATAAGTGAGGACGGAGAAACAGATTTCCAGCAGCAGAACATCGAGGAGATGGAGGCAAGAGGACAACTGTGCCAAAAAAGAAGCTTGTCACAGGGAGACACTAACCTCTCCCCCTGCAGGGAGGTGAACAGGAATCAGAGATACTGGCTCATACCTAGTCCAGCAAGACACAGAGAGCGGCCAACTCTCGCGAGGATTGGCTACTGACTCCCCTGACACCATACACCTTGATTGTGACTTAGGGCGTGGATTGACAGGCTGGTGGTAGCACAGGAAGGGACTGGAATTCGGGAGTTGGATGGATACATTGGACCAATGGCGATTAGGACAACTTGGGGTGAAGGGCCAGAGGGGGCTAGGTGGGTTGAAACTGAAACCTCGCCAAGGCCCGGACAAAGGGAGCACATAAGAAAAGGGCATGAACAAAACAGGAAATGGCACCCCTCAGACGAGGGGGTATGCATGGGTGTCAAGGGTGCCAGTAATACAAAAAGGGTGCAAACTTCAATCAGCCAATGGAAGGCCAAAGTGTGATTTGAATTTGGCCCCTGAGGGGGTTTGGGCGAGTTAAAAGAAGCTGCCTAGGCCAGAACCCCTTACATTCTTCTGGAGGGCCAAGCAGCACATCAACTGAAACAGCAGGAAGCCTACTGTGACATTGAGCAGGAGGAGACGAAATCCAGCAGCGGGGGAGGCCAGTGAGTGAGAGGAGCCCAGCAGCCGGGCAGCAGTGCCCAGGGGAGCAAGGCAGCCCAGAAGAGTCTAGCAGCTGACAGGGCCCAGAAAAGCCCAACAGCAGAGCAAGAGTGCCCGCAGGAGCCCAGTAGACGAGAGACAGTGCCCAGCAGCCTGGTGAAGGCAAGCAGCTTTCATAGTGTAGTCAGAAAAGAGAGGCAGAAAGTGAACACAAGTGAGGATGGAGACAAACACACTGCCGAACCAGAGTCCCAGCAGCAGAACATCTAGGAGATAGAGACAAGAGGGCAACTGCGCCAATTAAGAAGCTTGTTATAGAGACACCAACCTCTCCCCCTGCAGGGAGGTGATCAGGAATTAAAGTCACTGGCTCACACCTAGTCCAGTGAGGAATGGCTACTAACTCTCCTGACATCATAAACCCTGGTTGTGGCTTAAGGTGAGGTCTGACAGGCTGGTGGTAGTGCAAGAAGGGACACAAATCAGAGAGTTGGTGGGATACAGAGAAGCAGTGGAGATTAGGACAACTTTGAAAGGGATTGTTTTATTCCTACTGGCATCTATGTGTTGGTTTCTCATCCCTTCTCCGGTTTGGCATTTTGGGTACTGGGAACATACCAGTCATGAATTCCCTCTCCTCTTTACCATTATGAAAAGTCTTATAAATCCATTCAACAATATATAATTGAGCAATCCTCCATTTGTTCTTTTTAATTTCCCAAAGGAAAGGTGATCATATTAGCCTTCCAGATGGCGTTGAAGGGAGACTAGAGAAGTAACTAGGCCTAAGACTTCCAAATAACTTATGATTTGATTTCTATGACATTATTAAGTACTGTTTAACAGATATTTACCTCATAAAGGCCAAACTGGTAGCTGAAAGAAATTGGATTATTATTTGATGGGGGTGACTACACACATCAAGAATAACGACAACACTTGTCAGAGGGAACCCTTAAATTTCCCTAATAAACCTAAGCTAAATCTTCCAGTAGTTATGGCATAGAGTAGACAGGCTAAATGTCAAGTATTTCTCCAGTATCAAAACAGTAAAAAAAAAAAAGGAAAAACAACAATAAAAAGCCCAAGCCGAAATAGAACGATAGAGTAAGAAATAATTTAAGAAACAAATTGACAGCACAGCAAAGAAATCCAGCAAACCCAATTAGAGATATGATTTTTTGGAAAAAGATAGCACCAATGGGCCAATGATAGTCAATGGTCACTGTAGACCAGGGATTGGGCGCAATTTAACGCTGACAGAGATGGATCACAAGTTGAATACAGTAACAGGTTCATCCTGGTCAAAGACTTTACCTTCTGACTTACTCCCTTTAAGTCCCAATCCATCACAGGATTACACTTGTAAAGGCTGCTAGGACCTCACGGAAAGCACTTGGAGACTCATAGAGTGTGAGGCAAAGATCAACTGCAGGGTCTATTCCCAGTCCAGTTGTCACTGGTCAGATATCTTGCAGGAAAAGGCCTCTTGTAGTTTGTTGCATCCCTGTAGCTTGAGCAGGAGGTCAACTGTATGACCCGTGGAGTCCAATTCTGTGTCACAAATAGAAGTATGAGCAGGTCCAGTCCTTCAGGGCTCCTCTCAAGTCACGGACAGCAGATCCAGTCTTCTGAAGTGTGTCCCGGAGGTGCCACATTTATGCCTGGCACTAGCTAGTGTGTGGGAATGACTCCCGTTCATGCCCTTAACAAATGTGGTAAAAGTGCCCAGTGCCAACCTTACCCATACTCAGCATTTTCAAGAAGGCGAACGTCTTCATCCACATTAAACTGGCGTTCTGAGGGATGGGGGTGGGGGAGTGTACTATGCCATTCTCAGTATCCCCCCACATCTAACATTAAAGTCCAGTTCAAAGCAGCCAATATATATCCACAGAAAATACAGACAGGCGTCTGGTAGGACAAAAGCAGATGTCTTCAGCAACCAGACAGTAGATCCACAATAATTGTTTTTGCATCCAAGCTTCTCCCCTTTTGAGGGTGTTCCAGTGGTTATATGTGAACCCAGCAGACCAGTCAAGAAAGTTTTAACACTTTAGTGTCAAAAAGGATGCCCACAGCTCCCACCCTGCATATTCAGTGAAATCCAGAGGAGTAATCTCAGCCTGTTCAGGTCAGCCCATAGTTTGCTCTTGGGAGGCTATACACATCTATTCAGGGCTAATTACTGGGTGGAAGAAGCTGGAGAGCAAATACAAATAATCCTTCAATAACGACAGGCAGGGAAAGGGTATCTTGGTTAAAGTTACTTTTCCTTAACATTTATTAAAAATCTAACTGTACTACTGAATTGGATTTTAAATAACTATTACAAACAATTGTTTTTATTATTTTTCTAGCTAAACACATTCCTGAGATATAGTATTAATACTTTAATCTGCATTATGATTTACTACACAGGACAGCTAGGCCTGCAACAGTGAAAATAGCTTTAGGGTGTTATTTACTGCAAGGACATGTTAACATTACATTTCTACAACTCAATATGGTAAATTAATAATATTTGAAACTGAGGTTTTGACATGGCAAAAAGAGCTTATTTTGACAGGTAGAGTTGCAGTTTTACACTGATAAAGTCAGGATACACTGATATGCCTGAAGCCATGTTTGAACTGCCACTGTAGTGGATGGCACAATAGGTGCTTCAGTCCACTAGTAGTATTTACCTTCCAGGCCTCTGGTACACTTTGTACCTAAGGATATATAGGCAAGCTAGATATGCCTTTTAGGAGTACATCTATTTGTCCGTGTTTAAAGCGGGATTCCAGGCACTTTACTACTGGTTAGAAGGGGTAAAGTGCACAGAGTCTTGGGGCCAGCAAAGGCTGACTTCCTACAGTAGCACTATCCGTCATCCAGTGGCTTATTTCCCACTACAGTGTTGTCAGATGTTAAATAATGAGAACCTACAGTACAGGCCCTCTAACTCTAGGGGAAATGGTACAACTGGCCAAAGGACAGTGTCATCTCTGACTTGTCTTGTAAAAAAGCATTCAGTTAGACGGACAAGATAGGGAAGCTTTTCAGACATCTCTTCTAGACCAGGCCCATTTGTTGACCCCATCGGAAATAAAACAGAATTCAACTAATTTGTGCCTCACAGATGTTATAGCAAGCTCCTGAAGGCACCCCAGTGTCACTCCTCTATACTACCAAAATTCCAATTGGGGGATAATCCTGCACATTTGTTTACAAACTTTGAGTGGGGACTTACCAGAGCACCCTTACACAAAAGCAATAAAGTCAATATATGGCCTCACTTCTCTCTGGAGAGTTATATGCCACTTACCAAGCTGCAAATCCCACTTGCCACACACTTTATGACAAGGTAAAACAGGCTGTCTTGGAACGCTATTCACTACAACCTGAATCCTCCCATTGTTGCTTTTGAAAGGATAATGGGTTACCAGGTCCCTCTATTGTTTTTGAAAGATCTCAGAAAGAGATGGCTTCAACCCACCTCAGATTCTCATAATGATATCACTAATATTTTTGCTGTAACATTTGTTTTCCTTTCCCATGGGTCAAGGGAAAACAAAAAGTCCCTGCTAAACAAAGTTACCTATTGGTTTCGTGAAATCAGACATTGCTATTCAATAATTAGGAGCGATATTGTTAATGTGGAAAGGTTCACAACTTTAGAAGAAACACAAGATCTAATCCAGGTCTCATTTGTGAGCCAAGACATAGTAGAGGGACTTTTGGTGGTCGAAGCTTGCACAATTTCAAATGCACACACTGTTGTTCAGCTTAAATGTTGCGCTCCTATTAATTCTCTGAGACCCCTGTGCGCGCAGACAGTTCACGGAACAGGTGTAGGGACTGGAACAGATAGTAGAAATCATCAGTGACTGGAGCATAGGACCCCTTGCACTGTGGATGTCTGCGGAAGTATGGGGGTTGAGAATTCACTGTCGCTTCCCATACAAGAAGGGGATCTCCCCAGGAATAGGGAGACTGTTTTTGGGCAGCCTAGCATCTGTCTATATTGGCAAGAAAGGTCAACGATGTTAGAAACTGATAATATGTCAAATGGCAGTAACTCAAAGGCTAACCTTATTCCATATGAGGTAGAACTAGCTCTAGATCCCGTGGTGAGGATAGCCTCATGCAATGTAGCAAGATTGGCTAAACTTTTGCCCGATGCTCAATGGGGAGAATTTATAGACACCTACGACATATGCCTATTCCAGGAGACTTGCCACCAGATGAATGAAGCACCCACTATGCGAATCCTAAATGGCGAAAAATACAGAATCGCTATTCAGAATTCGCAGAATGGGATGCATCACCAAAATCGGTAAATATTTGCAAATCGCAACCGGCTGCAATCGCCATATGCGAATTTGCTAAAATCGCTATAAAATCGCAGAATCAGCTTTTTCCCAACCCCAAATTGCGATTTTGCATGCGCCGAAATTGCAAACAGCGATCTCGCAGATTGAGAGATCACAAAAACGGGAAGTCACATTTTGAGCACAATGATGACATCACTACCAGGAAGTAGCCTGCTCCATGCTTCATTTGGATCACAGAGCTGGATAGAGGAGGAGGCAGAGCACTGAGCTCCAAGAGACACACCCTGCAGTCCCAATACAGGATACATAATGACATCATAATGTCCCAGGAAGCAGCAGGACCCAGTGAAACAGCCAGGAAGCGCAAAATCAAGTTCTCTGAAAAAGAACTGGAGTACTTGATAGAGGGAGTCAGCAGGGACCATGACCAGCTATTTGGGAAGCTGTCCCTGAAGGTGCCCAAGGCTACCAAGAGGCGCATCTGGCTGCACATCAAGGCCAAGGTCAACGCGGTGGGAGTCACGCACTGGTCGATCGATGACCTCAAAAAGAGGTGGTACGAGGCCGTGCCAGAGCAAGCCATATTTGTAACCCCAGTAATCCAGTTCCTGCCCCTCCCAAACGCCCAAATGCATTGTGGGACCTGTAGTGTGACAATGTGCCCTGATAACCACACACAGTCAGAATAGTCAAGTGAAACATACCCCTAAAGCCAGTCAGGGAATGCAAGCCTGCATGCATGTTGCTACATCCCAGGTGCCTGAATCCTATCATTAATCATGCACTCATTCACGTCACAGGTGCTGCAAATGCTGAGATGTCTGACAGTGAGACACTCAACATTGTGGAGACACCTGATGAGATAGAGGGAGCAAGCCAGCCAGCACCAGCACCTGGACCAGCACCTTCCCAAAGACACAGGGCCACATCTGCAGCCACAGGTGGAGCACAACCTCACCAGTCGGCACGCATGGCAGTGGAGCAGATCCTACCCCCATCCAGGAGGCAGACACGACGCCCAGCATCTGTGCGGTCCCAAGCAAGCAGCAGGTTGAGGCAGTAGCGCTTTGTGGCCATAGGCAGCTGCTGACACGGCTATCAGCCTACACACGCTCAAACCACCTGATTGGGAACGCCACTTCCCAGCTGTCGCGCAGGTCACTGGCCATGCAGTTACAGATGGTGCAATGCTGTGCAGATGTTGCAAGGGCCCTGGAGCAGGTCACCACCGCTGTGGAGAACCAAGAGGCGGCCGGCCATGGCCATGCAAGGGGGGGGATGATGCCAGTGAGGGGACATCTAGCCTCAGCAGCCTGTCTGTGCCGGTGGAACCAGAAAGGCGCCGCAGTTCCCGGCCCTACGCTGCATCACGGCAGAACACTCTCAACTTGGAGGGTGAGAGGCGACAGGGTGCGTCCGGCAGGAGGCGCCAGTGACTGTACATTTCTGGCAGTGCCATGGTGAGGTAACCACGCATGCCTGCTAAGGATACAAGAGCCTGTATGTCTCAATACAGTAGCACAAATGTTTGCTGATTTAAAGCATATCGAGAGCTTGTTACATAAACAAAAGATTTATTTTGAACACAAATCTTCTTCATGTCAATCATTCATGTGGCATGCATGAGTGCAGTGTTGTGTGAGGGGTATGGGTGCACTAGAAATAGTTCTGTGTGATGTTGGCGAGGCGCCTGTGTCCTTCAGCAGGATTCTCCCCGTGTGCATGATGCACATGTGAAGGTGGCAGGTTGTCCCCCTTCGACTCACTTCCAGACACCTCCACAGGTATCCTCCGCTTGGTGGCACCTGAAGGGAGGAGCAGAGGGTCAGTGCCTGTTATGCACAGCAACGTGGTCTTAACATACTGTATGTGGGCATGTGTACTTACCTAGGAGATGTCCCTCGCCAAAATTCACCCCAAGCCAAGCGGGTGTGTATGGCGCTGTGCCGGAAGATGAACGAATCATGCGTGCTCCCCGGGTATTGTGCCACAATGTCTGTGATGATGGTCTTCGCATTGCAGACCATCTGGATTGTGAGGGAGTGGTATGACTTGCGGTTCCAGTACATGTATTCGGTCTTTGCGGGTGGACAGATGTGAATGTGGGTGCAGTCGATGCAGCCAATTACATGGGGGAAATGGGCGGTGTGATAGAAGTCCAGTTTTGTTTGCATTAAGTCCTGTTGGGTTGTTGGGAAGGTGATGAGTGGTGTATCCGGCTCAGCATGGCGTCCAGGAAAGTCTGTAGGCACCGTGACAGTGTACTCTGTGATATACCCCCTGCATATACGACTATCCCCTGGAAGCTGCCAGAGGCCAGGAGTTGCAGGCAGCACAGGACCTGGACATGGGTGGGCACAGCATTGGTCCTCCGTGTTGGGTGCTGCATCAGGGGGTCAAGGTCTCTGATGAGCTTCTCTATCATTGCCCCATTGAGCCTGAATTCGGAGTAGATCTCCTCTTCAGTCTGGCACAGGAGTGTAATCCGCAGCCGGAAGATGCGCTCCTGGATCCTGCGTCGGTTCTGGGCTGCAGCCTGGAGCCTCAGCCGCCTTGCCACGATGTAGAGACCTGGCATTGTGACTTTCCTCATGCTCCTACTGAGTCTCCTTAAGTGTGTTTGATTTACCCAACACCTGTATCTTGTTTGCCAATTTTTTTTTTCACCAATTGGACTTCATGGTTACCACCTGGTTTTGCTTCTCTGTAAATTGCGACTCGTATTTAGCGATTTATGGTATTTTCACAATTTTCGATTTATGATGAATGGGAATAGCGATTTATTAGCGATTCCGCAATTTGATTGCAAATTCGCTATTGATTTCGCTAAATGTGTGGGTAATCGCTGTTAAGGAATCAAATGGGGCTTTCCAAATGGTTTTGCTATTCTTTGTTTTGAGATTTCGCTATTTGCTGCTTTTTTACTTGATGCAGTGCAGGAACGGAAATTGCAATCGCTGTTTTGCAGCGATTGCGATTGCAATATCGCTTGATGCATCTATGCCTTGGTGTCTTATACCATTTTATAGAAATGGGTATACATCCTTTTGTGTTGACGCGATTAAGAGCCCAAAGGGAAGACCCTCAGGAGGATTGGATATTCATGTTAATACCTTGCTGCGATGTACTATTAGCACTTTGCCTTGTAGCTCATTGGATATTGTCGTCCTTAGACTTTTGTTTCCCTCAGGTTTGTCTATAAAAATAATAAACGTTTACCATAGGGCAGAGGGTAGAAACAACGAAATATTCACTATCTACCAACTTGAGCAACAGGTCTTGACCCCGAGGACAAGAGACTTAATACTGGTGGCGGGAGATCTTAATACAACTTTTGAGTCAATAGCAGCTGCCCCCCACGATTTAACCACTAACTTGAATAACCAATGGGGTATACCCCACTTAGATTTGCCCAAAGTAAGAGGTATGCCTAAAGCAGGCCAACTGCTGGCACTTACCTTGAGTATGATCTTAGAGGTGTACCTCAGACAGCCAGGGCAAAGCTACTTTCAATAGACTGGGTTATTGAAATAGAATAGACTACTTTCTAGCCCAAGTTGAGTTATGGCCTGCCGTCATGGACATGGAGGTGATCGACCGCTTAGATAGTGATCACAACGCTCTCAGTTTATCACTAAGTATCAAGAAAACACCACACCTTGGGAACAGGGGCTGTAGTGATACTGGTGAAATTGAGCCTACTAGTAACTTGAGTACTATTAAATGGGATTGGGTAGCTAAAAATTCTGCGGCATTAACCATTATTAAGGGAATGGTTAAGGCCGAATTTGACCAGTTGTCCACACTCCCTACCACAGCGAGAAATAAAAAAAATGATATTCACACGAGAAGCTAGGGGAGAAAATAAGAGATGTCCTGGGTAAACAAAGATACAAGAACACCTGCCCTAAAACTGAGTCCTAGTATAACAATGCCTGTAGGGCTATGAAAGGTGAGCTGCTGGATGCTATGAAATCTAAATCACAGGTCAAGATTATGAAATCTAGGGCACGCCATAGGGCTGTAATCAACAAAGCAAAAAGGGAGTGGGAAGAATCAATATGGTCAGATCTGCACGATTTGAAATTATGCGGAGATGCACTCCTTGTAATGAAAAGATTATTAACTTTTTAAACAGCGTGCTGCAGAGATAGCACGGTTGTCTTTCCCGTGCCTCTAAAGTAAACCTTCCTATCTCGAGTCCAGAGGAATCGACCTCTACGCACAATAGCTTTCAATAATTCAACCCAAATAAACACATTTAAACAAGTATTGAATTTTGAGTAATCATATTATTTTGTTTTAATTCGACATCAAAATGCTAACTTTAGTCGAAATTTTCATCAAACATTCATCAACATACATTGATCACTTTTAAACAAAAAGATAAATAAAATAATTTTCACAATGTATAAACATAGAAAAGATTTTTTAAAACAGCTTCTTCTGTGCTTCTTCTTTGGCTCAATGCATTTCGGGCCATACCTGGCCCTTCATCAGGAGAATATTAATCTATAACAACAATGTACACATAGTCATGAGTAACTTATTTCAGCCGAAGGAAAGAATTTTATAGTACAAAATTTCAAGAGAATTGTTCAATGAATATCCTGATTCAAGATGAATATGTGTATAAAAACTACTCCACCGTCACCACACCCATGTGTGCATCATGAAACAAAATGAAGACAAAGTAAAACTTGCTTACATGTTCGAGCTTCAAGCAGGACAATATACACCTAAAAGATTTTAACGCATTGATTATTATCGAATTTACTCTTTTACCGCAACTGCTGGTACGTGTTCAAAACCTACTTGTCTGAAACCCACTCTTACCAGGGAATCACGATCTGATCACGGGAAATGCTTTGCTTGTTCAGGTAAATAGGGATACTAGGGAGTATTCAAAAAGCATAGTTGTAGTGTCCAGGGGTAAGAAACCTGTACTCCACTTTTGTATCCAACCAGAGGAGTGTGTTGCACACTTTAGCCACCTATACACAGACAACCTTAGGTTGCTTAACAATAGAGATACTGTAGATGTGAGTAGGGCACAATTTAAGCCCAATGATTTGCAATTTTCCCTCAATGAGACAGAAGTAGCAACTAGTTCCTGTTGTTAGGAATCGGGCGCAGTCCTCTTTCAGTGACCATGAACTGTTATCACATGATCTGCCAGTTCAGGATATAGGTCAGTCCTACCTTACTGTCGGGGCTTGTTATTGCTCACCTGTAGGTTCCTGTTTGCTGGTTCCTGTGTTCCTGGATTCGCTTTGCTGTTTCTCACGGGCTCGTGAGAAACGTTATCCTTCCTTTTCCCCTTCCTTTAAGCATTTGAGTCTGTTCCCCTTTGTTGGTTTTTTTTTATTTCCCTCGTGGTCCCTGGGTAGTGAGTTTAGTGAGTTAGATACCCTTTCCCTATTTTTGTCCCGTTTTTTGGTGCGTGTGCATTGTCACGTTTCATTTGGTACCCTGGGGGGTTTTAGGGGTTTTTGTTCTCCTCCTGACGGCACCTTGTTCCCTTTCATTTGCGAGGAGAACGCGGTGATTGTGACAGCGCTTTCATTTGATTTTGTGCGGCTTCTAAAAGCACCGCTCCATGTCGTTTGATGCAGGAAATGACGTTTTAGGTCTTTCTGCGAGCGCTATTCAATCCCGTGTGGGAAGAAAGCCAGTCTGCTATCTCATCCCTCCCAGTATCGGTATCCAGTTCCGGTGTTGACACGTAGATTAAAGCGTGAAGGTTTTTTTTGTCCATGTTGAAAAGAAGACATGTTTTTTTCCCCCGATAAAATTAACGTGAAGAGAGACACCTTGTATTAACTTTCAACCTAACTATTTGGATCCAAGAGAGGATATCTTGGAGGTGAATTGTTCGTTTGAAGTCTCCACGATACCAAACCTGTGCTCTTGACTGGTAAGCACATATGATTGTTGTAACAGGATATGGTCACTGATGTTGGGTTTCAAGGTAGGGGTTGCATTGTGAAGTGTATGTTTTTTGTGTTTGCTTAGGTGCAGAAGCGTGGAGGAGGGAGCAGTCCGTTCTTCGCTCTATAGGGGTGGTAGACTTGGTGTCTCCCCATAATCCACCCCCTTTTCTGGGTCATCAGTACACTCATTATTTACATCTTGTGAGTGGCTGGTGAGCCGGGGAAGTGGTTGGTACATACCTCGTTCCTGCAGTGTGTGGGCTGAGTGGGAACCCAACATCTGTGTCTCTGGTCGTGCCCCTGGACCCAATAGGATACCAAATGACCTATACAAAGAAGATCTTAAAACATGGGGACCATACATCAACTTACTCTCTAATAGTATCCTTTCAGGAATGGAAATACCCCACTCGTGGAAGTTGGGAGAGATAGTGACTATTTTTAAGAAGGGGCACTGTGCCCTTCAGGTGAACTATAGGCCTATCAGCCTTATTGACTCACTACAAAAACTTTTTTGTAAACAGGTCCTTGCCCACCTCCGAGAGTGGACTAGAGAGAGGAACATTATTTCAGAGTGGCAGGCTGGTTTTAGGGAACAACTAAGTACCCTTGACCACATTTTCCGCTTTATGTGCATTTTTGGGAGGAAAGTCACTATTCGCAAGGGCAAACTATATGTTGCCTTTGTGGATTTACGTGCCGCTTTTAATATGGTACCAAGAGCAAAATTGTGGGAAGTCCTAGAAAATATGGGAGTGACAGCCCCATATTCTCAATATTCCAATAAGACTTCTTGCTAATACATGTGCACAAGTGAGTTAGGGTGAAAATGGGGCCCTAACAGAAGTGATCCACATTGATAAAGGAGTTAGGCAGGGGTGTGTATTAGCACCTACCCTGTTTACCCTGTTCATCAACTATGTCATTCGTTGTTTGAGCACGAATGGCTGTGATGCTCTGAAAATAGGAGGTCAATGGGCCCCTGCTCTCCTATTTGCGGCTTATACTCTGCTCACATCTAAGACACCGCAAGGGCTCCAGCAGCTGCTAGACAATTTTCAGTAATGTTGTTCGGGACGGGGGATGGAGCGAAATAGTTCCAAAACTAAATGCATGCTTTTTTCATCTAACTCAAAGATTAAATGTAAGAAACACCTGTATGTGGGCGGTGAATTACTATAATTAATGACAGTTTGATTATCTGGGTATTAAACTCACCCAGAATATGAGTTGGGTCCCACAATTGGATAAAGCACAGTTAACCCTGACTCATCAAACCGCAAGCATTTTGAAAATTCATAGAAGAACTTTATCTAGAAAGCTGGCTCCAGAGTTATAAATCTACAACACTAAAGCCATAGGTGCGACCTTATATGGTGCAGAGCTCTGGGGTTGTTCTAACTGTAGTAATCTCCTAGTCACTGAACAAAGATTTTTTAGATCACTAGTGAATCTGCCGGTGTCTACTCCGTTGATTCCTCTCTATTTAGATATTGGCCAGAAGAAGATTTCACATAAAGTTGGCCTGTGGATACTCATGTTTTGGCACTGGTTATGGACCACTGCAGCACTCTCCTCCCATAGGGTGGGTGTCCGAGAGCTTATGATAGCATCTTGTGTGGACAAGATTCGCTGGATGCTCTTAGTCAAGAATTTGCTAGTTAAGTTAGGACTGGTTGCCTATTAGAGAGATCCGGAAACCCTTAGCCAGATTAATACATTTATTCTTAAAGCTGTATATTGGGGTTTTATCGAAACCGACCTGATAATGAATTGCAAGGTATCACTTTCGATTGATTTTATGAATTTTAAACAGACACTGCTATTTGAGCCCACACTGGATAAAACTGAACCCCCTCTAGCAAGGAAACTATACCTACAGTTTAGGTATGGCTGCCTACCTCTAAATTACTTTAAAAGAAACTGGTGCAAAGCAGGAGAGAGTGCTGAAGAATATTGCCCTGTTGTCAAGGGATTCCTGAATCGCCTGAACTTGTTTTATTTTTTTGTCCCTTGTATATTCCCAATCCCCACTTAAATGGATTGCCCCCCCCCCCCCCCTTGTAGAAATCTGGGAGTAAAGAGATACAAGGAGGCATACAGAATATTGAAGACAGATTGTATTTTGTATAGCTAAGTTCCTAATGGCCGCGTGGATCAGGCGCACTAAGTACTCTCCTGATAGTCTTTAGGGTGTAGCTTTTATGGCGCACCACACTCTATGGCGCCATAAAGCTTTTATTGTGGGTTATGTCCTATTTCAGAAGCACATGGTTTCTTAACATTTATTAATTCCTCTTTTAAAATATCTAGAGATGAAGTTTTTAACTATAAACAAGGATGTGTTCTGTCCGACCTATATTGCTGTGACTGTAAATAGGCTGTGAATGTTTATTTATAATGTTATGTCCTATTTTCCTTTTAAAAATAACATAGTTTTAAACATATTTTATCTTCTTTTTTAAGTATTCTGTGATGAAGTTCTTAATGGTAAACAATGATGTAATTTTTACAATCATGCTGCTGTCATAGTGAACTCTCTTTTCGCACAAACACTGATTCACTTTGACTGATCTGTTTTGCTGTGACTGTAAATAGACTGTGATTGTTTATTTATAATGAAATGTATTATTTGTAATGTGTGTTTGTAATTGTCTTGTTTTATGGTGTACTTTTATGATACTCATTGATCTAAATAAAGTCCTTTGATTGATTGATTGATATCCCATAGAGGTTTCAGTGCTATGGATGTGGATAGTGATGGGCCAGTCAGGAATTGCCCCTGTAAAGCACTAGGAGAACCCATGGATATCCACTTTGGTGCTAATGACGGCTCCAGGCTATCATGAGTCACGGTAGTCGTGTGCTCATGACGACCTCTGAGCCATCAGAACGTTGCGGCTCCTTTTACATGCGATTAATTCCCCGCCTGTGGGGGCGAATTAATCAGTCGGCGGAGTTCTGAAGACTCCAGGCCGTCATGAACACATACCTACCGTGACTCATGATGTCCGGGAGCCGTCATGAGCACCGCCCCCCGCCCTGCGGCGAAATTTGTGCCGCGGCAAAGGGGTTAAAGGATACACTCAAGACTCTTGTTATTATAGTGGGGAAAAGATCATCCCTTACAAATGTAGAATATCTGCTAATAATATGTTGAGGCTGCCTTGAATAAAGGTGGGCAATGCATGATAATAGATTAAACTTGGGTCCATCCAGCTTTCTACAAGAACAATCCAGTAGTCTGGATCATCTGTGGTCCTGGAGATAAATTAAAATTGTTACCAAAATGCAGTAGAACGTCTACAAATAGGATCCTCAATAAATTGCTCTGGAGTAACAGTAATTTCTTTCCTGATGTAAGATTTTATTTTAAAGGCTCTGAGAAAGGGGGGGTGTACTATGCCAATCTCAGTATCCTCCCACATCTAACATTAAAGTCCAATTCGAAGCAGCCACTATATCCACAAAAAATCCAGAGACAGGCGTCCAACAGTATTTTGAAAATAAATTATCATAGAATCCCTGTGATACTTTGTGGGTGGAAGACACTTTGAGCAAAGAAGATTTACAAAGGATGAACCCAAAACTGTGAAATGAAGAAAAGCCCACTCCCTCCAGCCACTCAAACGTCCTTAGTTGGGAATACCTCTACCATGCTTGCCTATCACTCCATTCTGAACCTTTTGTGGACAGCTAACCACTTGTGGGCAACAAACAGAATATATGAGTGGACAAGTAGCGGCTATGCAAGGTCTGGGCTGTGACCAGGCAGTATGGCCAATGCCACGCCATGAGCGTTGGGGGGGGTCAGTCGCCTACAGGGAGGTGGAAATGGTAATAACATATTACTTTATGTTAAAAAAATACGAAATATTAATTAAAAAAGTCAAAGTTTATAGTGATCTAATACGAAGATATGGTAAAAAATGTCTACTTTACATTTTAAAAAATCTCAAAAAATCCCAAAAACAAAGGTTAAAATGACCTTATAGTTAGGTGAAAATGTACGTTAAAACACAACATTTTAAATTCAAACAATCACTGAAATTCACCAGTTATAATTAAACAAAGTGACTATAACTTGCACATGCACTGCTTATGACCACACATATTCTGTCACTCATGATGACTTGTTCTGTGATATAATTGATAATATCACTGCTCCCATATGAAATGATATTATTAATGCCATCAATGTGCAGCCATTTTTCAGGAATTCAAGTTCAAATTGTATTGATATCTGGTATTGCAAGGGGTACCGTGGTACTTCCGCGGTACTGTAAAATAAAAAAAAATAGGCATTTGATTGGATGAGGGAACTTTTCTTTCTCTCTGGCCGCCTCGGTCCTGAGCAATCTAATTGACAGACTGCAACTCAAACAGAGATGTTGCTGCCAACATTACAGTACAGGGTCCTGAAGATATAAACAAATGAAGATATCAGGGGGCAAGGTAGTTAAACCCTGACCTCCTTACAGTTATGGGCAGGGTAATGTAATGTAATGTAATTTAGTATTTGTATAGCACACGGATCACCCCCAGGGGGGTCTCAAGGCGCTTGTACGCATACCGCTGTGGAACCCTTCCTGGATTTTTCCCTGTGAAGTGCCCACTCCTGGGCACCCTCAAGGTGAAGCCAGGCATCCTAGCGCTGTTGGGGCCGTTGTGGAGATTAAGCAAGCTATTGCCCAGAGTTGCAGAGTGGGACCCATGATTAGAATAGGCACCGAGGCGAGAATTATCAGGTCCGAGGAAATTGAGCCCAAGACCCGCCGAGGCAGGAATTGAACCCTGGTCCCGGGCCAGACCTCTGCATCAGGGTCTGCCGCTCTAACCATTGAGCCACACTTCTCCAAGAGGTGTCCTAGAGGGACCACCCAACTGCATAAAAACACCTGTGGGTCTCACAGTACTCATGCAAGATGCAACACAGACCTTCATGTGGTCCTGTGGGACTCCCGCAAGATCACACAGAGTCCGTGTTTAGCCCCATGAGATTACAGCAAGACTACTAAAAAAAAGGAAACACAAGTACCCAACCCCCTGTAAGCAGAACTCTGGAAACTAACTCTCTGCAGACAGACAAGACCTGTTCATTAGGTGGCTGAACCCACACCTTGCATGGCCATTGTTCTATGCTGAACCCTTTGCAAACAGCCAACTCCTTGAGGGTAAGCAAGCGCATATGGGTTGGGAAGCCCCTGCAGTCTGCACCCTGTGCATAAGCCCTCATGGACAGCCTACTCCCCCCAGACTACCAAGCCTTCCTAGGTGGCCAAACTACTTCTACACACAGCTTTCACTCTGTTCTGAACCCTTTGCGGATAGCCAACCTCTCATAGGAAATCAACCAACCATGGGTAGGCAAGTCCCTGAAGCACAGATCTTCGCCCTATGCATAACCCCTCACAGAGAGTGCACTTTCTATAGACACCTATGCCTCATTAGGAGGTCAAACCCTTACAATGCACTGCTTTCACTCTATTCTGAATCCTTTGTGGACAGCCAAACCCCTGTGCTCAAACAACAGCAGAGGGTAGGCAAGCCCCTGTTGTGCATGGCGTTCGCCTTGTGCCCACCCCCTTTATGGAGAGTCTACTCCCTCCACAGACTTAAGGCCTCTTAGGAGGCCAAAACCTACAGTGCACAGCTTTTACCCTGTGCGAACCCTTGGCAAACAGCTGAGCCCTTTTGACCAACCAAATGCACTTAATGGACAAGTCACTGCTGAACTTGGTTTTGGCCCTGTGCACAATCCCTCATGGAAAGCCCACTCCCTCCAGACACCTAAGAATTTCTGTTTGTGTATAACTGTTTGTAACTACCACACACACACAGAGCAAAAGCTGGGAAAGCTAGTCAACCCTCAGAGGTGCAAAGGGATATAAACCTCATGCATGTCCCGGAAGTCTGTTTTGTTGTATATTGGACATTTCACACTTGTAAATCTCTAGTACAGTGGTACTACATGTACCTTGGACCTGTAAATGAAATGCTACTAGTGGGCCTGAAGCACTCATTGTGCCACTCACTTTAACCCTTTCGATGCTCATGACGAGCTCAGCTCGTCATGATGCACAGTTGAGCTGTGCTGATGACGAGCTGAGCTCATCATGACACCAGCAAAATGGCAATTTCCAGCACAGGGGGGGGGAAACGCCTAGCAGCCAAGGTGTTAAGACCCCTTTAAAATCAGGCATGCCATTGAACCCTGTAGTGCAGCCGTAAAACTTCAATTTTTTGACTTGGCAAAATAAACCTTTTGCCAGGTCTAAACTTTCTTCTGCAGGTCGAAGCCTACCAGACAGCCCAACTGTCAGGTTTGCTAAAGACATATTGGGGACATTCAGAAAGCTTCCTAAGGAACGTATTCCACCTGTTACTTACAATTGGCTTTGTGGTTTGTAACTCACATTTTCTGGTTTTCTATTAGACGGCTTTATTGGTTGTAGGCTGTCCAGGTTCAGTTCATACCTCTCAAGGAGCAAAGCCTTTTCACACTACCTGTCCTTGTATGATTTCACAAGTACTTCTTTCTTTAAACAGGCCTGTTTTGCCTCACATTTGTCACATTTGTGTTGCATTCAAAGACAGAGGTCAAATGTCTGGCTCTGCCTTCCCAGGTATTTTGGTGTTTACTTTACTTTCTATGATTTCAAAGTGAGAGAATTTATGTAACAATCTTGCTGCATACTGAGGGTAGAGGACATGTTTTTTTCTATCACACAACAACATTTAAATTAACTATGCAAGTATTTCAGAACATATCAGAATATGCAAAGCACAAAGTAAGCACATTTTTGTTAATTTTAAAGTGTATTGGAAACAAATACTTCAAGTATTGAAGTATTTGTTTCCAATACACTTTAAAATTAACAAAAATTTGGGGGCAAGATGGCCGACGCTGGGTTGCTGTGAGCAGTCGCATTTTTTCCCCTCTCCAGCCTGAGGAAGAAGTAGTAGGATGTACAGAAGCTGGAATCCATGGTCTTCCTAGTTTCTTTTGAATGGCACTGATATGGCTGGTACACGACGAGCCAGAGCTTTCAAAGTCAAATTACTCAGGGTTAATAGTTAAGCAAGCCTATTACTGCTATCGAGCTTTCGACTGGCTGAAGAGAGGTGCCAAAAGCCTGATGAGTACAATCGCGCTAAGGATTAAAAGGAAAACCCTGTTACAGCAGGCTGAAGCACAAGCACAAGCGCGAGAGACTTCAATGACTACAATGCCTACAAAATCGACGAAAAGTGAAAGGCAAGAGAAACAAGAATTGCAGAGAGAAAAAGACAAGAAAGACAAGAAAATGCCGAGTGGGCCGAGTGATTCAACAGGGAATACGATTGGGACGAGTAAAGCCTTGCGCAATCCAGGTGCCAATCCGGGTGCTATCCCTAAAACAGGGGTCGTGATCGGAGGAAAAAAGAAACCCGATCAGAAATGCAGCAGTTCAGATGAACATACTCTGCGCGTAAGTAATGTTAATAAACCCGGCAGACAGCAAGACAAACTGAAAGGCAGAGTAACTTTGTTGCGGCAGCCTACCGTTACTGAAGCTTTCTCCCCGAGAACCCTCCAGCGTATGGACGGTGTGCAAGGTCCAAGAGGTAGACGGGGGAGCGGTAGCAGCAGCGGGATCGGCGGATTCACAGGGCCCGGGGAAAGCAGCGGAAAACCGGACGCTCAGGAGAGCGACGCTAATGGTGGGGTTGCTAGGCAACGCCTGAATCACGGACTCGGCAGCAAGCCAGAGCTCGGGGAAGAAGCTACCGCTACTGACACAGCAGAGGCGGAGGCAGAGGTGCAAACACGACAAGAGAAGCTGCAGCAACTGGAAGGAAAGATGCAGCCAGAAGGTAACAATGACATTACTGAGGCTGGAGAATCTATGGAAAATCAGGAAAGTCAAGGCCAGCCCGCGGTTGAATTTGGTAACGCAGATATGTTAGGAGCCCTGTTGATGGTGGAAAATGAAATGAAATTAGCGAGCTTGGAACCCTTGAAAACATGGGGGAGCTCCCTCAGCCTGGCGAGCAAAAATGGAGCTGGTGAAGGAGATGGTAAGGCCGAAGGTGGCTCGGCAGAGGGAGATTGTTTCTTCTCAGTGAATGAGGAGTCAGACCCTGAACAAACAAGCACTGGAAGTTCAGAGGAGGGTGTACATTCAGACTCAGACTCAAGTATTGATAAGGATACCACCCTTAGAAGGAAGTCCTTGAAGCTATCTAGACAGCTAGCAGGGGGGTTTGAGGAGGCCCAGAAGAAGTTATTATGGGATTATTCAGCGACATCACAGTCGTACCAGGAGGTGGATGATAATAATCCAGGCCCCCCCCCAGCAGGCTCAGATACAGCGCATCAGCTCCCAGTTGAACTCCTGTTTAATACCCTTAAGCAGATGCAAGCGGAGGCTAGAGCAGAAAGCCGTAGAGCAAGACAGGACGCTAAAAAAATTCAAAATACAATGAGGAAAATGAATAAGCTGTATGATGAACTAGCTGAAAGAGTAACAGAGGCTGAAGAGCGTACAGGCAAGCTGGAAGATGAGATGGGCGACTTCAAATCTTTTAAGTCAGATCAAGAAAAACTTTCGGAGGATTTCCAATGGAAGTTGGAAGATTTTGAAAATCGCCAAAGAAGAAATAACATTAGACTTTTGGGTGTGGCAGAAGGGATTGAGGGGCAGGACACAAGGCGTTTTGTGGTGAACATGTTAAAAGGGGCTTTCCCAGAGTCAGATTGGCAGTGGGATAAAGAGATACAGCGAGCGCATAGATATCCCTTTACATTGAAACAGGGGGCCAGGAAAGATGGGCAGGGCTCTTATCCCAGAGCGATCTTGGTAAATGTAGGGAACTTCTTGCTGAGGGAAGAGATTATTGCCAAAGCTAGACCAGATAGCAAGAGGGTATTTGAGGGTACCGCATTTTTCGCTAGGCCCGATTTTTGCCACGTGACGGTGGAGAGGAGGTGGAGGCTCAGACAGCTGATTGCACCATTCCAGGCATTAGGGTCAGAGGCATACCTCCTTTTTCCTGCTAAACTGAAAGTTGTAACAAAAGGGAAAATAAGAGTGTTCATCTCCGAAATTAAAGCACAGCAGTTCATTGAAGAGCTGAAGAATAGGAAGGGGGCTTGAGTCGATGGCAAGGATATAATAGACGGGTTTTCACTATAAGCACAGCTTGGTTAAACGATAAGAGGAGCCATGGACTCAGCTAGTGATGAGATTAGGCTGAGAGGGGAAGCGACTAACGCAATTCAAAAGCGGCCACACATAGGTCTTTTGACCTATTTGCCCGTGGAGGGGGGGGGACCGGGGTGGGAGGGGTGGGAACTGTGGAGACTGGAGAGAGGGGGGTGGGTGGGGGAGGGGAAAAAAAAGTACAAATGCACGATACACAATATTTGACTCAGCACAGTTACACATCCTACACATTCCAGAGTATGTGGTATATAAAAAGATCAGTCTTTCATATAAGGAAATTGTGGAAGTATGATGACGTGTAGAATCGCCTCAATTAATATTTGTGGTCTTAACTGTGTTAACAAGAGGTTGAGGGTGGCAGCGTTGCTAAAATCTCTGAGATTGGACTTGGTGTGTTTGCAAGAGACACATATTGAAGGTACAAGAGGCTATCTATTGGAACAACTTGGTTTCAGGTTATTGGCCAACACTAAACAAGGGACAAAAACAAGAGGAGTAGCAGTTTTGGGAAAGACTAGGGAGATAACGATTAAAAGAAAGAAAGAAGATCAGTGGGGAAGGTGGGTCATCCTTGAAATCTGTGTTAAAGGAAAGACCTTTACGCTGACGTCAGTCTATGGTTCTACTGAGGATGATCCTGACGTTTTACAATACCTGGATATTGAATTAGCTCAATGGCCAGAGCCAATAGTATGTTGCGGAGATTTAAACATACATGTTCCAGATGGCTCTTGTTTGCAGGTGGGTGGACATTATGGTGGTAGGAAGAAGAAAGTATATAAAGCTTTAGTAGATATGGTTACACATAATTCCCTGGTAGATCCTTGGATTAAATCACAACAGCAGGTAGATGGTAGCACATTCTTCTCGGCCCCGCATAGGACTTTGGTTAGGTTAGATTACTTTTTAATTTCTAGTATAATACTCCAGGATGTCCAAATCGAGAAACAACCTCGGATAGTATCAGATCATAGTCCGTTGATTTTAACTTTTAAACTAGGACAGGGTCAGAATATGAGAACACAATGGACGTTTGAAAGATCATTACTAACAGACGACGCGTACAGAGGTCATATGGAAAAATGGATAAAATTTTATTGGGAAATTAATAGAGGATCTGCAAGTTCAGGAATCGTCTGGGACGCCTTCAAGGCGGGAGTAAGGGGGGAGACAGTTAGTTTTGTCCTAGCAAAACAGAAGAAGGAGAGGGCGAGACTGGAGGAGGTAAGATTGAGACTGATAAAAGAGGAAGAAGATCTTGCTTTGGCCTTAACACAGAATGTTCCAGTGGAATCACATCTGTATAGAATTATAGCTGTGAAAGCAGAAGCAGTAGAAGGCATTGCAGAGAAGGAGGCAAATAATTATCTGTCCAAAAAGGAGAGCGCATATGAACTAAGTGAGAGGGTAGGACATATTTTGGCGGTCCGTACGAGACAGAGAATGGCTACTTCGGATATTAAAGAAATTAAGGATAGCCAGGGTAACATGGTAAGCGAGACAGAACAAGTGAGAGAGGTCTTTAGGGAGTACTACACAACCCTCTATACCCCAGAGAAGGAAGAGAGTTTTACTGATATCGAGAGGTACCTAAGGGGAGTTGAGACCTATAAATTGTCTGAAGATAGAAGAGAAGAACTTGAGATGGCAATACAATTAGATGAGTTTAACACCGCATTGAATAGCCTACCATCAGGTAAAGCTGCAGGGCCGGACTTGATTCCGGTGGAGTTTTATAAAGTATTTAAAGATGTATTGATTAATGATATGTTTAATATTATGATTTCAGCACAAAAAGGTGATGGGGCTCCCCCATCCTGGGGAGGAGCAGATATTATTGTAATACTAAAAAAGGGGAAAGACCCAAAAAACACAGGATCGTATAGGCCGATCACATTGATGAATGCTGATGTCAAGGTCTACTCTAAAATTCTAGCTACAAGGTTGTCAGGGGTTATTGAGAGTCTGGTAAGCCCTGTCCAGCATGGATTTATACCTGGTAAAGGGACAACGCAGCATACCAGGACGGTTCTAACTATGTTCGATGCGGCAGGTGGCCTGGGAGACCCTATGGCAGCACTTTTCTTAGACGCCGAGAAGGCATTCGATAGGGTCTCTTGGAAGTACTTATGGCAAACTATGAGGTGGTCTGGGATAGGCGAGGGTTTTATTAGGGCTATACAGGCGTTATATAATGATCCTATAGCCAGAATCAGAGTTAATCGAGGGTATTCAGCAGATGTTATTATAGGAAGGGGGACAAGACAGGGGTGCCCATCATCCCCATTGCTATTTGCCTTGTATTTAGAACCATTGCTCCACAGATTAGAAGGCAATCTTTTGATCACGCCAGTTAGTTTGAATGGATGCGTTGTCAAATCCCTCGCCTATGCAGACGATGTGGCAATCCTTACCCCTGACCCTCATATGTCAATTGGTCAAGTTGAACGGGAAGCGGAGTTATTTGGGCAAATCTCTGGGTATAGTCTTAATAAAGCAAAGACCCAGATAGTAGAAAATGGATATTCTAACTGTAACGATCCACGTGTGGTTACCTCGGCAGTTTATTTAGGGGTGGCTATTTCGGCAGGCCTTGATAATGTTGTGGGAAATAATATCGCCCCCCTATTGGCAAAAGTCAAAAATGACCTGGAAAGGCTCAACAATTTACATCTGTCTCTGGTAGGAACTACAAATGTTATTAAAATGCTAATTCTTCCCAAGTTCCTTTATTTTTTCAGAGCTATCCCCCTTTTTTTCGAGAATAAGTGGTTTAACTCATTAGAGATTATTCTGAATAAATTCATATGGGCACAAGGCAAGACGAGAAGGGCTTATAGATTTATGGCTTTGCCGAGAGAAAAAGGGGGGTGGGGAGTGCCTGACTTCAGGATGTATTATGTTGCTGCTGCCCTGCAGTATATGCAGGGGTTAATTGGGGGAGGTGGTAAGACACAAAAAGTTACAAGTATGTCGACAGAAATTTACAAGGCTGTTCTGGGTGAAGAAGCAGAAAATTGTTTCTTAAACTGTACGGAGTATGGGTACTACAAAAGGACCAGGTTTAAAACACTAAATGCTGCTGTTAGAATCTGGAATGTTTTTTTAAAGAAATCAGGCCTTGGTAGGTTTAATAGATATGTTAGATTATACAAGAATAGGTCATTGCCTGCAGCAATTTTCAATTTTTGCGGATAGTACAATGGCTGGCTGGGCTGAAAGGGGAATTGTTCAGATTGGGGACCTCAGAGGGACTGAAGCGATGTTACAGTTTACAGATCTCGTGACGAAATTCGACATTGATAGGAGATCTTTCTTTAAATATCTTCAGGTTAGGAGCTTTTTGGGTAATAAACAAGGAGGACCTGCAGGATATCAGAGTAATGACATTTTAGAGAAAATACAAATCTCTGCAGACTGTACAATTAGGAGCCTGTATGCATGCCTGGTGAAAGGAAAAGCAGATGATATGGAGAAATTTAGTAACAAATGGGCATCTAAATTGAGTATTCCAAAAGAATTATTTCAAGAGTCACTTGAGCTTGCGCGTACGGTTTTATGTTCGGCACCTTTACAATCACAGCATTATAAAACACTGTACTTCTTATACTTTACCCCAGCGAGAATAGCTAAATGGGGAGGTACTACGGGTATCACTTGTCCAAGGTGCAATCATCCAGAGGCGGATATAATCCATGTTTTCGCCACTTGTCCACAGCTGTACACTCTGATTGAAAATATAGAACGATTTCTAATTAGGTCATTGAAGTTACGCATAACCCTCACACCATCAATATTATTGTTGGGGATGGATCAGGATGGAGGTATAGTACATAAAGGGTTTATCTTTGTGGCTGCTGCAGTTTATAGACTGACTATAGCTAGAGCCTGGTTAGATAAAAATCCACCTATCATGCAAACCTGGTTGGCTAATTTGTTGGCAGCCTATAATTTGGAGAAACCTATTTATTCCAGAAAAGGGATAAGAGGTAAAATGAGAGGATTAAAAATATGGGAACCCATAACTAGATGGAAAGAGAATATTGGGCCTCAGTAGGATTAAGGGCTATCCCTTTGCTTTTGGTTTTTGTTGTTTTTTCCTTATTGTGCTTTTATATATATTTCAATTGATTTGCCGTTATTGCCGACCCTATGTTTTTCCTTATAGGCAAATAATATGAAATGTATTATACGAAATGTTTAAATGTATGATGTGTAAACTGTGCAAAGTATGGAAATAATAAAAATAAGTTAAAAAAAAGGAAACAAATACTTCAATGTGATCAAAATAAATCAATACACTAGGTGATGTCATTTCCACGCATTATCATTTGTGCACTGTATAGTTTTATTAGTAAAACTGTACGTTTTTGCAAATGTAATGCTAATTGCAAGTGAAAATATTTTGTCTGTAACAGCAGTGTGCTACCACACCATGCGTACTCCACTCTACTCTACACCTCTCCATGCCATTGCACTCTACTCTGCACCACTCCACTTTACACCACACCACTACACTCTGAGCCGCTGCACTCTACTCCACTCTGCACCACTCCACTCTATGCTACAGCACTCTACGCTACTTCACTCTACACCTCCCTACTCTATTCTGCACCATTCTACTCTATGCCAATGAACTGTATGCCACTCTATTATACACCACTCCAGTCTAGGCCACTCCAATGTACTCTGCACAATGCCACTCCATGCCACTCCACTCTACAACACTGCACCTACACTATTGCACTATATGCTACTGCACTTTATGCCACTCTACTGTAAACCACTGCACTCTACACCCCTGCACTTAATGCCAATACACTCTATGCCACTGCACTCTACTCTGCACCACTGTAGTCTATACCACTGCTCTCTATGCCACTCTGCTCTACGCCACTGCACTCTATGCCACTCTTCCCCACTGCACTCTACTACAGTCTATTCTGCTACACTGCACTCTCCACCACTGAACTCTATGCCACTCTACTCTACTGCACTCTACACCACTTCACTCTGCAGCACTCCACTCTACTGCACTTTACACCACCCTACTCTACACCCCTATACTCTACTTTGCATCGCACTACACCACTACACTCTATGCTACACTACTCTGCACCACTGTATGTCACTGTGCTCTATGCCAATCTACTCTACACCACTGCACTCTGGGCACCTGTATTCTGTGCCACTGCACTCTATGCTACTCTAGTCTGCACCACTCTACTCTGCACCACTCTACTCTGCACCATTCTACTCTGCACCACTCTACTCTACTCTGCACCACTCTAGTCTATGTCACTGCATTCAATGATGCTGAAGTGCACACTGCTGTATTCCATGCCTCTTCACTATACACCACTGCACTCTATGCAACTATACTTTGCAACACTCTATGCCACTGCAACCTATGCTAATGCACTCTACGTCACTGCACTCTACTCTGAACCACTGTAGTCTATGCAACTTCTCTCTATTCCACTCTGCTCTACGCCACTGCACTCTATGCCACTCTGCACTACTGCACTCTATGGCAATCTACTCTGCTACACTGCACTTTTCTCCATCGAACTCTACGCTACTATACTCTGCACTACTGCACTCTACACCACTGCACTCTGAAGCACTCCGCTCTACTGCACTGTATGCCACTATACTCTACTTTCCATCACTTTACACCACTGTCAGTGAGACAAAGGGGACTGGGTGTAGTTAGAATGAGCATACTGCCAGGATGGGTGGGGTGGAGCTGTTACCTGCTCCACTTACATGTAGTAGGGCTTACCTAAGCACACAATCAGGACCCTGACCCTTCTTGGAGCCTTTGCAGGGAAAGGGAAGACCTTTCCAGAACCAGATATGAGGTAGCCTTGGATGCCCCCTCCTACCAACACCCACGTCAGAGGTTGGCACCAGGTATAAATATTGGACCCTCAGAACGCCACTTCAGTACACTCCTGACCTGAAGAGTCACTACAGAAGGACTGCCTTATTTCCCAGAGGGCTACCCTGCTGCTAGAGACCTGTCTTGTTCTCCAGACGATTGCCCTGCTGCTACCAGAGGACTCCACTGCTGCTTGAGTCTGCCTTGTTCCCCAGAGCACTGCCTGCTGCTTGAGGTCTGACCTATTCTCTGAGAAGAAAGACTGGATAGCCTCTTCATCCCAGGCTACCCTGAGTGACTCCAATGGTCAATTGACTGACTCCCTGTTCTGAGATACAGGGACACATCAAGCTCCAGAGGCCTCCCTGCAACTTTGCTGTTGACCTACTGCAACCGGGCCTGCCAGGACCTGCCCAAGCCTTGGGCCTCTTCTATAGTGAGTCCCTGATCCCCAAGAGGTGCCTCCCCAGATGTGAGTCTCTTGGGTGCCATCAGAGTGCACTCTTCTCTGAGAAAAGGAGAAATCCTGAGGTTTTGGGCTTTTCACAACCACACTTGGGCCATTTTGTGCTGAATTCCTGATGTCTGCTTCAACTGCCAATGCAAACCACCTGTAAATCTAACTTTTCGCACTACAGTGACCACCAGCGATTGTCATGAGTTCAGTGTATGGCCCATTGTAGTTTTCCCTATGTTAGCCTAGCTGTGCATGACAAAGGCCGCATTTGCTTTGCACATGTTACTATATAAACACATTTATCTTTGTGATACATTGTATTTTCACACAGAACTTGCAGTTGTTTTTGAGTTCTGTTCTTTCCAGGGATTTAGTCTAAAAACAGCAGAGAAGGTCACACAACAATGTCCCTTGTTATTTCATTCTGGTCAGGCACAGGCACCTAGACACAACATATGATTGCAGCTGTTGTTTGTGAGCACATGTGCCTTGTCATATAGGTATGCACAGTAATGTAACATACATAGAGAGAGACTTTCTGAGAGGAGGTCACGGCTGTAACTGAGATGTAGAATTTCCACCTGTGTATGCTAATGTATAGTGTCCGCTACTAATCCCAGAGATCTTTGTTATATAATCATTCTGCTTCTTTAGAAGGAGAGGGGGGGGCTTAGGCTAATCTGTTTTTATAATATGACAGGGCTTTTCATAATATATGGTTTATTGACTACGCTGACTGTATTCTTTTAAGCATTTGTTTTCTGATTGTGGCACGATTACTGCATTTTAGATGACAATAGTTTAAATAAACATTTCAAGTTCCTTCGTGTCTCTGTTATATCTTACTGTGGAAGAGTACGAGTGTGGGAGCAAAAGGGGGTTTCCTGTTACCGCGAACCCCGAGAGGGTCAGGAGTGTTGTATTCTGGGGTGTCAGTTCACTTGTTTTTCTGGAAATGGTAGGAGGGCAAGTGAGACACTATAGCTAATGGGACTTGGGCTCATGGTACTGAGGTGGTATGGGGACTCAGTCCCTACCTGCTCACGCTCTATTCTCCCAAGCATAATTCTGTTGCTGAACAGAATCCCTGCAACACGATGATCAGCAATGTGAGATCTGTACTCAGTGCTACAGCGACAGCCAGCGGTGACCGCCAACACAAACCTACAACAAAAGCCATCCACAACACCAAGCCTGCTCTTCGAGATACAGCGAAGACCATCCACGATGCTCTCCATGCTCCTCGCAGCCTCCCTGACCGTGAACTGGACACTTTGCTCCAAACTTTAAGAATGTTACTTTTTGAGCGGGACTAAAGTGGTGTCAGATTCTCAACTGATTTTCCGCAGGAGCGATAGGAAGCCACGATGCTGGGTCGTAACCTCCCTAAGTCCAAGTTAAGCCAACAATAGGTCAAGCCAAAACAGATCAATGTGGAAGGGAGGAGGGAAAGAAAAAACCAAGAATGTCCCATAAAGATACTTTAGTGTGAGTGCCGATCTTGGACGTGTAATACTCCTCCTACATGAAAGAAAAGTAAAGAATGTATCAGAAACAACCTCTAACGCCTGTGAATTCCCCTAGTAAATATGAATAATTACATATAACTAAATACCTTAGCAGTCCCCCTCTTCCATCTACTAGTAGATCCAATGTCAGCTAATGATGTGTTATTTATCTAGATGGAATAGAAAGAGTGGTTGTATATGTAGTAGAGGGTAACAGGAGAGGTCATGTAATACACTCATTTATTGACCATAGCATACCTTATGTTGCACTGTTCTCATCAATAAGCAGGCTCAAGGGAATTACTAGAGTGCATTAAAATAGAATGAAAGAAAAAAGCATATACACATACTATGCATTATTACATCCATCTCGGTTCTATTCCTAAGACCAAGTCAAAAACAAAACTATAAAGAGTCTTGAAGTGAATAGAAAAACGCAACAGTACTAGGAATCAAAAGCATGACCAAAATCAGTTGTTAGGAAAAAAGCACATCATAACATAGTATTTCTCTCTTATTAGATTTTTTCATCACAGGCATCACTGTATGCTGAATCCATGAGAAAAATGCATAGTCAGATAAGTATATGTTAGTTAACTTTAAGCATGCGAGCGCATATAGCGCGTTGCCCAGACTGGAACTTGAACAATTGCTGGCTCTTTAAATTGTGTCTCTTTCTTTTGCAGGATTGCAGAATTCCAGAAATGGAGTGCAGGAGCAAAAAGTGTAAATCCAAGGAGGGGGACGAAGAGGTGCCCAAACATGAAGGAAAACTGAGGAGGAACCGCCGGAGAACGCTGCAACAACTAGGAGGACCCAGAAGCAAAGGTAAGGTCACCAACGACAGGAAGCAGCAGGCAGGGATCAGCTACAACACCAAGCATTGCCTGTCTGTCATTGCTGGTTTGATATTGGACGCGCTCCGCCCATGCCGCATCCGGAATACGGCTCAAGGCAGGCATGACAGTAGACACCCCAAAAGCACCCCCAACTGGTTTAGGGTTATCTGGAAGCCGTTGACGGAATTGCTGAAGCAAAACATGGGGTTGGAGAAGAGTAGCAGGCTTCCAAGTGCGGTTGTCTGGGCTGTAACCTTTCCAATGATTAAGATAATGCAGCTGGCAGTATATTCTCTTGGAATCTAATATAGCCTTAACCTTAAACTCATTTTCATGATTTACAACCACGGGTAAAGGTTTTGCCGGACTCTAAGTACCAGGCCTGACGGATTTCAACAGAGAGACATGAAACACAGGATGAATTTGTAACATAGATGGCCACTCCATTTTGATAGCGATAGTGCTGACTTTCTCAATGATTTTATAGGGCCAAATAACACTTACATTTGCACGACCCCTTCAAGGCAATGTATTGTGTGGATAACCATACAAAGTCTCTGATATCGTAATCAGGACCGGGTCGACGATGTAAGTCAACATATTTCTTGTACACTTCCTTATCTTTTTCTATGTTGTCCTCTGCTGTTTGTTGGATGTCATGTATATAATCAACAAATTAATGTACAGCAGGAATACACGTTGCAAGATAGGAAGGAATTAGTAAAAGGCAAGGATGAAGACCATAATTACAATAGAATGGAGAAAAGTTAGTAGAACTGAAGTACCGAAAATTATATACCACCTCCCAATTACAATCATATTCACAACCAATCTCATTTTCATTACCAATAATCAGTCAGTTGGCAGTGTAGAAGGTCCAAGCATTTATTATAACAAACAAACTCTGCCAGAGGAGCTCCTTGCTACCTAATCCCGAGAGGTCCGCCAAGAAGACTGCTGGCACACAGTTAGAACATCACATATATACAGTTGCGTTTACAGAATCATTGCCCAAGATGGAAAAATACAAACTGGTACTGGTTGGTACAGAAAGGAAAGGCCATATATGGCAGACAAAGCGCTCTTGGTTTAGCTCATCGTAGATTAGCAAGGTCAAACGGGTGACTCCCTTCTGCCAGCTCCGAGACAGTCCTCCCCGCACCCCTCCCGGAATGTGCTTATCAGGCCTTCTCCTGCTACCTACAACCTTGACAGGCCTAATGAGCTGAAACAGCAGTTCTGCAACAGTTGGGTTATTTCTCAGGAGAACGACTTTGGTGCAGGGAATGAATGGGGTCTGCTAATGCAAGACTTCGACCGAGGCCACAAAATGGCGTTGGTCGAGTCAATCGAGTGTAAATGCAAAAAGCGGTGCAAGCTGAAAATCTAAAGTACTGCATTGTGAATCTATGCTAATGTTCCGTGTGTATGCTATATTATTTAGATACATCATGCTAATCACAAGGTATCGATTATAAGTGTTGTATGACGAAAAATCGATTCCAGTTCCTCAAACCCTCCTTTTAGCGTGGTGTAGCTAAATAAGAAGGCAGGCATTAGTCTCTGAAAATATCCCCACTAATGGCCATCAATTCATGAATCTCCTTTTGCAGCATTTGAAGCTTGGCGGGGACTGGGGTAGGCACGCACAGTGTTGTAACTCGGGAAGCACAATAGAAGCAACAGGCCGGGCCACATTGTATCAGGACGCAGCAGGTAAAGATAATACCGGCTGCTCCGCCCAAAATCAATAACAACTTCCATCCCCAGGTGGACAGGAGCCCCCAGAACCAACCCGACAGTGACCAGGACCCATTATCAGTATGCATGTCAGAGGCAATGCGATGCAGCTTTTGAATGGCTAGATGAACGGAGGGGGCGGAGTCTGGAATATATACGCAGCAAGAGCTGCCAATCACGCGGCATGCTCCACCTCGATCAGCCAAGGTAACGTCCAAAACCATACGGTTTTGGAGCGCAACAAGCCTGGTCGCCTGAAGCTCAACAGTTAAGTTGGCTAGGATGTCAGTAGTTATGTTAATGTCATGATTCCGTATGAAGTCTCCATTGGGGGGCTCCAATGTTATTCTGGCGCTATTCGCCTTAAAAAACCCACCCCTTTCCCGTGCACCTGCACTCCAAAAGAATGTATCATGAGGGTAATTGTGTTTGTGAATACTGAATGTTAACGTTATGACATTGAATGCTTTTAATTGTGATGCCTTGAGTATTTCTAGCATCTAATAATGTTTATTATCGTTTTTGTCATGCCTTTTGATGTCTGAATTCACCTTGCCCTTAGTTTGGTAAACATGCCAGCTTGCTTAGGAACAACAGCAGCCAAACTGTTCACTCGTGTGCACCTCTGTTTAATCAGGCCGGGTGCACGCATACGTGGGGTGCGGCTGGGTGAGGTCAGGTATTTAAACCGCACCCAGCCTTCTGGAAGGCGCTTTGCCTTCCGCCTGCTTAAGAGAAAGGACATGCTCTGCACCCACGCTTGAGGAGACGACAGCTTACCTGATTTATGACCCCAGAGTTTCAGTCTTCGAACTTCGACATCCTCTTGAAGATAAAAGCCCGGCATCTTCTTTTCTGCATCGGAAATCTGCAAAGACAAAAGATAAGTGAAATAACTTTTTAGTAAAAGGCGCCCTTCAAGAAAGGTTACTGGAACAATTTTTGGAACTATTATTCAAGAGAAATCCTACAAGACTTTTGGAAGCTAACTTAAGATTTGTTTTAGGTACTTAGGAATTAGAGTTTGTTAAAGAAAAGGTCAAAAGGTGATTTCTGCAATTTGGAAAGGCGTCATTTCTGAATGTTGTACTTGTTCTTTCTTGCAATGTAAAACCTTTATTTTTAGACTAAAGACACAGAGCAGAAGACACAGATTTTAAAACTAAGTAAGTGAAGAAGGGAGAAAGGCCTTTTGTTTCTTAAGGTAGAAGGGGGTTTCACGACAAGAGGAAGGGTAGGAAAATACTTAAACTATTCTTTTGTTATTTACAGAATTCTCTTCAAAGGCTCGAATTCACAACAAGACAACAAGACAGGGCAACTGAAATCACCTGACAAGACTGACCAACAAGACAAGAAAGACATACTGGACGAAGGACAGACAACAGCTGAACGCAGGTAGGCGAGAGTTTGTACATCTAGAGAGAGAGTAGTAGGTACAGAAGTAGTGTTAAATCACCAGATTCAGAATAAGAGGTAAAACCGAGATTCCTTGTTGTTTCGCAGGTCGACAGCAAGAACATCTACGTCCAGTACCGGCCCTCCTCCCCTTAGTCTAGCTCATATCTTGTAGTGTCTATACTTCCTCCAGGAAGGGGTTAGTCTCTAGGGAGGTTGGTCCCTTGCGTCCCTGCGAATTCACTACTCGTCTCATATCAAGACAAGGTAAGGGACGACGTTTTATTGTTCTGACAGAAGGCAAAGCCCACGTTGAATAATTCACCTGGACGCAATGGACCAAGTTTCTCTTCAAGATATAGCTGCCATGTTAAATGAGTTAAAACAGGAAAATGAAGCCTTGCGTAGAGATATGGCTTCTCTTCAACATACAGTCCAACAGCAAAAGACAATTTTAAAGCCAGCCACTTTTCAGGGAGGAGCTTCTTCTTCTGATGCTCAAACTCAGATTCAAGTAATCACACCAGTTCCTACGCCCTTAGCGCAACCTGAGAGGTTTTACGGAGACCCAAACAAATTTACCATCTTTCTCAATCAGTGCCATTTACATTTTTTGGCCAAAACCACAGCTTTCCCAGATGATTCCTCCAAGGTAGCTTTTATGTTATCCTACTTAGGAGGGGATGCAGCCTTGTGGTCTGTCCCCTTGGTAGAAAGAGACGATCCGGTTTTATATAATTTTAGAGCTTTCGAACGATCTTTAAAAAAGATATTTGCAAAACATGTCTTTGTTCAATCGGCTGACAGTGAGCTTTTAAATTTAAAACAGGGTTCGTCTGATTTACTACACTATATATCCGTATTCAATCGTTTGGTTCTAGAAGCTGATTGGCCAAATGAAAAAAGGGTGTCCTTATTCTACTGTGGTTTGAGGGACGAGCTCAAGGACATGGTAACCCAAGTCCTAGAACCTCCAGAAGAAATTAGTGAATTCATTGACCTGGTAGTAAAATTAAATCATAGGCTGTCTGAAAGGAAAGGAGAAAGAGGAAGATTGGACCATAAGGTCATGTTTCAAAAAGAAAGAGTCCTGACTCCTCGTGATACAACCCAAAAGGTAGATCTAGTAGAACCCATGCAAATAGGGTCTATTCGAGGACCCTTAACAAAAGAGGAAAAGGAAAAAAGACGAAAATTAAATCAATGTCTTTATTGTGGGAAGACTGGACATTTCGTAAAAGAATGTCCTTCCAAACCAAATAAGGGGAAGTCTAAGACTGCAGATGTAGCTTTAACATCAGAAGGAACGGAAAACTAGAACGCTCGATAAAGGAAGAGGTCAGTTTATCGAGCGTGTGTTCCAGTTCGGCCTCAACTGTCCCACCCAAGGGGTGTCGACACTTTTGTGTAATAGTAGAGTTAAAAAGTTTAGCCAATCCAGTGAGTCCTAGGAAAGTAGAAGCAATCATCGATTCAGGAGCTACAGGAAATTTCATTGACACACAATTTTTGAAACTTTTAGGGTTCAACTCAATTCTAAAAACTCCCATTCATTGTCGAGGCGGATGCTTCCCAGTTTGCTTTAGGAGGGATTCTGTCGCAACGACATATAGAAACTGGTCAAATGCATCCCATTGCCTATTTCTCTAGGAAAATGTCCCCTGCAGAATTAAATTACGCAATTGCTGATAAGGAATTATTAGCTATAAAAGCAGTGTTCGAAGAATGGCGTCACTACTTGTTAGGTGCACGTCACCCCATCACAATCTATACTGACCATAGGAACCTGCAAGCTTTACAAAAGGTGAAAGCCTTATCAGCCAGACAGCTAAGATGGTCTCTGTTCTTCAACGACTATAATTTTGTTATAACTTACCGCCCTGGAAAGGAAAATTTAAAAGCTGATGCATTGTCTCGTTTAGGAGAAAGTAGTTTTGAACTAGAAACTGTTGTTCAACCTGTGTTACCTACTACTTGTTTTCAAGCTTGCTTATCAGTCAAAAGCATTACTGATGGAATACTGATTGAGCAAAAGAAAAAGAGTCTTGAAGAATGGAAAAAAGAGTACCCGTATCTTCAAGAGAAAGACAAGCTTCTTTATGTACATGATCTTGTCATGGTTCCTACAAAGGCCCTCCAGGAGTCAATTATCCACCTTCTTCATGACACCCCTCTCTCAGCTCATCCGGGAATTGCCAAAACTTACGAACTAATCAAGAGACAATTTTGGTGGCCTACAATGTTCAAAGATGTTCAATTGTATGTAACCACATGCAGTGTTTGTATCCAAAATAAGCCCTCACATCAACCTCCTAGTGGTTTGTTAACACCCCTTCCTATTCCACCTCAACCTTGGCATTCTATCTCTTTAGATTTTATTGTAGAACTTCCTTCAACACAAAGAGGGGACACTACGATTCTCACAGTAGTGGATCAGTTTTCACGTATGGCACATTTCATTCCACTGAAAAGACTTCCAACAACTATGGAATTAGCAAGAATTTTGATTACACATGTCATACGTTTACATGGAATTCCATCAGTAGTAATTTCAGACAGGGGGTCTCAATTTATATCTCAGGTTTGGAAGAATTTAAGTTCTCTTCTCCAAATGGAAATTCGTTTGTCGTCTAGTTACCACCCCCAAACTGATGGGCTAACTGAACGCACAAACCAAACCATTGAACAATACCTGCGTTGCATGTTGACCTCTGTTTCAGGAGATTGGTCTGATCTCTTAAGTACTCTGGAATTTGCATACAATAATTCAGAACATTCTTCCACAAACATGTCTCCTTTTTTTTGTAATTATGGCTTCCACCCTAAAAGCTTTCCTGAAGACATTAAGATTCTAAATACAGTTCCAGCAATCCATGATTATATTTCTGGTTTGTCTTCTATTCATGGGGAAGCTCGGTACAATTTGGCTAAAGCAAAAGAATCCCAAAAAAGGGCTGCTGATAAACACAGAAGTGAACAACCCCAGTACAATCCTGGAGACAAGGTTTGGTTAAGCACAAGAAATTTGACCATAAAAGGAACTAAGAAATTTAATCCCAGGTTTATAGGTCCATTTCCCATTGTAAAGATCATCAACCCGGTTTGTGTAAAGTTACTCCTTCCTCAGAAATATCGGATTCATCCTGTATTCCATGTGTCCTTAATTAAACCTTTTGATCCTCAAACTCGGTTGATTCGACCTCCTTCTTCTGTCTTAATTGATGGTAATCCAGAATATGAAGTCAAAAAGGTTCTGGATTCCAAGAGAATCAGAGGCAAACTCTTCTATTTGGTAGATTGGAAGGGGTATGGCCCTGAGGAAAGATCATGGGAACCAATCGCTCATTTACAAAATGCTCCGAGGGTTCTGAGGTATTTTCATATGCAGAACCCTTCCAAACCAAAGCCTATTGCAACAGTTTTAGGGGGGATCTTGAGGAGGGAGTACTGTCATGATTCCGTATGAAGTCTCCATTGGGGGGCTCCAATGTTATTCTGGCGCTATTCGCCTTAAAAAACCCACCCCTTTCCCGTGCACCTGCACTCCAAAAGAATGTATCATGAGGGTAATTGTGTTTGTGAATACTGAATGTTAACGTTATGACATTGAATGCTTTTAATTGTGATGCCTTGAGTATTTATAGCATCTAATAATGTTTATTATCGTTTTTGTCATGCCTTTTGATGTCTGAATTCACCTTGCCCTTAGTTTGGTAAACATGCCAGCTTGCTTAGGAACAACAGCAGCCAAACTGTTCACTCGTGTGCACCTCTGTTTAATCAGGCCGGGTGCACGCATACGTGGGGTGCGGCTGGGTGAGGTCAGGTATTTAAACCGCACCCAGCCTTCTGGAAGGCGCTTTGCCTTCCGCCTGCTTAAGAGAAAGGACATGCTCTGCACCCACGCTTGAGGAGACGACAGCTTACCTGATTTATGACCCCAGAGTTTCAGTCTTCGAACTTCGACATCCTCTTGAAGATAAAAGCCCGGCATCTTCTTTTCTGCATCGGAAATCTGCAAAGACAAAAGATAAGTGAAATAACTTTTTAGTAAAAGGCGCCCTTCAAGAAAGGTTACTGGAACAATTTTTGGAACTATTATTCAAGAGAAATCCTACAAGACTTTTGGAAGCTAACTTAAGATTTGTTTTAGGTACTTAGGAATTAGAGTTTGTTAAAGAAAAGGTCAAAAGGTGATTTCTGCAATTTGGAAAGGCGTCATTTCTGAATGTTGTACTTGTTCTTTCTTGCAATGTAAAACCTTTATTTTTAGACTAAAGACACAGAGCAGAAGACACAGATTTTAAAACTAAGTAAGTGAAGAAGGGAGAAAGGCCTTTTGTTTCTTAAGGTAAAAGGGGGTTTCACGACAAGAGGAAGGGTAGGAAAATACTTAAACTATTCTTTTGTTATTTACAGAATTCTCTTCAAAGGCTCGAATTCACAACAAGACAACAAGACAGGGCAACTGAAATCACCTGACAAGACTGACCAACAAGACAAGAAAGACATACTGGACGAAGGACAGACAACAGCTGAACGCAGGTAGGCGAGAGTTTGTACATCTAGAGAGAGAGTAGTAGGTACAGAAGTAGTGTTAAATCACCAGATTCAGAATAAGAGGTAAAACCGAGATTCCTTGTTGTTTCGCAGGTCGACAGCAAGAACATCTACGTCCAGTACCGGCCCTCCTCCCCTTAGTCTAGCTCATATCTTGTAGTGTCTATACTTCCTCCAGGAAGGGGTTAGTCTCTAGGGAGGTTGGTCCCTTGCGTCCCTGCGAATTCACTACTCGTCTCATATCAAGACAAGGTAAGGGACGACGTTTTATTGTTCTGACAGTTAATGACGTTTTCCACTATCCTGGACAGTCTCCTTATTTCTCTGCTATTAAATATGGGTCCCCAGAATGGCACTAAACCTTTGCTAAAATCCGTGAATTGTTGCAAAGAGGTGTCGGTCTGATCAACTTCGGACTTGACAAGCTGTCTACGTTGTCTATTGGGTACCGCGGTGGGTGCTGTGCTTACAGGGTGTAGCTGGTGTGTCCTGTGATAATCAGATGGTGCTATGTATACAGGTGGGTATAGGAAGGACAAATAACAGTGCCCAGCCCAATTACGTGGTAACCAGGTATATGCATTTTCTCCACAGACGAAATACACATTGGGTGGCGTAATTAACGGGGGGCTAATGTGTTTCTTCATACGATAGGTATAATTGCAGATACTGTCTCCAACCCATACACGGCCTATTCCTTGCACGAAAAATTCGGAAGAAACATTCAAAATAAGAATGGGTGCAATACGGTCACTTGTAACATTTCGTGCAATAAAAAGCTGGAAATATTGAGAAGCAGTGAAATGGCTAAAATCATAAAGTTCTTCCTGCAATCAAGTATCGTTCCTAGCCACCATATACCTGTTCATGCATGCCTGTGGGTCTATTGACCCCCGTCCCCCATTTCCTTTTCGGTCAAAACCCCCATGCTCGTCAATATATGCTAAAATCATATTGTACTCATTTATCACGGTATATGGCGGAAAACAGTTTGAACCAGGCCTCACAGCTTCCTAGATAGGACAAGGGTAGTGAGAGAAACAGATCATGATTGTGCACCACGGATGGCAGAAGCCCACAAACCCAGCAATCAGTAGTGTTGGTAACACTGTGAGTCTGGTGAAGCATTTCAACAAATACATTTTTAGCACAAGTCTGGCGATGTCGTTCTTTGTGGGGTGCTAAAGTGTACAGCAAATGCTCAGATGGGGCAGCGGTGGATGGTAGAAAATTCTGCAAAGGGTATTGATGTTCTAGGTATACAAACAAGCCCATAAACACAGCAATTATAACCGCTATAACCACTACAAATGCTACTTTGACCCTCGTGGTCCATGTGGAAAACATAGGCTCATAGATTGGTACGTGTCGTGGTGCAATCGGAAGTTCTTCTTCTAAGACAGTACGGCCAAAAGGGTACATTCCTAGCTAAAAGTCCAAAAATAAGCTCGGGCCTAGCAGTCCATCCTGCCAGAGGGTTCTTCTCCCTGTGTCCGTCAGAGTCTCACAGGTAGACTCCCATTGTTCATCTCAAGCAACCAAAAGAGTGGTGGTCAGACTTTATCCAGTTGCGTAACCTGGCCGTTGACAATAGCTGGTCTTCTTTCTGAACAGAGCACAGTGATCAAAGTTCCAGCTCTCAACGTGTTCAGCCCAGTGTCTCGCTCAACACCTCAGACCAAAAAAACAGCAAACCCTATCTATTCAATCGAGTCTTTCCTTGCGGTGGGGTCTGAGGCACTGTTATTTGTTTTCCTTGGCCGCAGGTTATACCGCACATGACCCGGAACTTCCTGATCAGAAAATAGTACTGCAGGTACTTTTCGAGCATGACAACTTTCGCTTGCCGGGGTACTTGAAACAGGATTCAAAGCAGTTGCAGATTCAGTAGAGACCAATTCACCTGATCTCGTCACTCCCTCCTCTAGCCTTTGCTCAATCTCACAGGCGTCGGAGCAGGGTACAAAAGCAGCGGCTCTCTCAGTTTCCTGTGTCAGAATTCCCCCTGCGCGTTGCTGATCATAGGGAAGTGGAAGCTGCAGCTTCTTCAGATGGGAGACATGAATCCAATGTTTTCTCTCATCCACTTTAACAGCCGTCCAGGTGGCAAGCAGAATCTGCCGTGGCTCGGACCACCTTGGAGCCAAACTGGTGTCACGTTCAAACTTCTTGACTAGAACCCACTGGCCGGGTTGTAGTCGATGTCCGGGGCCCTCTGGCAGAGGCTGCAGTACGGAGGCTACCTGCTGATGAATAGAACGAAGATCTTTAGTCAAAGCATATAGGTAATCGATCAACATAGGATATTCAATGTCAGAAAAGGATCATGGCCTGGGTACCCCCCATACATTTGCGGGTCAGCCAAATATTATCTCATACGGAGAGAGGCCAGATCGGGAGTGTGGGGTAACGCGTAGTGACATAAGGGCTAAAGGCAAGGTGTCAGGCCATTTCAACCCTGTGCTTTCCTGAATCTTGGCCATTTTGAGCTTGAGGATACCATTATATTTCTCCACGAGCCCTGCTGATTGTGGATGTCGGGCAGTGTGGAATTTTTGCTTAATTTGTAGGCCCTCACAGATATGCTTGACGAGGGCCGCATGGAAGTGCCCCCCATTGTCCGACCAGATCAAGTGGGGCAAACCAAAGCCGGGTACAAACTCCTTGAGAAGAGCCTTTGCTGTGGCCATGACAGTGTTTTCCTTAGTAGGGTAGGCCTCAACCCATTTACTAAAAGTGCAAACCACCACCAGGACGTATTTCAAGTTGTTGGCACGTTCCATATGAATGTAATCGATTTGGAGTACTTCAAAAGGCAGCGTTGGGGGTGCAAAATTTCCACTCAGGACACTTTCTCCCTTCCCCGGATTGTGTTGCAAACAGATCATGCAGTATTGGACCAACCGGACAGCCGTCCTTTGGATATTAGGGTTGTTCCAAACTGGGTCGAGGAGCCCACAGATACCTTTTGCTCCTATGTGTGCAGGACCGTGCGCCATAGTCACAATGGCCTGCACTAGTGCATTGGGCAGTAACCATCTTTGCTTTTCTGTCAGATCAACCCAACAATTATTTTCATCCAGTCTTCCTACCTCCTTTTCCCATTTCTTTAATTCTGCGGGGGTAGCTTCCTTCTGTAATACTCTCACACTTTCCATGGTGTTAACAAACAGTTCAGATTCCTCCACCCATCTTGCGGAGGAGTTCACAAACATAGTTGACATTGGGGACTGTGCTGTCTATTTGGCCACCTGATCTGTGAAAGCATTTCCCTCCCCCACCTCGTCCACTATTGCTTTGTGCGCACTGCATTTAATGATGGCTAATTTCTTGGGCAGGGTGAGGGCGTCTAGCAGCCGCAAAACCAGGGGACCGTTTTGTATTTTCTGACCATGGGAAGTAAGGAAGCCCCGCTCCCTCCACAGCCGCCCAAAGCTATGAGCCACGCCAAAGGCGTATTGACTGTCTGTGTAGATATTGACTTCGAGTCCCTCACTTAATTCACAAGCTCGCAGTAAGGCCATAAGTCAGCAGCTTGGGCTGATCGGTGAGGTACTCGGAATGTTTCGACTACTGTCTTCAAAGTCGTAATTGCATATGCAGCTGTTGTTGTTCCATCTGTTAGTTTAAAACAGGACCCATCCACATATAACTCCCCTTGAGGGTCAGGTAGAGGAGTGTCAGTAAGGTCAATCCTGCCCTTAGTTTCTTCTTCGGTGCGATAAATGCAATCATGTGTATCATTGGCAGATTCACTCGGAGGGAGTGGTAACAATGTAGCAGGGTTTAGTGTTGCACATCGAGTGATCGTGATATGTGGTGCAAACAACGTCAGTTCATATCCAATGAGGCGTGCACTTGTAAGATGCTGTGTCTTTGTTTTGTTTAGTAATGTGTCCACAGCATGCGGCACCATCACTGTCAGATTGGAATTTAGGACGAGTCCTTCTGACTGCCGGATTGCCACTGCTACAGCTGCTGTGGCCCTCAGACAGCTAGGAAGTGCTCTGACAACATTATCCAGTGTGGCTGACAAATAAGCGCAAGGTCTTTGCTTACCACCAAAGTCCTGCGTTAACACCAAAAGTGAGCAACCGTCGACTTCGTGCACGTACAGTACAAAAGGTTTACGGTAGTCAGGAGTGCCCAAGACAGGAGCAGAACATAAAGCAGTTTTTAAAGAGTCAAAAGAGTGCTGAAATTCATCCGTCCAGGGGAGGGGTTCATGCACTTCCTTAGTAGTCAGATGCAACAGAGGTTTAGCAAGAAGAGAAAATGTAGGTATCCATTGGCGACAGTAAGAATTAATGCCAAGAAAAGCGCGAGCTTCGCGCTGCGTGCAAGGAACAGACATTTTGGAAATAGTAGTAATTCGTTCAGGTGTTAGTCGTCTACCCTCCTTCGATAGTAGATGACCGAGGTAGGTCACCTCCTGTCGACAGTATTGGAATTTAGACAGGATACCTTGTTCCCTTTAGCAGCCAAATGGTGTAATAATTTAACAGTGGCTGTTTTGCAGCCCTCTTCCGTGTCCGAGGCAATGAGCAAGTCATCCACATACTGCAAAAGGACACTGCCTTCTGGCAAGTCCAGATCGTCTAGTAAAGCCTTAAGGGCTTGGCTATATATGCTCGGACTTTCAGTATAGCCTTGAGGTACGCGACAGAAGCGGAAGCTTCGTCCAGATAACGAGAATCCGAAAATCTGTCTGCTATCAGGGTGGATAGGGATGCTGAAGAAGGAGTTTTTCAGGTCTATGACCGAAAAGTACTGGGCAGTCGGTGGAATGATCGTGAGGATTGTGGTGATGTCTGTCACCACTGGATACTGTGGTACCACAATTTTGTTAACAGCTCTAAGGTCGATCACAAAATGGTAAGCAGCGCCATGGCCCTGTTCACAAGAATCAGAATTCCTTTTCAAAATCGGGAGGATCGGGCTATTGCAAATATTGGATGCCGTTTCTTCCACCACCCCTTTGTCGACCAGATCTTGAATAATGGACAGCAAAGCCTGTTCTCCCGCTGGTGCTATTTTGTACTGCGGAATGTGCTGCATTTTCGCGCCTTGCTTCAGTGTAATGTGAACCGGGGAAATATCCAACTTACCCACATCAGCATCCCCTGTCGCCCAAAGAGTTGCAGGGATGCCATTAAACTCTGGGGGAAGGGGTTCATTTTTAGCGAAACATTGTTTCATTTGGTCCACGTAGGGTTGTATTGTTAAATAAACCCCGTCAGCAGAGCAATGTATTGTCGCATTCAGTTTCTTTAACATATCCAAGCCCAGAAGGTTCTCCCCACAATGTGAGGTCAGTAAAAGAGGAGTGTCAATGGTGGCGGGCCGACAGTGAAGGGGAGAGGTTTGGAGATGGGACTGACAACTGGGACTCCCGAGAACCCCACTGAGACATTATTTTGCCTGGACAGAGCCGCCCCTGGAACCAATGATCGAGCAACAGAACTACTCATTGCTCCCGTGTCAATTTGGAAATTCTCAGAAGTCCCCATCACTTCCCCTTTTACATAAGGTCCCTTTTGATTGACCGGGATCGACACTTGGCCCCTACTCTGTCCGTGGCTGTCCTATGCTTGTACATATGCATCTTGATCTTCGTATTTGTAATCGTCATGATAGTACTGCTTTCCTTGGTGGTTATCGAAATGATCTCGCACAGACCTGCCTGATCCTTCTTCTCTGCGCATATCACTCCGGTCGGGGCCACCTCGTCCTCGCCCTCGCCCTCGGACTGCTCCGTTCTGGGCAAGCAACAATGGACACTGTGCTTTCCAATGACCCTCCTCTCTACAATAGGAACACTGGTTTAAACCCACAGTTGGAACCCCGCCCGTGCCTCGGCCCGAACCCGCCCCTCTGGACATGGGCACTCTGACTCCTCTTCCCCCTCCTTGTCCCCGGACTACCTGCTGCAGCAACACTCGTGTTTTAAGGTCTTTGGCCTTCTTCTCCACCTTCTCTTTACTCTCGTTCTCCCTATGCTCATAGTACTGGGCCATGCTCAAAATTACAGAAGGGGTAGAGGTAGTCCAGGTACTTTCTGCCGCCTGCAATCGTGCAGAAATTTCCGGAGCCAAGTTTGTAACAAATCTGTTCACGAACAACCTAGTTCCGCCTTCCGTAGCCAAATCCTGCCCGCTAAAGTCAATAAAAACTCCTTCAAACCTAGTGAAGAAGTCGGACACACTCTCATCCTTTTTCTGTCGGCAAGCAGTCAGTTCATCCCAGTCGACCTTCCTCAGCGGTATCAGAGTATGCATAAAGATAATAATTTTTGCTGGCAAAGATGTTATTTCACCCTTAGGTTTGTCTCCCGGTTTGCGATCTCGATCCCACCCTCTTAACTCATCCCATGTCCCCCCTAGTTCAGCGTGATCAGAGTCGTGCACCTGCCGCCATATATCAACAGGCACAAGTAACTCAAAGAATAGCTCGACATCTGCTAATGTCATTACGGCAGATGCCGCAGATTCGGTCAGTTCTTTATAGTAGGCAGTAGGATTCTTTCGGGGGTCGGGCAGTTGGGATTTCAGAGCAAGGACCTCACTTCTTTTCCATGGAGTGTATACCCATTGCTCCTGAAACCGGGCGTCTATCCGTGCCCGCGTGATCTGCTGGTTATCATTGCGTAGTTCGGGAACTTCGGGATGATAAATGGGGTGTACCTCTCGCATGGGATGCTGTGAAGTCCACAGAGGGCTCTTTAAGAACAATCTGCCTCGATATTGGACCAGGGTGACTACGTTTTTGTATACTTCCTCTGGTGTCAGATTAAATCTATGGGTCCAGTCTCGAATATCATACAGTATCTGAGGAGCGCTTCCGTTATTGAAGCTGACCTCCCAAGACCCAATGAGGGAATTGGACATCTGGAATAACACGTGTTGCTGCATTACCGGTTCTAAATCTTTCACCGTACTCCATATGTCAGCCACAGTATACACGTCACTTCGCACCCATCTGACGGCCTGATCTGCTAATACTTCCTTCTCACCATATGCCACAGATGATCTAGTGAATAGTCGTTTACCATCCAACCCTCCCGATGCCCCTCTTGGAGTCTGTTCCAACATACCGGGTGTGGTGCTGGCCAATTGAGACGCCCATACGGGACTCGGGATGCTTAATTGCGTGCGAGGGGATGTTAGAGTCCGCCTGGAATCAGGGACAAGAGTGGCCAGGTCCCCTGTAGAGGGGGATGGAACGCCGGCATCACGTCTAGGGGTGGCAGAGCCTCGTTCCCCTGGTGCGGATGCTTGCGGTGCAGCCGCCGTTTGAACAGGGACCGCGGGATATATGCGCTGCGGGGCATATGGCGGGGGAGGTCTTTTGTCTAGCAGATCCTCTATCTCATCTTCAGCTTCATTTCGCGTTACATAGCTCTTATCCACTTGCAGTCTAAACCGTCTAGCCTCATTCTCAATACTCTTTTCTGTTCTATTCTTGTCATGCGCAATAGCTTTCTGTGTTATGGTTTGCCCTTGCTGTATCTTGAGTAGTTTTTCTGACCGAATACGCCTTCTCTTTGCCTCTTTCTGCCATTTGTTAAGGGTGTCAAACATAGCCTGTCGGCTGCGTTTAACAAAGAGACGCTCTTGTAAATACTGAATCTTTTTCTCATCAAAAGATCCAGTTTTTGGCCACTGTAGTTCCACGTTATCCTTCGTATACCTATGCCACAAGGAATTAAAAAGTAGGGGGCCAATACCGTGCTTGCAATACATATCGTGACTGGGTGTTCCTTCCGGAGGGGCTGGCTGACTTTCGTCTAACCTCACGCTCTCTCGGTGAACACAGCCAAAGCATAATTTACTAAAGCACGGCATTTTCCTTTCTCTATTCTACTCGAGCTGAAAAGGAATCGAGGATTATTATTCAAAACAACAGAATCAAGTTACATCAATCACAGTTCTTTCAAACACATGGCCATGTTTTCATTCAAAGTCATACTCACGTTGCAAAATAAACCTTCAGACATAAAACAAGAACACAGGGATTTAATAAACAATAAAACGAGAAATACCAATATCTTGCAAACAGAAGGTGGAGCCCGTCGACTCCCACCTATGGAGAACCCTTTATCCACATATCCAAAGCTGCGAAGAACACCCTCTAACAACAGTCTTGTCCTTAGACTGCCTGGAGATAGCTACACAGGCTCTAAACCACAGACCAACCTACAGGCCATCCGACGGTATTCATGGTTCACCTTCCGAACTATGCTGGCTAAGCCCGCTTTTGCAAGAGCCGCTCCTGATTTGTCCGAGTGCTACCCAATCTCAACTGTCGGCATTCCCGAGAACAGTCCGGCCGAGCGAGAACCGCAGTTCCCACAAAAGGCGTATAGTCTCTATCTCCAGTGTTTCCACACAAATCAAACCAGAGGCATCTGCACGTGCAATTTCAACGTTGCCCCGTCAGACCCTCTATTCAGAGTTTCTCCGTGACCATAGGTCACCAAATGCCAAGTACCAGATCCGGAATTTGAAACCGCAATCCAACACAAAACGAGACAAAACACTCACCTGGTGCACACAGGTCTGATTGTACGTTCTTCACTGCCAACTCTTGATAAGGCCAACGTGGCTGGTTCTCGGGTCTCACCCGAAGGACTCCGGCGCGGGGCCACTAGCAGCTGAGGTTCTCGGGATCGGGAGAGCAGAGCAAACCCCGAATTCTCGTTGGTCTATTCTGCAACCCCCCCCGATCGGGAGCACCCCATTTAAATGTCCCGGTTGTCGTCTGTAATACAGAGGGATGAGCCCAACGCGGAGTCCCGGCGGAGTCGCCAACTGAAGTACCGAAAATTATTTACCACCTCCCAATTACAATCATATTCACAACCAATCTCATTCCCATTACCAATAATCAGTCAGTTGGCAGTGTAGAAGGTCCAAGCATTTATTATAACAAACAAACTCTGCCAGAGGAGCTCCTTGCGACCTAACCCCGAGAGGTCCGCCAAGAAGACTGCTGGCACACAGTCAGAACATCACATATATACAGTTGCGTTCACAGAATCATTGCCCAAGATGGAAAAATACAAACTGGTACTGGTTGGTACAGAAAGGAAAGGCCATATATGGCAGACAAAGCGCTCTTGGTTTAGCTCATCCTAGATTAGCAAGGTCGGACGGGTGACTCCCTTCTGCCAGCTCCGAGACAGTCCGCCCCGCACCCCTCCCGGAATGTGCTTATCAGGCCTTCTCCTGCTACCTACAACCTTGACAGGCCTAACGAGCTGAAACAGCAGTTATGCAACAATTGGGTTATTTCTCAGGAGAACGACTTTGGTGCAGGGAATGAATGGGGTCTGCTAATGCAAGACTTCGACCGAGGCCACAAAATGGCGTTGGTCGAGTCAATCGAGTGTAAATGCAAAAAGCGGTGCAAGCTGAAAATCTAAAATACTGCAATGTGAATCTATGCTAATGTTGCGTGCGTATGCTATATTATTTAGATACATCATGCTAATCACAAGGTATCGATTATAAGTGTTGTATGATGAAAAATCGATTCCAGTTCCTCAGAACTGTGTATACCATTATTGAAAGCAAATTCTGCACCCCATAAGTATACATCCCAATCAGTGGTATTATGCAATAACTGACATCGTAGGTATTGCTCAAGTCATTGATTCACCCATTCTGTTTCACCATCTGTCTGTGGATGATGTCTAGAAGACAGACGAATGTCAATCTGTAATGTGTCACCCAACCATCACCAAATTTTGAAACAAACTAACAACCCCGTCAGCAATGATAACAGATGGAAGGCCATGAAGGTGTACAATGTTTTGCAGAAAAACAGTAAATATCTCTTTCGAGGTAGGCAACCCTTTCACGGTTGGAGATGGGACATCTTGGATGAAAAATCCACAACAACTAGCCTTGTTAGGTTTTTGGCATTCCACAATAAAATCCATAGAAATACCATGCCAAGGGGCAGTAGTGGGTAAAGGTGACAGTAATCATGTGGGTGCCTGATTAGAGCTTTTGCTTTGTGCACATGTGCTGCATTTCTGTATGCATTGTTTTGTATCAGTAGAAAGGGCAGGCCACCTGAAGCATCTCCGAAGAAGTTCTAGGGTTTTCTTTTCACCTAGATGCTGGGTGAGTATATGTGAGCAACACCATTCTAAGGCCTGTTGTTGCAAAGGCAAGTATGAATAACCAAAGCCCCTTGGGCATACATCAAATCATGTACCTTCTGACCATTATGTTTATGAGCAATGACGTCTGCTTCTTTGGATTTCTGTACCTGGGAGCCTTCGTGAGTGAACTGCTCTTCTGAATATAAAGCCCCTAGAATCTGACCACCAAGTATTATGTGTGGATGTTCATTTGGTTCTAGTATCTCATACCCCGAACGTAAGAGAGCATTGACCTATCCATGGTGTTGGCCGGATTGGAACTGGATAACAAAATCAAAATCATTTAAGAATTGTGTCCAGTACAATTGTCTCATAGACAAGGCACCTGCAGACTTCAAGAACTTCAAATTCCTGTGATCAGTCAAGACGATAACGGTATGTAGTGCACACAACAAGTAATGATGCCACTCATCAAAAAGTCTTTTTATAGACAACAATTCTCTATCCTCTAGTGGATAAATTAATTTCTGCTGGACTCAATTTATGGGAGAAGAGTGCAACAGGATATAAATTCCTAGACTTATATCTCCTCCTACCGCTACCTAAGAAGCATCTGCTTCTACAATGAATGGTTTGGTTGAGTCTAGATGTTGTAGGATAGGAGCACTGGTAAAAGCTGCTTTTAGGTGTTGAAAGGCCTTTTCTGCATCCTCAGTTCACGGGAACTTCATTCTCTTACGTAGAAACCCGGTAATGGGTGAAGCTAAGGTAGTGAAATTATTAATGAAGAAACTGTAAAAATTAGCAAATCCCAGAAAGCTATTGCACTTCCTTGACTGACTGGGGGGACTGCCACTGAGTAACATCTATTACTTTCTGTGGGTCCATGCTAACTTCTTGCGTAGACAAAACATAACCCAAAAAGGAAAGAGACGGAACAAGGAATTCACATTTTTTCAATTTGACAAACAGCCTGTTTTCCTTCAGTTTCTGCACTATGGCTCTAACGTGTTTTGTGTTCTTGTACAGAGGAGGGATAGATCAAAATGTCATTGATTTAGGCAATGGCACAAATATTTAGATATTTCCTCAAAACCTCATTTATAAAAAACTGAAAGGCTGCGGGAGCATTACAAAGGCCGAAGGGCATAACCAAGTACTCCTATAGCCAAATTTGGTATGAAAGGCAGTTTTCTATTTGTCTCCTTCTTTAACTCGTACCAAATGGTATGCTCCTTTCCAGTCCAGCTTAGTACAGACCTTCCCACTTTTCACTTGATCTAGTAATGAGTGTATTAGAGGCAAAATGTACCGATTTTTTATGGTTACATTGTTGAGGGCTCTATAGCCAATGTAAGTTCGAAGGCCTCCTTCCTTCTTGGGTAAGAAAAATAAAGGCGAGGAGGCCGGAAAGTGAGAAGGTCAAATAAGCCTATACTGAGTGTTTCTTCAAGGTAATCAAGGAGATGATGATTCTCTTTTTCCATTAACTTGTAAATTTGACTACAAGCAATATGAGCCCAGAGACGTTTTAAGGCATGGGCAAAGTGGGCTCTGGCCCAGGGCCCCAGACTTTCAGGGGTCTCCTGGTGGAACTAGATCTGTTCTGCAGAAAGTCTGGCCCTGATGCCCTTCAATATTTCTTACACAGATTGTTTTAAATGCTGTTTTCTTTTAATTTATTTTTAAGGTGGTTGACTTGTGAGAGACTATAACAGACATTTTGCAGAGAAATTTTTGTTTCATGCAACATCCATAAAAAACAGGACCTCACATATGAGAAATGGGAGGGTGTCACAGAGATTATTTGCAGTAATATTAGTGAGCTGCTGCTGTTTTAAAATATTGAAAACATGTCACTATCCCTGAATATTCAATGTAAATACATTTAGAATTTGGAACAGTGTGTTCACTGTCACTGACTTGGCCAATGAGGGTAAGAAAGAACCAAAATTGGATCATACATTCAAAGCTGTGCTAAACAAGGGCCCCCAAAATACGTTTGGCGCAGGGCCCCCAAAATCCTTAAGATGTACCTGTATGAGCCCCAGGCACCTGATCAGTTTGACAGTCATAGGGTCGATGAAGGATATGAGCATTACCTTTTTTTATTAAATACATCTGCAAGGTGCTGCTAACATGAAGGTAACGTTGGAGTAGCAACTTCCACGGTTGCTACCACCTCCTTTTGGGCCCCATTATCTTTCATACAACATTTTATGCAAAAATCAGATTGAAAAGTCAGACAGTGTTTAACCCACAGCTTTCCAAACTGTGTGGCGCAACACATTACTGTGTCGCGACCCATATGTAGGTGTGTCGCGTGATGAGATGAGATGACGTCTGCCGGCAATAGGCAGAGTCGGGCTGCAGGGGCTCTTAGAAGGGGTGAAACCACAACAAAGCCCTATTAACATGCACAAGGTCTTTAAAGACCTGTGAAGTGCTCGGGTGCGGATGTGAGCGGTCCCGGGCTGCCACACACGACGGGGGCGGGGGTCTGAAGCCCTTTGATGCCAATGGGTGTTGCGCGCCTGATACAGTGTATCAACTATAACGCAACGCGAAAGCAGCTGGTCTGACAGACTTTTTCATGTGGTGGTTTAATCCTTGCTTGCTATTTCAGATGTTTTAGCCCCTGACAGACTGCAGGGAATTTAAGATTGCCTAACAGAGGCTGCGCTTTAAATGACATCTGCAGAAGTATGATTGGGGGAGGGAGAAAGGGGGGTCCTCAAGGAGTAATTCTAAGAAAGCAATTTCGTTGATAAATAATGGTAGAAAACATCCTTTACGCTTTACCATGCAGCTTTTGCCAAACTTTTTTTGTTGATCAAACTAGAGCCAAAGGTATCAGAGTGCTTTACATGAGCACCAGTTGTGTTACAGACAGACACTTGCATTTTTGTGTGTGGGTGTGTGTGTGGAGTTGTGTGGGTGTGTGTGTGGGGGGTGTGTCTGTGTGGGGGTGGGGGTGTCAGGGTGTGGGGGTGGGGTGTGTGTGGGGTGTGTGTGTGTGTGGGGTGTGTGTGGGGGGGGTGGTGGGTGTGTGTGTGGGGGGTTGTGTGTGTAGCGGGGTTGTGTGTGTGGAGGGGTTGTGTGTGTGGGGGTTTGTGGGTGTGTGTGTGGGGTGTGTGTGGGTGTGTGGGGGGGGTGGGGGTGGGGGGGTGGGGTGTGTGTGTGGGTGTGTGTGTGTGGGGGGGGTGGTGTGTGTGTGGGGGGGGGATTGTGTGTGTGGGGGTGTATGTGTGTGGGGTTGTGTGGGTGTGTGTGTGGGGTGTGTGTGGGGTGTGTGTGTGGGGGTGTGTGGGGGGGTGGAGTGTGTGTGTTGGGGTGGGTGTGTGTGTGTAGGGGGTGTGTGAGGGGGTGTGGGGGGTATGTGTGTGGGGGTGTGTGTGGGGTTGTGTGTGGGGGGGGTTGTGTGGGGTGTATGTGTGGGGTGGTGTGTCTATGGGGTGGTGTGTGTGGGGTTGTGTGTGGGGTGTGTGTGGGGTGGGATGTGTGTGTGTGGGGTGTGGGGCCCAAACCGACCATAGGTGGTTCAGACTCGCTCGCTGCGCTTCCTCGCTTTACCCTGTCCCTGAAATTTTTTTCACAAAAAGGTGTGTCACCAACATGAAAAGTTTGGAAAGCTGTGGTTTAACCCAATCAATGTCTGGGTTGTGTTTTGTGAGCCAAGGAATGACTAGCATTGCTTGGAACTGATGAGCTTGTATTAATCAGCACTACTTTCTCATGGTTGTCCTGTGTGAATAAAAGGAGATCCTCAGTGGAATGAGTAATAGGTCCTGGCCTTAAAGCACTTCCATCAATGGTTCTTACTTCTTCTACCACATCTTTTGGCAAGGCGGGAATACCAAATTGATCGGCCAAAGATATGTCCATGAAATTCCTGAAGCACCGGAGCCAATCATTATCTGTATATCGCTGGAAAGATTTCCGAATGATATACAAGTGTGGACCAAAAAATTATGATAAGAATGTATAGAAGTAACTTGTGCCAACATTTTTGAAACTGTAAGACCTGAATAACCAAAACACTAATCTCAGCAGGTTTCATGGACATCAGTTTCCCGACGTTCCTCTCTTTCTTGGCTTCAAGGTACAGTCACGTAAAAATGACCTTTTTTTCAAAAAAATAAACACAACTTCATATCTAGCCGTCTTTGTCGCTCTTCCTCACTTAAAGTCCTTGTAAACTACTTATTTGCATAGGTTCTGGCTCTTCTGTAGTCTTTTCTGGTTCCTTTCTCTGTTCATAAACATCTTAGTATCAGAGTGTCCTCTATCTCTATGCTTTTCAGTGAGTTTATGATTCAATTTCACCACTAGGTCAATTAAGTCATTGCAGGATTCAGGGGGATCTACTACTTGGACTAAAACATTCCTTTAACTCGTCTTTTAACCTGTTACCTGCTGTGGTAAGGGCGTTCAACGCAGTGGGCGGAGCTGCGTCGGCCGTTGGTCGTGTGCAGCACCCCAGAGGAAGTGCTCACGTCGTCCAATGGTCAACGCGAGCACGCAACGGGTTTAACCCTTATAAAATAGAGAACAGTGTTTGGCTTCTGCCTAACCTGCTTCTGAAACTAGTCTGTTGAAATTAAATATGTAAATAATATGCTCTTTGCTACCTTGTTGTAAGTTCAACAACTCAGTGTCCACTGATTGTATAAAAGAGTGTTGATCAAATAACCTCTTCAACTCAGTCTTGAAAGCATAATAATTATATTCCAAAGGATAATTCCGTTCTACCAATGGAATGGATCAGGTGGCCGCAATGCCCCCTAAGTATGACAATTCAAAAGCTACCTTTGATAGCTCTGCAGGGAAGCAAGATGCCTTGCACATAAAGTGTTGTTGATTATGGTTGATAAAGGTAGCGAATTTCACAGGAAACCCTGAGAACCTTTCGGGAGGGGCCAATGGAATGGAGTGAGAAGTAGTAACATGTATTACCAGAGCTCCCGAAATTCATGCTGATTCTGGTGGTAGTGGATATGGGAAATGTACCAACTGAAGACCCTGTGCTAGTTCCTAGTGATTGACTGGCAGTCCCCATACTCTGCAATGTGTCAGCTTTCTGTGGCATTGCTTGTGTTTCCTTTTGTAGGTTACTTATCATGTGGGCTAGGTCTGCTAAGGTTATGTCTCATGCTTTCATATCGCTCAGGCAGAAACTTGGCTTGGGATTCTGTCAGATTCTCACCTGATTTTCCGCAGGAGTGGCAGGAAGCCGTGATGCTAAGTCACAGCCTCCGTAATGACCAAGCTAACTCAAAAATATTTCAAAGCCAACCCAGATCAAAGGGGAAGAGGGGAAGGGAAGAAAAAACAAGAATGTCCCACGAAGACTGTGCTGTAGTGCGAGCGTCTATCTGGGCCGTGTAAGACTCCTCCATCGACACAGCTCCTGTCGTGTGGATGAAAAGATCACAGCAGCCAGAGTCCTGAGCACTGTGTTTCTGACGTCTGAGACACCAACTCCAACAACGACGCAGGCTCTGCTGTGCGGCTGAAGAAATCGACGCACCGACTGCTCGCGGCTGGAAAAACACATCTGTGCACCAAGTACTTCATTGCCGTAGCCCAGCAGTAACGGACCGAGGCCGCATTTCTGGAAACCTAAGGATCACCTCCCAGCGCAGTAAGGAATCGAAGCATCACCTCCCCTGTCAGTAAGGAATCAACACATCACCTCTCCTGAGCAGCAATAAGTAATCGAGGCATCACCTCCCCTGACAGTAAGGAATCAACGGATCACCTCCCCTGCGAGTAAGGAATCAATGCATTGCTGTGTTTTCTGACGCTTCATCTCCCCTATGCCTGTTTTTCGTGACAAAAGTGACGCATCCATAGATTACTATGGACTGAACTATTGGGAACCTTTTAACAGTGATATCTTGAGTGGTGTACGTTGGATTTTTGTCGTTTTGGTCTTGTTTTATTCAGATAAATGTTGGTTATTTTTCTAAACTGGAGTGGTGTCCTTTTGTAGTGTTTTCATTGTGTTACTGTGTGTTTAGATACAAATGCTTTGCACATTGCCTCTGAGATAAGCCTGACTGCTCGTGACAAGCTACCAACGAGGTGAGAAGGGGTTTTCTAAGTTGTGTAATACCCTTACCCTGACTAGAATAAAGGTTTCTACTTGGACAGGGTGCAAGCCACTGCCAACTAGAGATCCCCATTTCTAGCACCAACTATAGCTCAAAGAAGCCCAATGTAGCCTGGGCTATCACATTGTCCCAAACTTCACAGGGTGGCACACCTCCCTTCGGACGGCTGGCCCCCGTAAAGCACATTGGAGCAAGGAGGAGCTCTTGGTCTGCTGGTAGACCACTATTTGCATACCTATGCACAATGGCATAGCAAGTAGGGGGGGGTCAGTCCTGGGCGGTACAAATGTTGGGGTCAGCGTCCCTCGCTCTTACTTGCGACCCTCGCGGGGCAGCAAAGCAGGGATCGCAAGCACCCAAACCCAGCCACGCTCTTACCTGCAGGTGTCATGGGGCGACAAACACAGGGACTGCCACGGGTGGCCAAAGTTCTAGCTACACCACTGCCTACGCAAAGCAAAACTTTCTCTTGCGAGTGTTTGATGCCATTGGTAACTTGCAAGCATTTTTAATGTACGCACATATCTTGCTTAGCTTTTGTCGTGAATTCTCGGAAACCACGTCATACATGCATCGTACAAGTAGAGTGCATACATGCGCGTGCCTTATCTAGATTCTTCTCATGGGCAATCTAAAAACATGTTGCAACGTAACTCACTAGCTTTGTGTGCATCAATGCACATGCTTATTTCGCCCCTCGCTAGTGTCAACAGAAATTATAGTCTCCTACAACATACTTGCGAAAGTCCCGATTTTCAAATTAAAGTCCAACTCATGGAATTTAGCGACCTTCCTGCACATTTTGAAGTCATTGCGAGAAATATCCAGAGTTTGTTTGAAAAACAATTCGTAATTTCGCGCATCCCTATAAATTCGTACATGGTTCAGCACTCTTGTGGCTCACCGTGGCCTACTCTACAATGTCAGTTTATGGCTTTCTGATCACCTTTTCAATTCTACAATTAAGAAAAAAATGACCACTTTGGCAGCTTGGCATCCTTACACTTCCAAGTGGCAAAGGGTAAGGTGTTCGAGTGGCTCTGCCAAGTTCAAAAGTTGAAACAAATGAATCCCTTACACTTTATGCAAACACAAATCAGCATTCTTCTGCGGCAAAAAAATTCCTGAAAGCGCCTGAAGGAAAAGCAGGTGTGATGTGCTCCCTGTCAGCTCAGGGCGCTGATAAGCTCGCCATGGCCAGGCTCTGCTTCTTCTCAAACATGCCGCTACGGTGAGGGGAAAGAAAGGCAGAGCAGAAATAATTGCCGGAGCTCCGAGTTAGCGAAGGAGGCCTGCAGGCGAAGATCAGCGCGGCTGATTTCATCCCCTTGCCTTTATTTCTATAACCTTAAACGTTCTGCTATTATAAAAGTCATCGTGTCAGCTTTCCCCCAAGCCTCGGCAGCTGTCCCTTTTTAAAATTGTATCAATTGAAGGAGCTCGTGGCTGGGGCGTTTTCATCTTGATTTGTGATTCCGGCAGCTTTCAAGATGAAACGAACTATGCTGAAGGCTCCGAGCGCGCGCGCACGCGCACGTTGCCTGCGCCATGTGCAGATCGTCGGGCCTACAGACCATATTTGGGCGCGAAAAGAGGTTTTATAAATTGAACATAATAGTTCATGTCGTAAATAATAATGGGGCATATTATCAAGGGGGTTTATCTCCGCTTTTTTGGCTTTGAAAGCCAAGAAAGCGGAGATAAAATTATCTCCCTATTACCTAGCTGTCGCTAACACCAGCTAGCGACAGCTAGTAGGAGATAGCGACCATCTTGGGCCCCACTTTGCATGTCAGTGATATTTATCACTAATGAGATGCAAAGTGGGCGTGCCAAGATGTTAGCGACTGGAAACAGCCGCTAACATCGCTATCTCCTATTACCAACTTTTGGAGATATTCGCGCTAAGCGCGAATATCTCCAAAAGCTAACACCTGCCCTGAGCAGTTCTTAGCCATGTTATCCAATGGGAGGTGGATAACATGGCTAAGAGCATTAGCTCGCTAATGCATGAATATCGCTGACTTTTCATCGATATTCATGCATTGCGGACGATTTTTATCGCATTTGCGATAAACCTTGGTAATACCAAGGTTTATCTGCGATAAAAATCGCCGCAATTCGGCGATAATTTTTTCACGCTAACCAAGCAATAGCGATAATTATCGCTATTGCTTGGTAATATGCCCCAATACTACTGGGCTGTTCGAGCAGCGTTAATTGTACGCTTCTCTAAAGGTGTCTGTGAATTTACTAGCTTGAGAATTACACATATGTGTGAAAGTAGATTTTACCACTTTTTGGAATTCACTGAAAAATTCCAGGAATACGCATGGAAAGCTATGCTGTGTGCAGCCTTTAGTTGCCTATTTCTGGAAAGATCATGCGATATTTCCTGTAGGATCTTGGGGCCATATGTTGGAAAGCTTTTTGCATTCATACATTTTCTGGAGAGCAGATTTGGGTCATTTGGAGGTGGAAAAAAGCCTTTTGATATGTAAGAACCACAAATTGCGATTCAGTAAAACATTACTGAATCGCAATCTAGGTTTGAGACCCAATTCTAATTCGGTATTTGGAAGGGGCATGTTTAGGGTATCCCTCCAAATACAGAATCTGAGTTGGACGTATTAATATTTTGTAACCGAATTTCAACTACAAAAATATACTGCTAAACCATTCAGGACCCCAAGAATGATGGAAAAAATATTTTTGTAAGAGTAGGCAATGGATGGGGTCATTGCCTACTGTTAAAAAATGTTAGTTACTTTTTTTCTTTTAAATGTATCCAGTTTTCTTTGAGGAAAAGGTCTGCATTTCGAAAAAATAAAAGATGGCATTAGTTACAAGCAATATGGCGGTGGTCTGCTGATCCCAGCAGGCCACCATCGCTGAGATGGCTGCAATTCCCGGGGGTCACAAACTGCGATCTACCTCATTAATATTCATGATGTTGGTCAATTTGAAACCCACTAGGAATCTGTATTTTGCGAACTGACAGTACATAGGGCAGTTCTCAAAATAACTTACTGTTCGCAAAAATTCTGCTCACAAATTGCAACTGGTATTTTGTGACCAGTGCTTCATACATCTGGCCCCTAGTACTGCTCTGCAGAGTTCCCCATAGTGTAGTACGTCCCACAAGAGGAACAGGATGTAGTATACAAACTCATATTTCTATTTTGTTTCTCTCCACAGAGAAAATATTTTTCCCCATAGGAGAAACTTCTTTGCCTACACATTCATCTAATCTGGGTTAATCTGTTCCCTTTTCCGTCATGGAAAGGAAATTACACTTGCATTTGGCTGGAGTAAATCTCCGACTCCTTACAAGTTGGAAAGGGGAAGGAGAGTAGTTTGTGAATAGCAACCAACAGCTATGTTTATGGAGTTCAAGACTTCCAAGGCAAATCACTCCTTGTAAATTACCTGTTCCTACCCCTTGAAGGGATTTACGGGTGTGTAGGACTTTATGGCCACATTAACCTTCGTGAGTAGCCCACTTACATTTACAAACAAAGCAGCCATTTTCTATTCAAATCCCACGTTCATAGATGTAAGACTAGTATAATTATTGAAACGCAATGTATGGTTACAGTGGTGGAAATTTTACAAGTATGGTGTAATTTCCATCACTGCAAGCTTACCGTGAGGGTCGGGAAGGAGTATTACAAGGGTCAGGCCCCGCAAAATGTAGTGAACAACCACAAATGTGCATGTTTATGGCTGTTCATAAATATTTTACAGTCGATTTCCCAACCTGAACAAGCAGGGGAAGTGAACAAAACAACTCAATTTAATATGTGGTTTCAAGTTAAGGGATTTTCCATTGCAGGAAAACAATTAATGTGGATAAAATGTAAAACAAAATACATATGAACATTATCTCTGGAAACTATGGTTCCAAAAATATTGATAAATCTGCATAAACCTTATATGTAAATCCAAGACTCGTATATGCAATTTTTTTCTAAAGTAGGCCGCAGCAATGTAAGAAAATAGACAAAGAGGAGAAAAAGGGAAGAGAATGGTTCCCAAGTTCTTTTTTTTCTTCTTTGCTTAACAACACCGTTTTCACGTTTGCCCCCTGGCCATTGATAACTGTTAAGTTTGGAATTAGGCAAGCAATAAATCAACTCACATAACTGAGAGAAATTTAATACCGTGGCCTTGCCCCTGCACTTGCGTCAAAGTAACTCAAAGACATAAGATCAGGGGGTGAAACTAATTGGAAAAAAATAGTGTTTTCTTTGCTTTTTTTTCCCTTGGCATTACTTCAAAACTGATCAAAAGCAATTGCACAAATTAACCATTTCAAAAAGTAGGGAGGCGTGCGGCACTTACAGGCTAATGCCTTCTTTTGAATAAATGCAGGGTACAATTTGGAGAACAAATTATCTAACTGAGCCAACAGTTGACGTGAGACTTCAGGATAAACGGTACTTTTACTTACTTGCCAAGGATAACAGCTCCACGTTGAGTTTAAAGCAAAGCAGAGAATGACAGTTCTGTTTGGTGGTTTTGCTGGATGACATTTTTGCTTTCTTCTCACAAACCAAGGGCCTTATGTAGAACTTGGCACACTGTGTACTCCTTCCCAAACACGTCAGACGTCCCTTTTGTCTAATTACAAGTGCATTGTGGTGTTTGGCACCTGTAATATGGCGGACAGGATCTGCTTCCCGTTTTGACAGTGTACCGTCTGCCAAACTCTAAATAGGATCCTAAGTCACGATATATGGAAAGCTGGTGCAAATATTTTGGGAGCTTTGGGTGAAGGGACATTTTGCCGTCCACATTACGATGATGTAAAAGGGCCACATTTGATGCATGCCTGGATATTTTGACACTCATCCCTGCTGATTCCACAGATGGTCACCTGGTATTGCATTATCTGGGAATTGTTTTGGGGCACATGAACATTAACGTTTCAAGTAAGTTTAAAAAATGCATTGATCATTCAAACTGAGTGTGAATTAGATCCAAGGCCACTACATTATTCGACTTGACGCTCTTGCTACATCGCTCATCAACTGTATGATTTGAAGATAAAAAAAACTATTTTGCTTCTAGCAGAAACAGAACAAAAGTTTCCAAAAACGCTGCCACGCGAGTTTTTGCACAGTGGCAGCTTTTTGTCAGCTGCTGTTTGTTCGATTCAGGTGTTAAACGGACACTAATGAGGTGAACATTTTGCCCTTACAGTGTTAACATGTGAAAGTGGCAAAATATTGAACTAATCCAGGTTTAAAATGTGCCACTTTTCGCTGAATAACTTGCACTTTCTTGCCACACAACTTAGTCAACCTTGCCGCATACTTTTGTCCGCCCCTGCCACATAATTTCACTGGCCCTGACTAGGTCACAGTTTACAATGCATAACGTATATGGCCAACTTTCTTTTATTTTCATAAGAAAACATTCTGCCTGTAATGCTATTCTCATTGATCCAATGAGAAGTCCCTGGAATTATTCACTAACACAAGTTTTAAACTGTGCTACATTAGGTTATTTACTTCTCTAGACTGCTTACACAGTTCTAAGATGACAATTGTGTTTCATGTGTGCTCTGGATCAAATATGAATTAGCCTAAGAACCCCTAAAATACACTCAACATATCAAAGAAGCAAGCTTGTGCGAATGTCTGGTCCTAGAACTGATTGCTTGCATGTTTGCCCCTTGGTTACTTTGTGACCTGATAGAGGTATGTGCTTTAAACCTAAACGTCCACTCAGCCTGAACAATGCATAACACATACTATGTAAGGAAAATGTTCTAGTAAGCAGACAACTATTCATATGTGATTGCCTTTCTGTATCCCAAATCACTTGCCTCTGTGTTTGATGGCGTTTTTCTATCAATCACCTTATTACCCATCATAACTTCACCAGACACCAAGTAGCCACTTCAGCAGTAACCTATTAACAACATTCCCCAAACTTTCTCATGAAGCCTCCCCACGGTATCATTCGATTTACATTAAACTTCACTAGGAGTCAAACCATCATTGGGTTGTACTTTGCCTACAGAATACCCACTATATATGAAATAGCACCACAATTACTGTGAATTACTTTGACTTTGGTGTCATCCATTCACTGTTTTGGCATATCATAGGCTTTATTTGGCCCTAAGATCACAGTCACACCAGCTGATGACATTTATTCTGAGTCCTCTTCCTTCAGGTACATCCCCAGATTGGAGCGCCATGGTGGCGGAGTCATTCCCTTCATAAAACAACCCCTTATCTGTGCACTTTCACTGCCCCAAGGTATTAACCAACACCAGGCAAGAATAGATTGTCATCACAGTATTCTTCTGTTTAAAACTCTAAATGGAAATAAAGCCCTGTTTGAGGAACTCAATTGGATATTCTGGCACTTGCAAACTCATTCACACCTCTCATTGACTTGAGTGACTTCGCCCTTGGCATGAATAATGTGGCACTCTATTTAGTCGACCCCCCTCTAAATACTCAGCAACAAAAACACACTCCTACCTCACTAACTCCTATAGAACCCCCTTTTTGGAAAATGGACCTCTCTGAATGGTCACCCCAAAATTCTTGCCTTCCTCTTCCACTTTTTCTGATAGTTTTTTGTTGTCTTTAGGACTCTGAGCACTTTACCACTGATGACCAGTGCTAAACTGCATGTGCTTCTCCCCTAAACATGGTAATATTGGTGTATATTCAGTTGGCATATTTGGTTTACTTATAAGACCCTTGTAAAGTGGGATACCATATACCCTGGATCAGTAATCTAAATGCTACTAGTGGCCCCACAGCACGGTTTGTACCACCCACACAAGTAGCCTTTCAAACCTTTCTCAGCCAGTCTGCCATTGCAAGGCCTGTGTGTGCAGTTTACTGACTTTTGGACTAGGCATATAAAATCACTCGCCAAGCCTTAAACTATGTGTGCACTTTATTGCACATATGTCACCCCTTAGGTAGGCCCTAGATAGCTCTACGGGCAGGGTACTGTGCAACTAAAAGGCAGGACATGTACGTTTAAGTTTTACATGTCCTGGTAGTGACAAACACCCAAATTTGTTTTTCACCACTGTAAAGCCTACTCCTCTCGTAGGCTAGCATTAGGAGTTTCATAATATACTCTTAAACTGTAATTCCTGATCAGAAAGGAGTAGCTGTATCCCGTTTTATATGTTTGGAATGGCAATGATAAATCCTCGTTAATGGAGAGGTTAGACTTAACATTGCTATTTTGGAAACAGCACTTTCAGAAAGTGGACATTTCTCTTTTCTCTTACTGTTCTCTGTGCCTGCAGCCTGTCTCCAATACACTTCTGGGCTGGGTGACAGCTACACTTTGTGCATTCTCTCTAGACACCACAAGCACAGAAAGGGTGGGTGTGACAGAGAATTCATCTGCATTCCTCTGCATTCTGATAGCTCTTCCTGGGCAGCAAGAGGGCGGAGGGATCTTACACTTTCCCCTGAATAGGCAGTGTCCTGTTTCCCGCACAAAGGGCTGATTATGCCCTACTACTAGTCTGGAGCCATGTATGGGAAGAAAAGGGGAACCTATGCACTTCAAGGGCCTGCTTTGAAGTCACCCCCACTTCAAAGGCACAACTGGGTATAAGTATTGGGGCTGTGACCCTACCAAGACAGACACTGCTGGACTTGCAATTGAAGCTCTGCTAGAAGAACTGATGTGCTGCTTACGGGACTCAACTGGACCGCTGATCTGGAAGGCCTGCTTTTCTGTTTGTCGTCTGCTGCCTGCTGCTCTCTGACTTTGCTGAGGGAGAGCTGGATTCTGCCTTCACTCCAAGTGTGCTCTAAGGGCTTGTTAAATTGCTGCCTGTTGCCTGAGGCTCTAGGATATCAAGTCTCTACCCTTGCTCCTGTGCCTGGTTCACTGAAAGTAGACCCAGAGTGACGGACCTCCTATCTGCCTGAGGCAGAAACAGTGCATCGACCTGGTTGCTGGAGTCAAATTGGTGCTTCGCTATCAGAACCAATGCAGCACCTGGAAAACCCAAAGCATTGGAACTGTGATTCTCTGTCGCAGTAGCTTGGAGAGATAGGCACATACCTTGATTGCGTGCAGAAACCCGGCGCATCACTCTATGGAACGAACAGATCTTGCCCACTTTCTCACCTTTGGGACGTCTCACCGCCATCACTACGTAGAGAAGAATCAAGGCATACTCAACCTGCGGTGTCAACATCAACGGATATCTTGGCGCATCTTGCAGTTGCGACCAGGAGAAGGAACATGGTTCACCAGGGCCTGCGTGTGTCTGTAGCCAGCCGCTGCTCCATCACGGTCGGCCCCAACTTTGGCTCTGCCTAGGTCCAGCGTGACCTCAAGCACCTCCTAAAGAGCTATTTGCTTCTACCTCAGCCAATCAGGGATTCCAGTTCTAACATCCTGGAACTCATGCTAATTTCAGCTTCACTGGCATACCCGCCCACAATCCACCACTTTTTTGTGTGACGATTGCTTCATTTGTGTCCTAATACAGGCTCTACACCTACCCTCATCTTTATGAAAACCCCATTACAAAACATAAGATCACACTCAACGTTGTACTGGAGCTTTTACCAAATACCTAATGACTGTTTTTTCTCTCCTTTACACCATCTCATTTGACAACTTCAATAGCACAGTCCTGAACTCCATCTGCTTTTCTGCTGTGTCCCCAACCTGGGATCACATGTGTCGCCTGTGCCTTAAGACCATGCTATACATCTAATCTTCGCAGTTGGAGAAAATCCCATAGCTAGGGGCACAATAAGCATACTCAGATTCTCTTCACTCTTGGTTAAATATATTTTCCACAAGAATATAATCTTTTCACTTCAGCTCTCACTCTCCCCAAATTTACAGCACATGCACTCTCTGTCCTGCTCATGTCTTAGTGCTATCATGTCCAGTCTCCCCATCACTGACATCTTATCACATTTTCAAAGAATAGGTGCATTCCTCTTTGACCCCTTTACATTCATTCACTCTACTGCTAAGCAACTCATTATATTCCACTCACTCCTTTCACTAACTCCCACAGAACTGATCTCTATTGTCCCATTAACCAACACTTCCTTGCTTCGTCTGAACCAGTCTGCCTCATACCGTTGACCAATCTGCTCTTGTTTTAACAACTTTACCCAACCTTTTCTATTTCTTCAACTACTCTATCCAGATTGTTTGAAAAAAAAATGATCATTCTATCCCCAGTAAAACAAATGTTTGGCTACCTACCCTCCTCTCTGCCCACATATCGCCCTGTAACTCAATCATCTACTTCTCAAAGTCTCTGGCACATACCCTACTTATTCTCCTACAACCTGTTTTACTTATTGCAATCTGGCTTTCTCCACTAAAATAGTTCTCCAATATGTATATACAGTGTTCTAACTCATGTCTGCGATAATCACCTCTCCTCAGTCCTAGATATCTCTGCAGCAATGTATAGTGTCAACAACTAGACCATGCCTATGACCCTCACCTCTATACTCATCACAGGAACCACATTAAAGTGGTTTGCCAGAAAACATTTAAGCTTCTGCACTGCATTAGCACAAAGTAAATCCATTCAAAGGGGCGCTGTGAAACAGTGGTGGACAAACAGGGATTATGTAAAGTAGATGGAGATACAAAGAGTTGATTACGTTTTCTTCAGTTAAGTAAAGAAGTCACTGGAGTAGTCCAATAAAACAAGCACAGGTCCATTAGGGACACAGGAGGAGTTTCAAAGTATCCCTTCCAGGCAAAATTTTTGATATAGAGTAAACCATTCATTATATTTAAAACATACTATATGATTTTCACTTAATACATTAATAGAATTGTGACAATTCACTCAAAATACACAAAATCAAAATAAGGAGTATTGCCTCTCCTAATTCCCAAACTGACAAAACCACCAGTCTGACCTTGCCACACCATCATGTCTTATTCATCAGTGGTTCAGTTCATCCTGGTTAATTAGACTCTACACTCTTGCCAGATCTCCATGGGGCTGCATTTTGAGCTGAATATCTCCGAAAATACATCTCAGTCTCATTAACACAAATGTAATCTTTAACCGAGGCTTCATGAGATGATGGCCATGCCTGCAAAGGCATATCTTTCAAGCCATTGTGACATAGAGGGTCTATGTATGCCTGAATGATAAACATTTTCTAAAAATCATAAATTCTGATGCCCCACAAAACACACCATGTGTGACCCATCAACGCTACATTCACTGTTCTTTGTGTCACAATCCTCCAAAACCTGAGAATCAAACTTGTGTGGTTCTTTGCCTCCACCTTTCCCTCTAATCCACGAAAATTCTCTTTAAACCTCATTTGAGAACTATCCATCGGGATGTAAGAATAGCACCTCTGTTGGTGCATTCATGCTTCAAGTCTGCATCCAACCACTTCAATTACCATGTTCGTGAACTCAGTCTAGAAGTGAGCGACAAAGGGGGAGGGCCATTTTAGGTGAGTGAGCCCCGCCAGAGAATATTTTTATACACAGAACCAGCATATATGAGTATAATATCTATTTTTTGTACTTTTCCAGGGGGGCAATTTTCTCAGTAAATATCTTTATTATCTCGTCTCGATCCTAGAGATATGCTAGTTCTAATTCAACTATGAATTATTTTCCACCTCCCATTTTTTATATGAATTTTCAGTTCTAATTTCCATCTACATCTCACTGAGAATCGTTGAAACACGTGGTCATTTTGTACATGCATATGAAATAAAAATATATAACCAACTTTACTCAGCTAATGTACTACACATTGGAGCACTCTAAATGTTTCAGCAAGTGCCAAAAATGTCTTAATTTTCAGTAATGTATTTCAAACACTCAATCTCAAGTGGCTGGTTCCATTTGGAAATCTTTTTATAAATAATACATTCACCACCAGAGAGAAGATCACAACAGGGCGGCACTTCTTATCCCAGGCACAAGTATTATATGGGACTGTCACATGGAAAAGCTCAGTTTGGGCTGATGCCAAGTGAGGTGGTGGTTTAGTGATACAAGGACTCATTGACAATAATTTAGGAAATCTGTCTTTATACCTAGTTTTAAATTCCAGATGGTCTATGCTCTGCAGAGTGGCTTGAGTTGAGCTCATTAGTCCAGCATTATGGGCCATGTGGCCTTCTCCAGCACTATTTCAATGTACAGTACAGATGTACCTTCTTAAAACTAATAATCTAAATACTGTATAATGTGTGCAAGAGTAGACATTGTAGGTACAGGTCAGGAGCTGCATGTGCCTAGTGCGTACGCCCATCATCTTCCAACTGATCCAACAAGACTCGCACATACCGAAGAACTTTTCGTGTTTAAAAGACTTTATTTAATGCCCATAAATACAGTAATATAAAAATAAGCATTTGATAAATAAACAATCATCAATTAACATACTGTATTAAGAACATGAGAGAAACAGTAAAGTTCTTTAAAATTCTGTAAGGTTAGGAAATGGAAAGAGGGAAGTAAAAACAAAGGATAAACAAAACAATAATTTTTCTTATACATATGTTGACTGAAGAAATACCGTTCTCATGTACATCTTATTATGAATTAGTGAAACAGGAACTGAAAACAAAGAATGCCATCTTAAAATCAAATAAAACAGAAAAACAGAGAGAAAATATTTACGGAGGATAAAACATTTCGGACAATACAGAAATAGTATTTAATATAAAATTGTCAACTTGGTTAAGAAATGTAGTAAGAGGTAACCATAACAATTCAGCATTATGAGAAGACAAACACTGAATGGTGTAACAGTATCCAATTTATGATGCGAACATACTGAATCCCACCAAACGTTGTAAGATAACTTAGATGATGACTTTCAATTAAACATGATTTGCTGAAAAGCAATTGCTAATAAATATCGAAAAACTTATGTGTAGAGAAAGATGGGGCAAGGGAATTGGTAAAGAAACGCAGAAAAGTATAAAGAACAATAAAGGAATAATCTAAACTAAACATCTTCTTAATCTGGGACCAAACCTTATGCCAGAAAGAAAGTGTGTTGGGACATCTAAATAACATATGCATAAGATCTGCCTTAGGAAAATAACAAGACCAACACCTAACAGAGATATCTAAAGACAGCTGTAGCAGTGTATGGGAGTGAAATATAATTTATGATATATGAAAAATAGGGATTGAGTAATACTAGCTGATATAGAAATTCTATATATTTGTGCCAAATCTTATTCCAAAAAGAATCATCCCAAGTAATCTCCAGATCCCTTTCCCATAAAAGCTCTGACTTGGACTTGGTTCGAGAGGGATTCAGAAGAGAAAGATATATTTATACATCAGTGAGGCTTTTGGAAAGTTTTTAAAGAAATCAGTAAAACCAGAAGAAAAAGAAACTAAACGTGTGGAATGTTGCAGTGAAAAATAAACATCAATGACTTTAATCAACGCTAAAAAACAAGGATAAAAAGATTCAGGACAATGATAAATGAGACAAAATTAAGTAAAAGAGATAGGAGAAAATATGAAAAAGTTGAAATACCCACATAAGACCCTTATCCTTCCAGGTACCCCAAAAGAGAGGTATATTATTGATTTTAATTGGAGAATTATACCATATCCTCATTGTCAGAAATATAGATGGATTCAAAGGAGTTGGAAGAAAGGTAGATTTTGATCAATGAAGCTGTTTTTTTTTTAAAAGAGATCCAACTTTGTAGAAGAGATAGAGAACACCTCTTTGTAAGTGAAAGTGAAAGGAGAAAGAAAGGCTTTTCTAGCTCTAGCCACGAGACAGAAATGGGTGAGGTTAATTCAACAGTCCAACGCGCAGATTGATGGAAAGCAAAAGCTCTATGATAATCATAGAAATTTAGAAAATTCACACCTCCAGCTAGCTTTGATTTTTGTAGGGTGACTAAAACTACTCTTGGCTTTTTATTATGCCATACATGTTTTAGAAGATATGAATTGGCAACATAGAAAAACAATATAATAGTAGAGGTGAGATCATTATTTTAATGGAATCCAAGTGACCCCACCAGGACAAAAATAAAGGATTCCAAGATGACAGAATATTCTCTATTTTGGCACTTAATTATTTAAAATGAATTTTGATAAGTTCTGAAATGGAATTGGTGAACTAAAGGCCTAAATATTTAATCCTAGCAGAAGTAGACCATTTATAACCCTAAGACGATAAGAATGATTGAAAGTATGTTTATTAAGCAGAATAATTTCAATTTTTCCTCCATTTATTTCATAGCTCGTGACGTTTGAAAATAAGGATATTTCTCGCAAAAGCGGGTGCAAAGAACTGTGTGGAGAAGAAATTAATAAAATAATATAATCAGCATATGCAGTGAATTTTAAATTAGGATATCCATAAGGAAAACCGGAAATGGAAGAATTATTAAGAATGTGAGAGAGAAAGGGTTGAAGTGCTAAAACAAATAATAAAGAAGAAAGTGGACAACCTTGTTTAACACCATTATAAAGGGGGAAATAGAAAGAAACTATACCATTGGCCAATACTGATGCATGAGACTTATAATATAAAAGGGAAATAGTAGCTATAAAATTACGGCCAAATTCATGCCATTTTAATGATTTAAGCATAAACTCCCAATGTATTCTATCAAACCCCTTCCCAGCATCAATTGTTATGGCTGCAAGAGAAGATTTAATTTTAGGGGCTTTACTAAGAAAATTAAGAAACAATTGACTATTATCCAATATAATTCTGCCTTTAATAAATCCTGATTGTTCTTTCCTAATAAGATTTGGAAGAATGGACTCCAGACGAAGACCTAAGAGTTTGGAAACTATTTTATAATCCACATTTAATAAGGAGATAATAAAATGCGCTGCCCGAGACACGAAAACATAGTCAGGATAGATGATAATACACATAATAAAATAACATAAAGAAAATGAACATCACATGTGCGTATCTGGTGTAGTACAGCCCATCAGTATGAACGCAAGACAACGCCGGGGGGTACTGAGACACCAACGCTGTAATTACTCGAAAATATGCGACCGCAAACCTCTACGACATGCCCAATTCGCTAAGGCTCTCAGGTCCCACCCATATACAACACAGGATAATAAAATGCTCCACCACCAGGACACCCAAACATAGTCAGGATAAATGATGATACATACAATAAAGTAAAATGAAGAAAATAAACATCACAAACGCACAAACCCCGTCCCCCCACCCTGCACCTCTGCCTGTAACCTACGCTACCCCCCAATTAGCAGTGTGCCTATCGCCCAAATCTAATCTAATGAACTAAAAAATAGAAAGTAGAGGAGGTCCCAGGACAGGCCCCCGGCCCACCCCCTCCCGCCACAACTCAGCTTCCCATGTCTGCACAAATTACTGAATTAAGCGTCAGGAACCTCAAATTGGGAAAGTCATTGTTCACCAGTCTTGCCACCCGCACCCTAATAATATAAGTGAAAATCCCGCACAGCCACCAAATGAAACTATCGTCTATTGCTCAACCCAGGCCCACCCGATCTGGTGCATGGATATGTCCCTGCCCATCTGTTGTAATTTCAGGCGAGTAAGAGTACCAAACCGGTTCGTGAAGGTCAGCCCGGATGCCGGCAGGAAACATCAAAGCACAATGGAACCCGTTGTCTCCAGCACATCTGAGAGCCGACCGGAAACCCTGTTGTTGTTGTATGATCAATAGCACGAAATCCGGAAAAAGAAAGAAAGTCATTTCGCTGCACCTCAGCTGCATCTCGACACAAGCCGCAAGAGGGATTACACGGGATAAGTCCCCCAAAAACAGCGCCACCATTTGACTCTCTGACCCGTCCATATGTATCGGGCTCCGAACGTTATTCCGGCGTGCCTGTCTATCATGCGCAAAGAATCCATTTTCCACAGGCTCCCGCACCTCTAGCTCAAAGGAATATTCGTCGACCATCGACCGATCTATATCGTGCTCTAAAACTGCCGAAGTTACATCTATTGTAGCAAGGTCCACACTTCTTAACCTCATCCCCAGTGCAACAGCATCCAGGTTATACTCCAAGGCCATCATTCTCTGGTGCAAGGAGGAGTGGAGTCCCACTACGGCCGCCATGATATCGCCCAACATAGGTTCCATCTCCTCTCCCCCATTAGCGGCCACAGTCGCATCCATTGGAGCTCGCATTTGAACGATTCTAGTTTCCTTGGAGGAATGAGTCTTGATTGTATCCGAATCACTTTCAGGCGCCATATCATGCATTGCGTTCGCTCCTCGGTATCCACTTCGTAAGACAAAAAACGCCACTCCGACGTTATTTACCGGTCGGCGACTGACCCCGCAGAGGTCCGGGAAACAGCCGGCTGTTTTCGGGTACACTCGCCTCAATCGGGAGATTGTCCATCAGCTTCCGGGATATCTACCCTACGGATCAGCAGACGGGGGGCACTTCGGTTATAGGTAGAGCGGTATTTTCAGATTCCGCTAGTTGCTGCTGTTAGAATGTAGGGTCCATCCTTAAAATCGGGCGAATCGAAGCCCACATCTCGGTTGACCGGTACTCCCCAGGTCCGCCCGACCGGTTTTGTTCAATTTGCAGCCGGCCAATTCAATTCAATTCAATTAATTTATATAGCGCGCTACATACCCAGAGGGTCTCAAGGCGCTTTGAGAAGTGTGGGGAATTACTTGTCGAATATCCACGTTTTAAGTTGCTTTCTGAATGCTAGGTGGTTCTGAGTGAGGCGAAGGTGGATGGGAAGTGAGTTCCAGGTCTTAGCCGCCAGGTAGGAGAAGGATCTTCCTCCCATGGTGGTTTTGTTGATGCGAGGTACAGCAGCAAGGGCTTGGTTGGAGGAGCGTAGCTGGTGGGGGGGGGTGTAGAATGAAAGTCGTGTGTTGAGGCATTCGGGTCCAAGTTCGTAAAGTGCTTTGTGTGCGTGGGTTAGGAGGCGGAATGTTATCCTCTTATTGACGGGGAGCCAGTGGAGGTTTTTCAGGTGACCAGAGATGTGGTCGTTACGCGGGATGTCTAGTATGAGTCTGGCTGATGCGTTCTGGATGCGTTGGAGTTTTTTCTGAAGTTTTGCGGTGGTACCGGCGTATAGGGTGTTTCCGTAGTCCAGGCGGCTTGTAACCGGTGCGTGGGTGACCGTTTTTCTAGTTTCGGTGGGGATCCAGCGAAAAGTTTTTTTGAGCATGCGAAGAATGTTGAAGCACGATGATGAAACGGCGTTGAATTGTCTGGTCATCGAGAGTGAGGAGTCCAGGATGACGCCCAGGTTCCGTGCTTGGTCTGTCGGGGTGGGTGCTTTTCCAAGGGACTCTGGCCACCAAGAGTCGTCCCAGGCAGAGGGGGAGGTACCTAAGATAGGGACTTCTGTTTTGTCGGAATTCAGTTTCAGACGGCTGTGCTTCATCCAATCGGCTACTTCTTTCATTCCTTCATGTAGGTTGGTTTTGGCGGTGTTAGGGTCTTTGGTGAGTGAGAGGATCAGTTGAGTGTCATCAGCGTAGGAGATGATGTTGAGGTTGTGTTGGCATGCGATGGTTGTGAGGGGGCTCATGTATACGTTGAAGAGGGTGGGGCTGAGTGAAGAACCTTGTGGCACGCCGCAAATGACTTCAGTGGCCTCTGACTTGAATGGTGGGAGGCGGACTCTCTGGGTTCTTCCGGCGAGGAACGAGGTGATCCATTCCAGTGCTTTTCCTTGGATTCCGATGTTTCTGAGTCGTTGTAACAGGGTGCTATGACAGACAATGTCAAAGGCTGCGGAGAGGTCGAGGAGGATGAGGGCGACTGTGTCTCCATTGTCCAGTAGAGTTCGAATGTCGTCTGTTGCTGCGATGTGTGCGGTCTCAGTGCTGTGTTTGGCTCGGAAGCCGGACTGTGAGGAGTCGAGGGATTTGTTAGTTTCGAGGAAGGCGGTGAGCTGGTTGTTGACAGCTTTCTCGATGACTTTGGCCGGGAATGGGAGGAACGAGATGGGGCGGTAGTTTTTGAGTTTGGTGGGGTCAGCTGTGGGTTTTTTCAGAAGGGCGTTGAGTTCGGCGTGTTTCCAGCTTTCCGGGAAGGTAGCGGAGTTGAGGGAGCAGTTGATGACGTCTCGGAGGTGTGGTGCTATGATGGAATCTGCTTTGTTGAATATGTGGTGAGGGCATGGGTCTGTGGGGGATCCTGAGTGGATGGAGTTCATCAGGCGGATGGTGTCCTCAGTGGAGATTGGGTTCCAGTCATTAAGGATGTTCAAGGGGGGGTGAAGGTACGGCAGAAGGTTGGGTGGGTTGGTCTCCGGGTTGGTTGTCGAAGCTGTTGTGGATGTCTGCGATTTTGTCGTGGAAGAACGAAGCTAGGGAGTCGCAAAGGGCTTGAGAGGGAGTGATGTCGTTGGAGTTGGCAGCGGGGTTTGTAAACTCTTTGATGATGTTGAATAATTCCTTGCTGTTGTGGGCGTTGTTGTCAAGTCGGTCTTTGAAAGCGGCTTTCTTGGCAGTCCGGATCAGTTGGTGGTGTATGCGGGTGGCGTTTTTGAAGGCGTCCCTGGTGCTGGTGTTTGGGTCTTTTTTCCATGCCTTCTCAAGGGAGCGACAGAGTTTCTTGGATTTTTTAAGATCATCGTTGAACCAGGGGGCGTTTTTGTTGCCTAGTTTTATTTGACGTTTTTTCAGGGGTGCTAGGTTGTCGGCGCTGTTGGTTAGCCATTGAGTGAGGTTAATGGCTGCTTGGTTGGGGTTCGAAGAGTGGACAGGGGGGTTTTGAAGAAGCGATGAGGAGATCTGGTCGATGGTGATTGTGTTCCAGTTTCTTCGCAGAGTAGGTTGAGGATGGTTGTGGGTTGTGGTCTTTTTGTAGATAAAGTGAACGCAGCTGTGGTCCGTCCAATGGAGAGCTGTGGTGTGACTGAAGGAGATATGTTTGCTGGAGGTGAAGATAGGGTTGAGTGTGTGACCTGCGTAGTGAGTGGGGGTATTGACAAGTTGTTTGAGTCCGAGGTTGGCGAGATTGTCCAGAAGGGTGGTGGTGTTGCAGTCGTTGTTTTTTTCCAGGTGAAAATTGAGGTCTCCCAATAGAATGTAGTCTTCGGAGGGGAGGGCGTGTGGGGTGATAAAGTCAGTGATGTCTTCACTGAATTGTGCACGGTGTCCTGGTGGCCTGTAGAGGAGGGTGCCTCTGAGTGTGGTCTTGGGGTCGGTGTGGATCTGGAAGTGAAGGTGTTCGGCGCTAGTGAGGTTGACGTCTGAGCTGGTTGAGATGCGGATGGAATTCTTACGGACGATAGCGATGCCTCCTCCTGTTTGCTTGGTGCGGTCTTTTCGGATGATCTTGTAGCCTTCTGGGATGGCAATGGTGATGTCTGGGGCTGAGGAGGCGTTCATCCATGTTTCAGTTAGGAAGGCGACGTCCGGAGAGATGGTGTCTAGTAGATCCAGCACTCAAGGCCCCGGTTCCAAGGCCAGTGCAGGCCACGATCTCCACAATGACGTTTCTCTGTCCACAAAGCTCGGAGATCACTCGGGGGCACACGCACCGGCGTCGTTTCATCTCATCCATGCAGGGGCATGACAAGGGCGCAGGATAAATGACAGGATCTAGTGGCCGGAGAAGGAGGTCAACGGAGCCGGGAGCCTAGGCGGCCATCTTGGTCGCCAGCCTGGCGCCTCTTCCAACTTTAGAAGATTTTAATACTCCAGAAAGTTCATCAGAGGTAAGATAATCCTCTAAAGCAGGGGTCTCCAAACCGGCCCTGGAGGGCCGGATCCATGCCAGATTTTGTGCATATCCCCATTTAGATACATGTAGTTATTTTAAAAATATGGCATGGATCCGGCCCTCCAGGACCGGTTTGGAGACCCCTGCTCTAAAGAATCACAATCCAGGTCATGGGGAACATGATGTGAAGTTTGACTTAAATATTCTGAAATTAGAGAAGACTGGGTCTCTAAATCTGGAGTATATATGGATTTCTAAAATCTAACAAAGTTTTCTAAAATAGCTTGATGGTTAGTAATAGACTGCCCTTGCGAAGATGAAACCGAGTCAATAATATGTTGTTCTTTCCTGATCTTGAAATAATTTGCTAGCAATTTACCAACTTTATTTTTCCCACCGTATTAACGTGCATTTTTCCTAAGAAGTATAGAAATGGCTTCATCAGTGGAAATAGTATTAAACTTCAATTTGGCCTGCAATAAATTATGAAGATCAGAAGAGAATTTAAAAGAGAAATATTGTGGTTCCAAAGATTTGATTGATGAAAGCAATCCATTATGCTCTATGGCTCGACTGTTCTTTTTTTTGGAGACATAGTTAAAGATAAAGGGCCAGATGTATGACCATTCCAAATTGCAAGTCACAATTTGCGCTCAATTGCGAGTCGCAAATTTTGAGTCGCAATGTGGAATGTGCAACAGTGTCAGAGACACTGATTGCAATTCCCAATGAGGTTGCAAAAAGCGCGGGTCATGAATATTAATGAGCCACTCGCAATTTGGGACCCCATTGGGAATGGCTGGCCCTGGGACTACTTGTCAATAAAGCACTTTTTTTTAAAATGCAGCACGCTTCCCTTAATGGAAAACGGAATGCATTTAAAAAAAAAAAAAGTTTTTGTTTCTTTTTTTAAGGGCAGATAGAAAAATATTTCAGAGCCAGTTACAAAGGGGAAATGGTCCCCTGGGGACCCCTTCCGATTTGCGACTGTAATTTGCAAGTGTTTTGCTACCACAATTTCGGTCGCAAAACATTGGTGCATGGCTTGTGACTCGCTATTAGGAAGGGAACGCCCCTTCCTAATACCGAGTTGCAAAACACTATTTTGCGAGTCGTAAAATAGTGTTTGTACATGGCCCTATCAGAACTAACATGCGCAAACAAGTCGCAAACCCATTTGCGCATGCTAATTCTCGTGGTACATCTGGCCCAAAAGCTTGTGTAGATGCTTTATACGTGTCCAATAATAAGGAAGGAGAGATATCTGAATTATCAATAAATGAAAAAAATTCGGAAGCAAAAGAAATAAAGGAACTAGAAAAGTGGAGAACCTGTAGTAAAGAATTATTGAATCTCCATCTATGCTTCGGAGAACTGGGGGGAACCAAATCCACGTCAGTGACCACCATGGCATGATCAGAAAGTACAATTGGAATGATGTGGGATTGTATAAGGCACTGTGAAAGAGGTTTGGAAAAATATGTGCTTCAATCATGCAAATGTACCATGAGATGCTGAATAAAAAGTATAATCTCTGACAGAAGGGTTAGACAATCTCCATTAATCTACCAAGGCATGTTTAGAAATATCAGAAGGAAATTGTTTGTGCATTTTGTGTGGCAAAAATGGAACTGAGGACAGTCTATCTAAAAGGGATCAAGAAATTGATTACAATCCCCACCCAGAATAAAATACACATCATGACACTGTGCACATTTTCTTACAATAGAAAGCCAAAAAGTACAAGCACTTTATGTAGGAGCGTAAACATTCAATATAGTAAGAGGAACCATATCTTCAAAAAAGTTAACAATAATCCTTCTACCCATTTCATCTTTATCTTGTGAAAACACTTTAAGATTAAGAGATTTTTTTTGCGCAATACCACAACCCCATTCTTTTTTATTTACTGAAGGAGAAACAAAGACATGCCAACACTGTTTCATTTAAATTTCAATGCTTAAGATTGAATAAGTTGAGTTTCTATATCAAGAACGAGGTCAGGATTAGATTTACCTAAATGTGATAATACTCTCTGTTGTTTAAAGGGATTCAGAGACCCTTTAATATTCCACAATATTACTCGGAATTATAAAACATAAGTAGAGAATAGAATTTTTTGAGAATAATAAACCTACTAAACAATAAAACAATAAGTATCAAAAGATAGAAAATGAAGGAACTAAAAAAGAGAATAAGAAAGAGAAAAAAAGAGAATAAGAAAGGGAGAAGAATAACAAGTAAAGAATAAGGAAGACCAAGAAAGGCAAAAAGGAAGATAAAAAGGAGAAATGAGAAACAAGGAGAAGAGACAGTACATATCCAAAAAGGATGACTGTAAAAACATAACTAAAGAAGTGACAAAAGGAAAAGAAATGGGGTAGTGATGACACATGAAACGATGACACACCCAGAAGGGGAGGAATCCACGACATATCACGACCATAAACAATTAAAAGGGAGGACCGCACCATGCAAAATAGAAGACGAATCTGTAGAGAAAGATATGGAGAACATGTTAAAACAAGTAATATAAGATATTAGAACATCATCAAATTCAAGGAAACCATATTAGACCATCTGAAAATTCTAAAAAAGAGTAAAAGAAATCAACCAGTAGAGGAAACAGCTCTATCCATAGTGACCAAGGTATGAGTTTGTATGATTTTTTAAGTTCAGCTGGGTCTTCAAACATTGCAGTATTATTCTGGAATGTCACCTTAAAAAATACAGGGATGAAAAAGACCGTTCCTGGTGCCATGAGCACTAAGAAAAGTACGGAGATTGAGAAATTCCTTCCTTCTGGCTGAGGTGGCTTTGGAAACATTCTGAGAGTAGAAAATTATATGGCCCAGCCAAGTGATTTGACATTTAGCTTTAGCAGCAGAAAGAACAGTTAACAAGCCAGTAAACTTTTTTAAAAAGTGTAATGACTCCTCTTGGTTTGACAGAAGATGTAGACAATGCCGGATGAAGACCAAGCCTGTGTGCCCTATGTATATTCAGCGAGGTTGAGGAAGTAATATCTAACAATTTTGGAAGGAGGTAAAAAGGCGACAGGATCAGACCCTTCCAATGCCTCCATTTATTCTGCCTATTCCTGTTTTAAAAATCCTAAGTGTGTTGTTTAAGCTGAAGAACCTCCTTCTCCAAACAGTGAATTGTGTTTGTTTCATTACGCAAATCCTCAATCTGCTGTTCCACCATAGAAACACGACCCTTGATCGTTGACCATTTGTCATCCAAGTGTTGTATCTTGATAATAGTCTCCTCAATGAAAGGATTTGTGTCCGAATTTCTTCCAACAGTTACTCTAAAGGGATAGGTGACAAGGACTTCTCAGATGAAGGGGGATCCTGTTTCAAACTTTTGGAAGTAGAAGGAGATTGAGCCTTACATTATAGAGGACTGTAAGGAGACCCTACAAGGAGTAGTAAAATTAGCCATTTCAACAGGGGAATCCACCTTGTCTGTTGTTAATACCTTTGAAGCAGAACCCACAGAACCAGAACTCAGACCAGAGGAAGCTTGAACCTTGGGACTAAAAACAAAGTGTGGCTTCCTTAATTTTCCCATGGAAGGAAAAATTCAGCCTGTCAATAATGCCAAACTGAAGGAGAGTTTAAGTATTATATTGGCACTGCACTTAAGAAAAAAATGAAGAAAGTTCATAAATAGACCAAGAAAAATCAAAGCGATATAGCCACTTAGAAAAAGAAGATAAAACATTCTGCGCCAGAAAAAGAGTTCCATAAATAATATGAATTGCTGTAAAGCAGCCTTGTGAAACACAGACATGGCAACATTAGATGAAAGACGTTCCAAAGCGCAAAGCGCGCTGGTTGTTTCACTCGCTTCAGTGAGGAATAAAGCAGAAAATGGTGGGCGCCCTTCAGGCAGCTGCCTCAGCGATAAAAATATAGCAAGAGAATCACTGCACCTTCAGCAGAAGCAGCACAGCAGCATCGCTCTGCCTTCCGCCGTCGCCACAGCCCAAAACCTCCGTGAAAGTGGCGTCAAGAACGCTTCAAGGCACAACCGATCAGAGCCTCTCTGCTAAGCAGCCATCTTAGGTGGTGTTGAAGCCACGCCCCCCAACAAAGAAATTTTAAGTCTAGTAAAGAACACTCTGAAAATTATGAAGGGGATCATCTTGAACCAAAACAGGATTTTTTGAAGGACTGTCACTTTCCTTGTAGGGATTTTCCCAGACATCAAAAGTTGAAATGTATTCTCGTACTTTCTTTTACAGAACAAACAAATTGAGATTATCAAACTTTTTTCATATTCTGACTTGAGACCCTTACACACTACTATCCCCAGGTACCTACCCTAATCAGTGCATCTACTAAAATCTAATTCTATTGCGATCCAAGTACCGTTTGGAGCAAGTGATTCTAAAAATGAAGAAATGCCCTTATATAGTAACATATGATAACTGTAGGTGGTCCACTTTTGGTTATCTGATTTACAACAGCATCCTGTTCGCTTAGAGGAATGTAATCTCAGTCTGATGTTACAAATGTAATGCTTTATGCCTAAGCATATTCCATATTAAAGAAGAAAGTGGTTGAACAGTTAGGATAAACAAAATAAGTCACTTTGCACCTCTTATCTTGTTCCATATCAGTCACTAAGGAAAGGATGCCATTTGCCAGATAATGCCACTCAAATGTCTTCATTGCATCCAATAGTACAGAGACTACATTCTGGTCAGGGTTTATCAAATATAACATGTAGGAGCCTCCTGAGAACTAGATGCAGGGTGATTCAGGATGAACTCACCTAGACAGTGTGTACAGATTAGGCACATCCTTGAGTATGACAGTGGTCGCTTTGAACTGCGTTTGACAGTCAGGTTGTTTCATTGGATATTGTTTAACACCACCTCACAGATAGTGTCATATAATTCTGTTATGTCCATTGTATAGATGTAGAGTGCTAAAAATCGTGAACAACGACATCAGATAATTACACATAAAGTTCAGCTGTAAGACCATTTCGGCCATGAAACCATGAAAGTTACCGCCAGTTAAGTCTAGAACATGCTTCATTTCAGGTAGGTGAGGTGGCTGCCCATAATCATCTTATTTAGGTCATCAACACAGGACAATGTTTCATGTAATTGTAAATCATTTGTTTTGATATTTCTCCTTCTGTTCTTGAGGCTGCGTAAATACAAAATTATAGAAATGTGTTATCTCAAACCAGCAGCCGCGTTGTCATCACTCGCCAAAGTTTCAAGTATCATGTTCTTGTGGCTCTCGTTATTCACCAAATGACAAGCTCCCTGTCCAATCTTTCTCTCTCTCCATATTTCATCATTCAAACGTATTTCTTCAAAAGGTTGTCTCCCTAATCAGCATCATTAAATTCACCAATGTTTTCATGGATTCCACTTAGTATTTCTTAGAGGGGGGGCAAGCCTCTGAAAAGTTGAGCCAGGGACAAGCCAAAGGCCTGGCATTGGCTCAGTGATACTTGGGCCCTAGACCCTTGAATGAGCTGAGCTTTCATGTGGCTTCTGTGTGCCATCACACTCATGAGTCACGAATTGAAGAAAAAACATTAACCTTTGAAATAAAAACAGGAGAGAGAGACAAAAATCCCCATCTAGTGGATAAACTGCACAATGTGAAATATGAAAATCTGTGAGAGATCCCAGCTGCCCTGCTTGCACATTTTGTGATGCTATGCAAATATTGTATCCACCTTTTTCTTCAATATCACATAATGGAGTACCTTGAAATACATTAAATCATGACGTGCACCGAACAAAATATGCTTGTATTTGATTTAATAGAGTATAATGTAGCTCTGTGCATAATGCGAATATAGGCTATATATAGTTAATACATGACGGCTGACTTCCCTCTTAGTCCACTAATGGCATCGACTTCAGGGCCAGGTGCAGGAATGTTCATAGGTATGTGCTTAAAAATTATTATAAGAAAATAAATATCTCTAAAAGGTGGAGATAACATTGATGTATACTAAGGTGAAAGGCTTTTGCGTGTTAAACAAATACACTGCATTGAGTTTTGAAGAGACTTTGTCATATTTTTGCATTGTTTGCTGCATAATTTATATACCAAATATTGTTATGGCTTGGCTAGTCCAAGGTCTCTTAGAGACAAGCCAGACCCTTGTCTTAGCTTTCTCTGTTAATTTGTTGGTTTTCCCACCTCTAGTATTACTTTCAACTGTGGTGTTACATATAGTCTTTAGATAATTTTCTATCTCAGACTCATTTCTGGAGGTGGCTCTTTGGAACAACTTTAATTGATTTAATTAATTAATTGCGGGTTTCTAACGCGCTAGAATCGACTCCCGAAGGAGTATCTCTGCGCTACAGACCGCAGGGGAACCCGTCCTGGCTTTCCCTGGGAGATGGTCTCTACTGGGTATCTCCAAGGTGAGACCAGGCATCCCCGGCGTATGTGGGGGGCCGTTGTGGAGATGAGGTAAGCTAATGCCCAGAGTTGCCGAGTGTGATCCCTAGTTAGAGTAGGCACGAGGCGAGAATTATCGAGTCCGCTGACCCTGGTCGGGAATTGAACCCTGGTCCCAGGCCGTCCTCTGCTCCCAGGTCTGCCGCCTCTAACCAGTGAGCCACACCACTCCACCTTGAGGACTTTTGAAACCTTTGTCAGGCAAACTCCAATGATGCTCAATTTTAACCTTGCTACGCCATTAGCAATATACCTACTGATGCCATAGCAGTCTTGGAGAAGGCATTGATTTTGGACCCCACATCTTTCCATCTTTCCATTTGAGTTGGTTGTGAAAAGAGTTAGCATGTAGGGTTGCCAGCCAGCTCCACATCATCAGAAAACCATGTTCTGGCCATTTACTTAAAAAGTTAATGTGTTAAAGGAGTTATAGTTATGGGTTGCTTCTGCTGAGCCTGATGTATTTGATAATAATGATTTGTAACAACAGTATAGGCCAAGAAAGCACACAAGGTTTCTAAAAGGTTGATGCTAAGGAGCAGACCGACCAGTCCCTGTCAGATCTCAAGCCTTGCTTTGATTGGCACATGGTCTAACATTATACATATTAGTACCTCACATGCTTAGTGGATGGGATCACTTTCAAACATCTTATTAGGGTTTTCATATGGCAACATAACATCAGCAAGTAACTGTCAGGTGAAGCCTGAGTGCGGTGACATATTGTATACTGTTACTCTCGTGCTCGCTTTTATGTTGTGTATACTTGTAAAATAATGGGTATTCTACTAGCACGAGCTTAGCACTGCCGTGCAGCTTGTGCAAGAGTTTGAGAAATGCTCGGTAAACTGGTTGCAGGCCTTGGAAGTTGGGTGGTGTTTACCTTTGATGGGGGAGCGTGCTGGTGGCTTTGGGAAGGTATATAAGCGTGGGCAGTGGAGGATAACTGTATTCATTGCTGGGACGCGCTTGCTCAGATACGGGGAGAATAAAGCTTGTGCACGGAACTATGGCTGTGGATTTATTTGAGTACTGTTTACATGAATTTCCTCAAGATACTTTCTGTACACTAGCATCAGCAGGTACATGTTGTTCGCATAACTAATCAGCTCTTGTAGAATGTGCAAATCACTGAAAGCTTAGGACAGGTTTGTGCCTGAAGCCTGGCTCAGCTTGAAGTCCTGCTGGAACCTCAAGCCCATAACAAGCGGAGCTTTCAAGTGGGTTCTGCCTGCCATCCTCCCTGTACCCAGGATGTGGCATTATGGCCGGAGCTGTAGGCTTTTGAACTGAAGAACCAGGTTAAGTCTCTGTGTCGACTCAACATCCTGTGAATCTGGTCAAATCACTTGATCTCCCTGTGCCTATAAAAATGAAAGTGACCTTGTGTAATGTCACTGGTGCTCATATAAAGCACTCCAGTATCTTCGAGGATCGAGTTTGTGATATATAAAACTGCACAAATAGGTAAAAACAAAGCGGGAACATAAAAAAGGAAAGACAAATAGAAACTCACAAAGTCGTTGATTTGTATAAAGGCAAACCAGGAAACCTGGATAAATTGTGTGATTTAAAGCAAATATTTTATTTCACCAAAACTTTTTTTCATCGTCATTCAAAATGAAAGCACTTTCAGATATGAGTTCAGCATACCAGTTGTACAAACACCTATTGTGTTTGCTTTAATAGACTATAATATTCCTCTATAAAAATCGGTGTGCCATACAGGTTTTACATGATAACTGTCTTGCCTTTTAGTTCACTAATGGTTTTGGTTAAACAACTATCACTTCTAATTGGTACTTCTCAGTGCAGTGCTTTAATGTGACAAATTGTAAATGTAAATGTACATGTATTTATATAGCGCAAATCGCCCACATCGCAGGCATCTATGCGCTTGCTTAGGGAACCCGTCCTGGTATTCCCCTGTGAGATACCCCGGCAGGGTATCCACAAGGTGAAAGCCAGGCATCCCGCCGCGAGGGGCCGTTGTGGAGATTAAGCAAGCTATTGCCCAGAGTCGCAGAGTGTGAACCTGTGGAGATTAAGCAAGCTATTGCCCAGAGTCGCAGAGTGTGAACCCGTGAGTCTAGGCACCGGAGCGAGAATTATCGAGTCCGTGGAATTATTGAGCCCAACCCCCGTCGGTGCGGGGAATTGAACCCTGGTCCAGGGCCGATCTCAGCTTCCGGGTCTGCCGCCTCTAACCCCTGAGCCACACTTCTCCACTCCACAAATTAATGGCAAAGCTTTCATTTATTAAAGAAATACACGTTTTGGAATTTTGAAGAGACTTTATCATGTTTAACATGATGTGTACTGTATGAGTTACATAGCAAACATTTCCAGGGCTCGGTTCGTGCACTTGCTCTAAAAACCAAGCTAGACCCTTGGCGGCTATCCCTTTCAATTTATTGCGTCGCCCACCTCTAAACTCTTGGTCCATGAAAAACAGCTGAGACATCAAACTTCAGGGCACAAGGGAAGATGCAAGGAAGCAGTATGACTACTCGGAATAAGGTTCTCTGTGATCATATGCCCAGATTCACAGGATGTGTTGAGCCAACGCCGAGACTCGACCCCGGTTGCCTAGTCCCAAAGCAAGCAGCTCTGGTTGTTGAACCTGGTTGCCCAGTTCCAAAGTCAGCAGCTCTGGTTGTTGTGCCACATCCTCTTCCCTCTGCTTGTCAGCTCTTGACATACTTTCAAGCACAGTTCTTAGAAAGCCTATGCACAGATAGGTCCGGGTACTTCACTTGAGCAAAAGACTGCAAATTCCCCATCCCCAGCCTCAGGTGAGCCCTGACCCCCTGTGACCCGGTCTAACAAAACTCACATGCCGAGATTTCCGCAGAACAGTTTAATGGTCCTTCCTCAAGGTCAGGCCGAGGCAGGCACTCGAGGCCTGGCATCGCCGAGCTCTCCCTTGACTGTCAGAGTGCCTTTGAACACACTCCTTTTGAACACGCGGGAAACGGAACCTGGAGGAAACAAATGCCCGGGATCATAGAGAGAGGCAAATACACGAGCAGAATAGACCTCTCTTTCAAGCGCAGAGGCTGGCTCGTGAACAATGCCAGCATTTAAAAGAGGAATCCTCTATTTTATTTAATATTCCGCGCCTTTGTTTCGGTTGTTACGCCTGTACTTGTGTGTATGTGTGCGTGCATGCCATTTATATTTGAGTGCTGGCATTTTGTGCTGAGAACAAACAAGAACCAGTTGGAAGGTATGGTGCGCTGTGCCTTATAAAATATTTAGCAATGAAATAACGACTCCCTGGGCAGCTTAAGGAAACTACTATTATATTCAGGCAGAAAGCCACGAACAAACAAAAACAGAACAAAAACACAAAGAAAGATAAAGGCGCCCCCTCTCGTCTCGTCTGTCTGTCCATTAATGCAGAGAAGCTTGATCCACACGTGTTTGTGAAAAAATCAAAGCGCCTGGACTATACTAATAGCGCCGACTAAGATGACTGTATAATATCTTCCACCACACCGCTGAAGAATGCGCCTGCCAGTGCAATTTAAGGAAAGCATTCTTCCATTTCTAAACAGCAGCCTGAGAAAAGAACTAGGCCCGCCTGTGTAACACAATGACACAGGGCGCCCTAACCCTGCCCTTGAAACGGATACTTTGATGAAAGTGAATGCCTCGCCCTCCTCCACACCTTTCATGCTGTCTGCCTCGTTCTTACTGATGCTGCTGCAAGGCACATCCTGTCACGTTTTGATCTCTCCGACCAATCATGCTCGTGGCTGAAACCGGAGGAGATAACTTTCAACGGGCGCTGACGTCGTCCCTTAATCTCCTGTAATGATTCCTGGATTGGTGGACCAAAAGGCAGAGCTAATTTGCTGAGGCAACATGGCCGCCATCGCCGCGTGCTGGGTTCTGTGCTCTGCAAACAATCATTTTTATTGCGCGCGCGCTCAGTGTAAACAGAGCTTTCCTCCTTTCCCCAGAGAGGGCTGTAGTAGTTTCTCTGTAGAGTGCCTGAAGACCTCGGCGACCGTCCTCTGCTGTATTTGCCTTTTCTGGCACCCTTGAAGTCCCAAGCAGAAAATGAGAAGCCTGTGCTGCTGTCGCATCTTTTAAAATTACAGCTAGTGAAACTCTGTGGAATACGAAACAGACGTGCAGTGTCTTGTGTGGAGAGACATTTGTCCCAATAGAAAAAAAACACAAAGGTTCAGCAGCGCCAATGGTCTTTGCTGCAACCTCGCATATTCGCAGTGTGGCTGCCAATCAAACTTAATACAATCACCCTTGTCGCATGAACAAGCAAAAACAAGAGTCTTGGCTTTATGCTAATGTAGAATTTCCAGAATTCACAGCTTCTTTCTTACTTTTGTTATTTTAAAACCAGCAAGGAGGAGTTTGTTTTTTTAAATATTTAATGCCTTTTTTTGCCACAGCAGCCTTCCACTTTCCTTGACTCATATATTGATTTATTTTAACTGTGGTTTTCACTGAAAACACAAAGCCCTGCAACATGTTAAAATTCTCTATGCCCTTGGGTGCAATGTTGTATTTGCAAATATATAATTAGCATAGTGCAGAGCAAACGAATTATGGGCACTTCCCCGAGCAATATCTTTGAGATCTAATATATAAAAAGAAAAAGGTATTATGCTATTGATGACATTACAACTTTCCAAGCTGAGGGAGCCCCTTTGAGAATATATTCCAAGAGGTTGGGTTGAACATAAAGAAGTGGCAGGCAGTTTGAATGAAAGGTTTGAATGTTCCACCCTTGTGCTTGGGGGTGGAAGGCTCTGGTTGGGAATTACCATGAAACTTTTTTCAAATCTTCGCTTCATTTCTGTTGGGAAGCCTCCTTGTGAAACTGTGAGGAAGCCGTAAAATGTTGTGATTAAGTCTATATTTCCACAGTGCAAATTAACACATTTAGCTAGCCTTTTGCCTGTTCTCCGGCCCCTTTGTAGCCTTGCAATGGTAACTCCAAGTCAACGCACAGCCATCTCTACCGTCACCTCACTGCACTCACTGTTCTATCAAACTGTGAAAGTGGGTCATTTTTTATCAGGGCCAGTTCTTACCTGTGCTGTAGTACCAAAATACCCCTAGAAATAAACCATAACCCATAGTTAGGAGAGGGTGTTAGAAAATTGTCACTTTGTATAGTTTTTAAACACAATGAGTTAGGGCTATAAAGGATGAAAAAGGAAATAAATCATGTTCTGTATTTAGTATCTCAAGGTGGAAAGGCCAGGTCTAGTTTTTCTGGGCGAGAAAGCCTCACCCATGTAATATGGCATGCCTCATCAAAGGCTTCCTCACTCCACCCTGGTAAGATGGTACTACACGGCGGACTCAACCTCATAGGGAGTTCTTGATGAAATGTAGTTCCTGGATGATTGCAGAGACCCAGATAAAATTACCTTATGGTAACCCTATAGGATATTCCTTTATTGTTAGATACCCTAGTTATGATTAAAAGAGTAAAGGGGGGTGTTCCGGGGCACTATGACGCTCACATCTATTTCCTGATAAACTAGCCTATCATGCGGTCTTGGACATTCATCAGGCCAAATAAAGGCAGAGATAAAAGATCCCTCCTAAACTAGAATAGCACCTCTACATGCAGGTGAAATGAGGACTTCCTACCTTACTTGCATGGAGATGACAGATTAAGAAAGGGACATCATGGCAAGAATTGTTGACAAAATTGACGTAGTTAATTCATAATGATGTAAATAATCAGCACACGTGGTCCTTAAAGTGATACTGCACAGCAAAACACGATACACATGTGACACTGTGGTTCTGTGGCAACACAAACATATGCATTCAATCATGCATCCTGACTTACCCAACTTTGGTGAGTGCTTTATTACCTGGTCAGAAGCCTGACTGGATGGCTCCTGTAGTCACACACTATTAGCATGACATTGTTATTGAATGGTAACAGTCCAAATAGAAACCAACTCGTAAGAACAATATAGTTATCTTTAGTGACCGGTTGGTCATGATTGCTGAGAAAGATATAAAATGCTGTATTGATCAGACTAGTGAAAAGAAAAAAATGAAGGGCTATCAAGTTTCTTGAATAATTTGCAGGAGTTTCTCCACTAATTCAAATCATGCCTGTTAGTTGTCAGAGTGTATCATAAAACCTCACCAGAAGAACAAGTAACACTACCTTGTGCTCATATAAGCCCAACAGAGGGCTAATTAAGGACCCTCAATTCGCCATGAAGTGGCGTCCGTCTATGTACCTACATCGTTCTCCCCCGGTCTGCCGGATACAAGGCAGAGATTGAGGGAGACGCTGTTAAAGGTGACGGAAACACCTTATTGGGGCCTGACTAAGTCCATGTTGTCCACCAATGGCATCCACCGATGCAAATATAGTGGCAATCTATTGGATGTGGTACCTGGAAGTGCCAAACGAATCATGGTGATGTATTTTTCTAGATTGTGCCCAATTGGAGCGTGATTATATCCATTTCAGGAGCATTATCAGTTGCTTAAAAGGTGACATTGAGGAATTCAATGGGATGTCACGATTTTAGACCTAGGGGAGAGCATAGAAACTGTATTTGTGTTTCAGGTGTACAATGTTAAAATGCATATTATCATTTTTGAAATGCTTGGGAGTTCATTAATCATTAAAAAAACAGAGGGAAGTAAAAAATAAAATGAAGTCCCTTTGTGTATGGCTACTTATATGTGCACAAAAACGAAAACATTTTTATATGTGTAGCAAAAAAAAATTTGTGAGACGCAGCAAAGGGGATCTCAAGAGTTGTTGAGTCCATCATACACAACATGTTCGCAGGTTTTGATGCTTGAATAATATGTAATAAAAGATGGATCATGGGATTCTCCACACTTGACTTGAAGGAGGAAAGGCAGTTTAAATGACCATCTAAACCCATGAATAAAACATGAAAAGATGAAAAAAACATAAAAAAACAGACTTCTACAGGGACTTCCCAGGATCGCTATTCAAGGCACCGTTCTGTTCAGTTAACCACTTGACCCCACGCGATATCTTCATTTTAGGCCTTCTTATCTCTCACCAATATGTAAATCCAGTGATGTCCGTATTGTTACAGTGGTGCGGTGATAGCTGGGCTCCTGGTCCGTCGAATTACAAAAATATACCTTTCAATGTCATTTGCAATGCTTTTTGTCAAGGAAACGCACAGTGAATTTTGTGTTGTCCTTATTGCATCGGATGGTGCTGGTGCTACGATGTTTACTAATCCTAGTCCTCATCTTCCATGTTGTCATCCCAATGTATGGGAGCTTACAGCGTCATTTAATGCCATAGATGACATTGATGGAGTTACAATCCATGAATCCTTTCATTTGCCATGGTGTCATAAGAACTAGATCCAGTTTCTCTGTCTTTTTGGTGATTGGACCCAGGCTGCAATATCCACATGGGAAAAGGCAATTAATTGGGGTTTTATTCCTAGGGGTTGATGGTGATATTATTTTATCTTGCTTTTATGGCGTGTGCACCATAAGATCGCACAGACTTCTAGCTTTTCGAAAAAATAGAACAAAGATTTCTCAAACCCTAAGTTGTTCCAGTTAAGTATTCTCTAGTGTTTCTTAACTTTTTTTTAATTCAAGTGAACTAGGGCAGAAAGTTCCCTATAATTGTTGGCTGCCTGATTCTTAGCTTTTTTTGATGATTGCATCTGGATAGTTCTTTTCAGTCAGTTTCTTGCTACGTTTCTCATCACGTTTTCCAAATAATCTTATATCTGTGCAATTCCATGTCAAACGTAGGAGCTGGCCTGCTGGAAGATTTTTCCATTGAGAGCAAAGTTGCAAACTATTGAATCGTAATAGGTTATTCCCATTGGTGGCTTTGTAAAAAAAATCTGCATTTTCAATATTCCATTTTCTGGGTAAATTCTTTGATCAAGAAAAGCAAAATTAGGTTTGCCCATTGTCATAGTGAAATTCAGGCATGTGTCAAGGGCATTTATCCAGCCTCCAAATAAGACTTTCTTCCTCAACTGTGCCTTTCCAAATGACAACAAGCATTTGCAATGCAATAGGTCTCGCATTTGGAAAGTTTGAGCTATTGCTCTTGTAAATGACATTTTTTTTTATTTATGTGTTGGTTTTGAAAATAGCTAAATTAATAGCTTTGTCATTTACAATGCCAATAGTTATAACTTTCGCAAATGTGACACCTATAGCATTTGTAATGCAACATGTTTTGTAATTATGTGACTTAGATGTATTGATATTACAAATAACAATGGCTTTTAATTTTTTTAAATAATTAATACTTAAATAAAAGTGATTGTAATTTATAATGGCTATAGCTTAAACTTTTGTAAATAACTTTTGTGAAGATTATGTTCAGTGTATTTTATTGTGACAAAAATCCAAGAACAGAAGTGAAATATTAACATCTTTTTTGTGACATCTATACTACTATTATAAAGGAAGAACTTTGAACCTTTGAGGAGGGTAAACTCGGGAACCACAGCGCCAATCCACACACCTGATACATCGTTGTAATCGTCAGGGTGTGCAGATGGACATAGGCTATATAAACGTAATAAATATACGTTATTTAAAAAATTTACCGAAAAAAAGTAGTCCCTTGGAAGAAGCGCCGGCCACGACGTGCATGCTGACGTGAGGATCGCGGGGAGGAGCGGCGTCAAGGAGCGCGAGGAGGACCGGCGGATATGGCGCGGGGAGGAGCAGCATACAGGCGGTGAGGAGCGGCGGACAGGCGGTGAGGAGCGGCGGACAGGCGGTGAGGAACGGCGGACAGGCGGGGAGGAGCGGCGGACAGGCGGGGAGGAGCAGTGAGCGGCGGATGAGGTAGGTTATTTATTTATTTAGTTAGGAGCGGTGAGCGGCGGAAAAATGAAGCAAAAATGACAATCGTGAGCAAGAGGAAGCAAACGGAGCATTACAAAAGTGAGCCAATCGTTGCATTATAGGAGGAAAAAGTTACGTGTGCAGGTTACAAAAGCGTACATCGTGAGCAAGAGGAAATAAACGGAGCATTACAAAAGTGAGACAAACGGTGCATTACAGGAGGAAAAAGTTACGTGTGCAGGTTACAAAAGCGTAGAAAGTAAACATAGAGGTATAGGAGGAAAAAGTGACGTGTGCAGGTAACAAGAGGAAGCAAACAGAGCATTACAAAAGTGAGCCAAACAGTGCATTACAGGAGGAAAAAGTTATGTGTGCAGGTTACAAAAGCGTAGAAAGTAAACATAGAGGTATAGGAGGAAAAAGTGACGTGTGCAGGTTACAAAAGCGTACAAAGTAAACATAGAGGTATAATACTGCAATATATGGAGGAAGGCTCCGGGGGACCCACGGACAACGTCGGGGCGGGTGGGGGCCCGAAGCCTAATTGTTCCCGGACAACGTCGGGACGGGCTGCTAGTTTGTAATAAAGCTTGAAACATTGAGAGAACATATTTGAACCAGTTGTTGTTGAATGGTTGCACAGATTGATGCTGTGGTGGCGCTGAGTGATGTGGTGGTGCCCCTGAGTGATGCTGTGGAGGCCGTGAGTGATGCTGTGGAGGCCGTGAGTGATGCTGTGGAGGCCCTTAGTGATGCTGTGGAAGCCCTGAGTGACGCTGTGGAGGCCCTGAGTGACGCTGTGGAGGCCCTGAGTGATGCTGTGGAGGCCCTGAGTGATGCTGTAGTGTTCCAGAGTGGTGCTGTGGTGATGCTGAGTGATAATGTGGTGGTGCTGAGTGATAATGTGGTGGTGCTGAGTGATGCTGGGGTAGCGCTGAGTGATGATGTGGTGATGCTGAGTGGTGCTGTGGTGCTGCTGAGTGATGCTGGGGGGGCGCTGAGTGATGCTGTGGTGGTGCTGAGTGGTGCTGTGGTGGTGCTGAGTGATGCTGGGGTGGTGCTGATTGATGCTGGGGTGGTGGTGCTGTGGTGGTGCTGAGTGATGCTGTGGTGGTGCTGAGTGATGCTGTGGTGGTGCTGAGTGATGCTGTCATGGCACTGAGTGGTCCTGTGGTGGTGCTGAGTGGTGCTGTTGAGTGATGCTGTGGTGGTGCCGAGTGGTGCTGTGGTGGTGCCGAGTGGTGCTGAGGGATAATGTGGTGGTGCTGAGTGATAATGTGGTGGTGCTAAGTGATAATGTGGTGGTGCTGAGTGGTGCTGTAGTGGTGCTGAATGATTCTGTGGTGGTGCTGAGTGATGCTGTGGTGGTGCTGGGTAGTGCTGTGGTGGTGCTGAGTGATAATGTGGTGGTGCTGAGTGATAATGTGGTGGTGCTGAGTGGTGCTGTGGTGGTGCTGAGTGATGCTGTGGTGGTGCTGAGTGAAGCTGTGGAGGTGCTGAGTGGTGCTGTGGTGGTGCTGAGTGATGCTGTGGTGGTGCTGAGTGATGCTGTGGTGGTGCTGAGTGATGCTGTCATGGCACTGAGTGGTCCTGTGGTGGTGCCGAGTGGTGCTGTGGTGGTGCCGAGTGGTGCTGAGGGATAATGTGGTGGTGCTGAGGGATAATGTGGTGGTGCTGAGTGATAATGTGGTGGTGCTGAGTGATAATGTGGTGGTGCTGAGTGGTGCTGTAGTGGTGCTGAATGATTCTGTGGTGGTGCTGAGTGATGCTGTGGTGGTGCTGGGTAGTGCTGTGGTGGTGCTGAGTGATAATGTGGTGGTGCTGAGTGATAATGTGGTGGTGCTGAGTGGTGCTGTGGTGGTGCTGAGTGATGCTGTGGTGGTGCTGAGTGAAGCTGTGGAGGTGCTGAGTGGTGCTGTGGTGGTGCTGAGTGATAATGTGGTGGTGCTGAGTGATAATGTGGTGGTACTGAGTGGTGCTGTGGTGGTGCTGAGTGATGCTATGGGGGTGCTGAGTGGTGCTGAGTGATGCTGTGGTGGTGCTGAATGATGCTGTGGTGGTGCTGAGTGATGCTGTGGTGGTGCTAAGTGATAATGTGGTGGCGCTGAGTGATAATGTGGTGGTGCTGAGTGATGCTGGGGTAGCACTGAGTGATGATGTGGTGATGCAGAGGGGTGCTGTGGTGGGGCTGAGTGATGCTGTGGTGGTGCTGAGTGATGCTGTGGTGGTGCTGAGTGATGCTGTGGTGGTGCGGAGTGGTGTTGTGGTGGTGCGGAGTGGTGCTGGGGTGGTGCTGAGTGGTGCTGAGTGATGCTGAGTGGTGCTGTAGTGGTGCTGAGTGATGTAGTGGTGGTGCTGAGTGGTGTTGTGGTGGTGCTTAGTGATGCTGTGGTAGTGCTGAGTGATGCTGTGGTGGTGCTGAGTGGTGCTGTGGTAGAGCATAGTGACGTTGTGGTGGTGCTGAGTGATACTGTGGTGGTGCTGTGGTAGAGCACAGTGATGTTGTGGTAGTGCTGAGTGATACTGTGGTGGTGCTGAGTGATGCTGGGGTGACACTGAGTGATGCTGTGGTGGTGCTGAGTGGTGCTGTGGTGGTGCTGAGTGGTGCTCTGGTGGTGCTGAGTGATGTTGTGGTGGTGCTGAGTGGTGCTGTAGTGTTGCTGAGTGGTGCTGTGGTGGTGCTCAGTAATGTTGTGGTGGTGCTGAGTGGTGCTGTGGTGCTGCTTAGTGATGCTGTGGTGATGCTGAGTGATGCTGTAGTGGTGCTGAGTGATGCTGTGGTGGTGCTGAGTGGTGCTGTGGTAGAGCACAGTGATGTTGTGGTGGTGCTGAGTGATACTGTGGTGGTGCTGAGTTATGCTGTGGTGGTGCTGAGTGATGCTGTAGTGGTGCTGAGTGATGCTGTGGTGGTGCAGAGTGGTGCTGTGGTGGTGCTGAGTGATGCTGTGGTGGTGCTGCGTGGTGCTGTGGTGGTGCTGAGTGATAATGTGGTGGTGCTGAGTGATAATGTGGTGGTGCTGAGTGATAATGTGGTGGTGCTGAGTGGTGCTGTGGTGGTGCTGAGTGATGCTGTGGTGGTAATGAGTGGTGCTGTGGCGGTGCTGAGTGATGCTGTGGTGGTGCTGAATGATGCTGTGGTGGTGCTGAATGATGCTGTGGAGGTGCTGAGTGGTGCTTTGGTGGTGCTGAGTGATAATGTGGTGGTGCTGAGTAATAATGTGGTGGTGCTTAGTGATAATGTAGTGGTGCTGAGTGATGCTGCAGTAGCGCTGAGTGATGATGTGGTGTTGCAGAGTGGTGCTGTGGTGGTGCTGAGTGATGCTGTGGTGGTGCTGTGTGATGCTGTGGTGGTGCTGAGTGGTGCTGTGGTGGTGCTGAGTGATGCTGTGGTGGTGCTGAGTGATGCTGGGGTGGCGCTGAGTGATGCTGTGGGGGTGCTGAGTGGTGCTTTAGTGGTGCTGAGTGACACTGTGGTGGTGCTGAGTGGTGCTGTGGTGACTCGCTCCTTCCCCACGAGCTGAGGAGTCGCTCCCACTGTCCCTGCAGACAGCTGGTTTCTCCGCGCTGCTTTGACTCGTTTTGCCATAATAATTACTGACTTGGTTCATCTCGCCTGCTGCATAGCTAAGTAGCGCTTTGCCTGATCTGCGCTGTTTAGCTGATGAAAGTGTATTTAGCATTGGCGCTCTGTGGCTTGTGAAATTGTGCCGCTTTTTGACATTGTGCTTGTTTTGTGCCTCATTTGCGCCCTGTTACATTAAAACTGCTTCCCCTACGCTCTCAGCGCATTTTCCTGTAGCGCTACGCTGTGCCTCCCCCCTCCGCCTCCATTTTGTTTGTTTTCCTCGTCGTCCTCGTGCACCCGCCCCGCCTCCCAGCTGATACGCCCTCCCACTGTCCTCAAATAGCTCCCAGCCCCTGGAAGCGCCGTGACTCGCTCCTTCCCCACGAGCTGAGGAGTCGCTCCCACTGTCCCTGCAGACAGCTGGTTTCTCCGCGCTGCTTTGACTCGTTTTGCCATAATAATTACTGACTTGGTTCATCTCGCCTGCTGCATAGCTAAGTAGCGCTTTGCCTGATCTGCGCTGTTTAGCTGATGAAAGTGTATTTAGCATTGGCGCTCTGTGGCTTGTGAAATTGTGCCGCTTTTTGACATTGTGCTTGTTTTGTGCCTCATTTGCGCCCTGTTACATTAAAACTGCTTCCCCTACGCTCTCAGCGCATTTTCCTGTAGCGCTACGCTGTGCCTCCCCCCTCCGCCTCCATTTTGTTTGTTTTCCTCGTCGTCCTCGTGCACCCGCCCCGCCTCCCAGCTGATACGCCCTCGCCCCTCCCCCTCCACTATCCATATATGACAGTTGCTCCCGCGCGCAGCGTTCACGCGCAGCGAACGCGCCCAATCCGCGCCGAAGGTGCGCCAAAGGTAAGCCCGTCTACGCCCGTCCGCGCCTGGACCGCGCCCAGCGCCAGACCCCCTGCCCCTCGCGCTGCCCAGCCCTCCCGCATTACCAACGATGCCACCACCCTCCTAGCCCTTAACCCCGGTCACGCCCCCAACTGCGTCCAAGCCGCTCCTGGACGCACCCATGGACCGTTCTCCTGCTTCTCCTGCAAATTCATCGGCACCGTCAACATCTCCGCTGCAACCACACCACAGATTCCCGACCCCAACCACCTAGAATGCATCCTTCTCAACACCCGCTCGGTCCACAGGCACGCCATTGACCTCTGGAACCTACTAGACACCATCTCCCCCGACGTCGCCTTCCTAACGGAAACATGGATGAACGCTTCCTCCGCCCCTGACATCGCCATCGCTATCCCTGATGACTATAAGATCACTCGCAAGGACCGCACCGACCACACAGGAGGAGGAATCGCTATCGTCCACAAGAAATCCATCCGCATCTCCACCAGCTCCGACGCCAACCTCGCTAACTCCGAACACCTTCACTTCCAGATCCACATCGACCCCAAGACCACACTCAGAGGCACCCTCCTCTACAGGCCACCAGGACCCCGCGCTAAATTCAGTGAAGACATCACTGACTTCATCACTCCACACGCGCTCTCCTCCAAAGACTACATCCTTCTGGGAGACCTCAACTTCCACCTCGAAAAGACCAACGACCACAACACCACCACCCTCTTGGACAACCTCGCCAACCTCGGACTTAAACAACTGGTCACTTCCCCCACCCACATCGCAGGTCACACACTCGACCCAATCTTCACCTCCAGCAACCATGTCTCCTTCAGCCACACCACGGACCTCCTCTGGACTGACCACAGCTGCGTACACTTCACCTACAACAAGCCGAAACCCATCATCCACCTCCAACCTATTCTACAAAGAAACTGGAACAAAATCACCACAGAGCAGATCTCCACATCACTCCTTCAAACCTCCCCAGCCCCCTCTTCTAACGCCAACGAAGCCGCCTCCAACTTCACCCTTTGGCTATCCAACACCGCCGACACCTAAGCACCACTGAAAATACGTCAACACAAACTTGGCATCAAGAAGGCCTCATGGTTCAACGACGACCTCAAGAAATCCAAGAAACTCTGCCGCTCCCTTGAAAAGATCTGGAAAAAAGACCCATCCACCAACAACAAGGACGCCTTCAAAAGCGCCATCCGTACTCACCACCAACTGATCCGGAAAGCCAAGAAAACAGCATTCAAAGATCGACTTGACAACAACGCCCATAACAGCAAGGAACTTTTCAACATCGTCAAGGAATTTTCCAACCCCTCAGCTAACTCCAACGACATCACCCCCTCTCAAACCCTCTGCGATTCCCTAGCCTCTTTTTTCCACAACAAGATTGCTGACATCCACAACAGCTTTGACAACCAAGCCGGAAGCCAACCCACCCTACCATCAACTGACCATCTTCCCCCCGTTAACACCCTTAACGCCTGGGACCCAATCTCCACGGAGGACACCATCCGCCTGATGAATTCCATCCACTCTGGATCCCCCACAGACCCATGCCCTCACCACATCTTCAACAAAGCGGACTCCGTCATAGCACCGCACCTCCGAGACGTCATCAACTGCTCCTTCAACTCCGCTACCTTCCCAGAAGACTGGAAACACGCTGAACTCACCGCCCTACTGAAAAAACCAAGAGCGGACCCCACCGAACTCAAAAACTACCGCCCCATCTCGCTTCTTCCATTCCCGGCCAAAGTCATCGAGAAAGCTGTCAACAACCAGCTCGCCGCCTTCCTCGAAGCCAACAAATCCCTCGACCCCTCACAATCTGGCTTCCGAGCCAAACACAGCACTGAGACCGCCCTCATCGCAGCAACAGACGACATTCGAACTCTACTGGACAATGGAGACACAGTCGCCCTCATCCTCCTCGACCTCTCTGCAGCCTTCGACACAGTCTGCCACAGCACCCTTTTACAACGCCTCAAAAACATCGGAATCCAAGGTATGGCACTGGAATGGATCACCTCGTTCCTCACCGGAAGAACCCAGAGAGTCCGCCTCCCGCCATTCAAATCAGAGGCCTCCGAAATCATCTGCGGCGTACCACAAGGATCCTCACTCAGCCCCACCCTCTTCAACGTATACATGAGCCCCCTCGCGGCCATCGCCCGCCTACACAACCTCAACATCATCTCTTACGCGGATGACACTCAACTGATCCTATCTCTCACCAAGGACCCCAGCACCGCTAAAACTAACCTACACGAAGGAATGAAAGAAGTCGCCGAATGGATGAAACAAAGCCGTCTGAAACTGAACTCAGACAAAACAGAAGTCCTCATCTTAGGTAAATCCCCCTCTGCATGGGACGACTCCTGGTGGCCGGAAGCCCTCGGAAATGCACCCATCCCGACAGACCACGCACGGAACCTTGGCATCATCCTGGATTCTTCACTCTCAATGAACAGACAAGTTAACGCTGTATCCTCTTCCTGCTTTAACATTCTTCGCATGCTCAGAAAAACATTTCGCTGGATCCCCCCCGAAACAAGGAAAACAGTCACCCACGCTCTAGTCACGAGCCGACTGGACTACGGTAACACCCTCTACGCAGGTACCACCGCTAAACTCCAGAAGAAACTACAACGAATCCAAAACGCCTCAGCCAGACTCATATTAGACATCCCACGCAACGAACACATCTCCGGTCACCTTAAAGACCTTCACTGGCTACCCGTCAATAAGAGGATCACCTTCCGACTGCTTACCCACGCACACAAATCACTCTACGACATCGGACCAGAATGCCTCAACTCTCGACTGTCCTTCTACACCCCCTCCCGCCAACTCCGTTCTTCCAGCCAAGCCTTCGCCACTGTACCTCGCATCAACAAGACCACCATGGGAGGCAGATCCTTCTCATACCTGGCTGCCAAAACATGGAACTCACTCCCCGCTTACCTTCGCCTCACCCAGAACCACCTAGCGTTCAGAAAGCAGCTTAAAACGTGGATATTTGACAAATAATCCACCTCCCCTTCCTAAGCGCCTTGAAACCCTCTGGGTATGTAGTGCGCTATATAAATGTTTTGACTTGACTTGACTTGACTTGACTTGTGCTGAATGATGCTAGGGTGGCGTTGAGTGATGCTGTGGTGGTGCTGAGTGGTGCTGTGGTGGTGCTGAGTGGTGCTGTGATCGTGCTGAGGCGGTGAGTGATGTTGTGGTGGTGCTGAGTGGTACTGTAGTGGTGCTGAGTGATGCTGTAGTGGTGCTGAGTGATGCTGTAGTGGTGCTGAGTGGTGCTCTGGTAGAGCATAGTGATGTTGTGGTGGTGCTGAGTGATACTGTGGCGGTGCTGAGTGATGCTGTAGTGGTGCTGAGTGATGCTGTGGTGGTGCTGAGTGGTGCTCTGGTAGAGCATAGTGATGTTGTGGTGGTGCCGAGTGATACTGTGGCGGTGCTGAGTGGTGCTGTGGTGTGGCTGAGTGTTGATAGTGAAGTGGCGTCTGTTAGGGCGGCGGCCTGGAGTGTGTCAGTGTGGTCACAGTTCGTACTTGTGAATGTTTCTACTTTGTACATTGCTGCCAGCTTTGGCAGGGGATTGCAAATTAGAGCTAACAAGGGCAGAACAAGGAAACAATCTTATAAATAATACCAAATAAACGCCTACATAATTTTAGCTTGCAGCATGTAGGCGGATTTACCAAAGTCTACATTTTAGAGTGTGCCTTCATGCAAAGCCAGTGTAGGCTAAATGTGACCGGATACTAAACAAGAAAAATAATAGTAAGCAAACACTGGCTTTGTTTTCAAGCAACCCCGTTCAAAGCCAGTAACTGAAGGAGGCTGGAAGAAAAAAAACTTTACAGGCTTGACTCTTCCTGCTCTGGCAGAGAGAAAAAAAAATGAAAAGCGGCCGGGAAATGCTCTCGACATTGCGGGGGCGGGGGGCGCATTCCTTTGAAGTGTGAAGCAGGGGACGGGAGAGCGGATCCCTTTGAAGTGAAGCTCTTGGCGCGCTGGAGAAGCGTGAGCCTGGTGGGGGGGCGGTATGCCAGCGAGTGTAATCTCTGCTTGCATAAAACCAGTAGAATGAGGCTACGCTGGGATAGGGCTGCATTAAAAGCAGTGCAAGTGTTGCACTGGAAGGGAACAGGAGTAGAATAAGTCTGCATGTAATGAGGAGGCATAAGGGATGGGACAGATGTACATGAATGAGGTTGTCTTGAGACAAGGCTCCACTGGAATGGTGCTGCCCTGTGCCTCCCTACAACTGCGGGAGAGTAAGCGTGAATTAGATTAACTCCGATTTGGAATCGGGCCTCAGTGGTGTGAGGCTGCACCGCTGTTCGTCTGCCATGGGTTTAGGAAAGCCTTCAATGAAATGGGACTGGGAGTGAGGACCCACAATGAGGTGTTAATACAACGAGAGTAGCACTGGAGAGGCAGACCTGAGCGAGGATGCGCCGTAATAAGGCCATCGTGCACTAAAGCTCCCTCGGAATGACGCTGCACTGAAACGAGGGCGCCTTGAGACTACCAAGATGAAGCAGCACTGATTAAGAATGCACTAGAATGAGTCAGTGCCAGAAAACTATAGTGCTGAGAGGTGCGGCACTGGAATGCATCGGCGCTAGAAGACTATAACGCTGAGTGGTGCAGCACTGAAATGAGTCGGCGCTAGAAGACTGTAGCGCTGACTGTAGAAAGACACAAGTGTTCTAATGCACAGCTACACTGAGCAAGGCAGGTCAACCGAACTGAGGCCACACTGGAGGAAGACTGAAACGGAATGAGGCAGTATTGAGTAACACTGCACGAACAGAGGCCTAACTGGAATGAGGCGATACAAAAGGGGATGATGGACGGAGCGTTTGAGCAAATCAAACACTCACCCCCAGACAACTGATCTGGGTTTAATCCATCACCATTCTTTAGCTCACTCAGCCACCCCAGTTCAGACATGGCCATAAGCAAATCAGTCTGACCCTGTGCCTCATGGGAACAGTCCAGCCCGAACTCAGACGTCAGTCCCTTGCTCACTTGGCCACTGGATTCAAATAGCCTGGCTGATGAGGGTTATGAATCTGAAACCGGTCCCAGGATGCTTGTTTCGGGTCCAGGAAAGACATGGCTTGGCAGTTCGGGCTGGACTGTTCCCATGAGGCACAGGGTCAGACTGATTTGCATATTGCCATGTCTGAACTGGGGTGGCTGAGTGAGCTAAAGAATGGTGATGGATTAAACCCAGATCAGTTGACTGGGGGTGAGTGTTTGATTTGCTCAAATGCTCCGTCCATCATCCCCTTTTATTTCGCTTTGTTCGCCCTAAGTTGGCAGTGTATGCTCAGACGTGAGTCCCTTGCTCACTTGGCCACTGAATTCAAGATAGCCTGGCTGATGAGGATTATGAATCCGAAACCAGTCCCAAGATGCTTGTTTCCTGTCCAGGAAAGACATGGCTTGGCAGTTCGGGTTGGACTGTTACCATGAGGCACAGGGTCAGACTGATTTGCATATGGCCATGTCTGAACTGGGGTGGCTGAGTGAGCTAAAGAATAGTGATGGATTAAACCCAGATCAGTTGACTGGGGGGTGAGTGTTTGATTTGCTCAAACGCTCCGTCCATCATCCTCTTTTGTTTAACTGGAATGAGGAGTGCTACAATTATGCACTACTAAGCAAAATGTCACTCTAAGAAGACATCATTAGAAGTAGACCTTTTTGTAACACCCAATAGAAGCTCTAGTGCGAAATCTGGCTGACCCAACAAGGCTGCACTTAAAGAGTAAGTGCAACGACGATGAGGCAGCGCTGGGGAGTGTCAGCGCCGATCGTCGACGCTGCACTTGAATAAGGCATCCCTTTGAAGTGAAGCTCTCGGTGCGCTGGAGAAGCGTGAGCCTGGTGGGGGGAGGGAGGGGTATGCCAGCAAGTGGGAGGGAACGGGCCAAGCGTGCGCTCGAGAAGTCACGGATGAACAATTAACACGCATTGTAGGAAATCCGGCTGGTTTGAGAGACTTTGGTACAGTAGTCCCTCTGTTTAAAAAGAGGGGTTCTGAAAATGCAATGAGACGGTTGGGTGGGTTGGGTAATGTGAAAAATATATGCCTGTGGACACCCCCAATCCTGGTGGGGCTGTGGTTTGGGTGTGTAGTTACCCATGGAAAAAATAGACACTGACCTAGTCTATCTTTGGTTATTGTTTTTCCATTCAGAGAGCTTTCAGAATCAGAGGATATACTGCTCCATGAAGATGAATCAGAGTAACCTGATTTCTCTATCTCATAGTCCTCTTCTGCATGTAGAGATGCTATTGTAGTTTAGGGGGGATCTTTTATCTCTACATTTATTAGCCCTGATGAATGTCCAAGACCATTTGATAGGCTAGTTTATAGGCAGAAACATGTTGGCAGGAAAATAGATGTGGCGGTCACAGTCCCCAAAACACCCCTATTGGCATGAAAATAGATGCGAGTGCAATGGTGCCCAGAAATACCCCTCTTTCCTCTTTAAATCATACCTAGGGTATCTAAAAAATAAAGGTATATCCTATAGGGTTACCCTAACCGATTTTTATGTGGATCCCTGCAATTATCCAGGAATTATAATTTGTCAAGAACTCCATCATACTTGTGACGTTGAGTCCACCCTGGTAGTACCGTCTTACCAGGGTGGAGTGAGGAAGCCTTTGATGAAGCCTGCCACATTGCATGGGTGAGGCTTCCTTATCCAGAATAACTAAATCAGGCCTTTCAGCGAGGGATACTAGATATGGAATACGATTTCCTTCTGTATTCATCCTTTATGCCCCGTACTCATTGTGTTTAGATATGTTATCTTTTCAGAGGAGGTACGGTGGGCACTTTATTTCCCTCTTTATATCCTCATGTGATTGCATACTTTGAATAATGAAAGGCAAAGCCTTGAGTAAGTCATGATGCTCCTCCCACCCTCGCTCAACAATGATAATAAATAGTAACCATCATATTATTCCTTACATGGTTTATGTCATGCCATGTTTCATGTGCATTTATTTGACCAAAAACATATTTCCCCAAAACCAGGATGTAGGGTTTACATTAGTGCAGCAAGTTAAAATCTCACTTATGTGACTATTAGGAGAGTAGTGTTTCTGTGTAAAATATGTCATTTGCAAGGCAGTGAACAGCATTTTTCTCATGTCCAGTTTGCTGTTCTGTGAAATTAACAAAAATGTGACCATTGTACCACAGTAATGAATGTGTGAATGCACATTTAGTAGTACACTAGCTCTAAATAACATGTTAATAGGCCATGTTTATTTTCACTGCCATGGCATATATGTATCTCTCTTCATGTGCCCCTATTTTTTTTAATTACCTGTGTAACATTATGGCATCCAAAATAGAGGGATACGAAATTGCGGCGATCCAAATTCTTGGGTCCAAAACTGTTGTAATCTGAAATTGTGCAAACATAGCTTCAAGTAACTTCTTCAGTTCAATACATTTCAATGCGAAGATTGGTCTCTATCAATTTTCGTTACCATGTTGACTGGAACCAACTCCATTGGCCCATGCAACTATCATAGCCTGCCTTATTGCCCCTGTAAAGGGTGCTTAAATGTTGCCAAAGTATGTGTCTCCTTCCTTACTTTTAAAGTTTGCATTTCTTCTGATATTCTGTTACAAATAGTCTTTCAAATTTTGCTAAATGCCCAACCCCTACGATTCTTGCGCCACCCTCTCTTTGACCATCAGATTGAAGACAGTGGTTGATAAGTGAATGCATCTCATTTCTCAGTGCTTTAGAGGTGCCCTTCATCTGAAGTGGGGGTTCAGAAAATGTGTTACATGAGTTGGTCTAACCACCTTTGGAGACCCCTTTGGTTGGTGGGATTACCACCAATAGTGTTTTATATTCTTCCTCAGATGGATGGTTCATTTCAAAATCCAGTTATACAGATTTCCAGTCAGTGAATGTCAGTTAAAGATGATTTGTCTTTGTTAGAAGACAAAAGTGTCATCATTTATCAAGTCAGTAACTTGTGTGGACTGTGACATTCCACAAGGTATTTAGCTTTATGGATCCCAAAATTCATGGCCAGTGTGGAGTAATGATTTCACTTCATGGCCTATTTTAATACGTTCTTGCCTGGAGGATAACAATTTTTCCATGTGAAGATACCCTACCAGTTATGAACCAACTCATAATTCTTGTGTCCAGTGGATCAAACTTGTCACTGTGCTAGGCTTCAGAATTGCAGATTTTAAGCAATCAGCACTGATGGCTACAAGAACTCAATTAAGGGGCTGCACATGTCCTTGTGGTGCCTTTGGCCTCAAAAATCAAGATGGGGGAGAATGGACCACTTGTTGGTGTTTGTTGCCCCATAGACCCAGCTGGGCTCAGTAGGGCTGAAACATGTCGGCCTGATTTTAACAAATAGTATAGAGGATCTAGTAACTTGATCCATATCTACACACCAGCATTTTTATTAATCCTGAATCATCTTTTTTGTAATAAAACGATTGACTTGAGATGACCCAGAGATTTTTAATTCACATCCTTTTTTGAGCACTTAAAGACACTATATCTGGACACTACTACGTATCCAGTGGTTACCTCCAGATGGAGGTGAGCATACAACAAAAAAAAGACCCGATGATGATGCACCAACGCATCGTAATTGGCGGAGAATCAAGATATACCGCCTACCAACTACGTGTGTGCATGAGGGTTTTTTATTAAGAGAATAAGACCCCTGTAAACGCAGTCACAAATGGTCCATTCTCCCCCCATCTTGATTTTTGATACTAAGCCAGGAAGCTGAATGGACCTCACCTTCCCTCTCCATCCTTTGGTGATTCTGAACGATGCTTTTGGTCTGTCAGTATTGATATCTGATTATCTAGTCAATTTGTTAGCCTTCGTTTTCCCCTATATTGGTCGGAATATAATGGTCAGAAAATCACAAACTAGAACACATCCTATCTTACGCTTTTGATATTAAAATGTGTAGTTAATTGCAGTTAAACCAAACAGTTGCCATATTTGTGATACCCACTAATTAATGATGCCATTATCACAAGGCCATCTTAACAGTCTTACCATTCAATAACTCCCTATCTGTTATTGTGGAATTGCATTCACAGGGCACATAGATGCATTTAGAAAGGGCTACCTGATGGGAAGCCAATGTGGTGGGATAGAGGGAATTCTTGCATTATCCTCTTAATAACCATTTGCGTCAACTACAAAATATACATTAAATGTATCAACATGAAAGCAATACTGAAGGCCTTAATCTAAGTTAAAGGAGTACTTGGCTCCAGGAGTCTTTGCAAGTGACATCCTATCCAGAACAATGCAGTAATATCTGGGCTACTAAAGGAGAAAACCCTTTAAAGAACCTTCTAATAAAATGTAATAACCCAAATAAACTTTAACTCATTAAAACAGGTTGGTGGTTGACAAGGCATCTAAAGTGGGATCCTTCTTGGACTCCATCATTACAGGTTTTAGGGATATAGAGAGCCATGGATTTCAAATTGTGTTTAGAAAACCTATTAGTTGTGAAGCCTTCGATATACATTATATTTTCCTACAATCTGCAAACCCAATGACTCATGTGGTAGTGGTCAGCTTCCTTACCTGGAAGAGCCCACATTTTGTCTATATCAAATAAAACAAGCTAGGTTAAATATACAAAGAAGTAGAAAACACATTTCAACGAGCATAACTGTTTTTCTTATAATCAAGATCTTGTCTCATTAACCGTCTTCTCCTTGTTCCCCCTAAACCAGACTGAGCGGTATGCCCCACATAGAGCTATCTTAGTGTATAGACTAGAGAGCTCACATGATTTAAAAGTACAAATATCAAAGGTTATGGTTGGAATTTGTATAATGTTGCCTTGTCGAACTCATAGTAATTCAAACAGGCCCTCAATGCGCCATTTACCATAAAGATAAAGAAAGAATTAAGTTGGCCTGTGACCCGAAATGTCAAAGAAAACCCTTCTCACTATTTTCCATTCCATGGACCCGCAAATATTTGTTTTCCACCTATGTCAAGGCATTCGATTTGCTGCAACCTGTTACTACATCTGATATTATATATCAGCAGCACTCAAAACCAAAATATCTATGCAGCTGTGATGCCTCTGTTTTTCATTACACATTTCATTTCCTTCTGATTAGTCTTCTGATTTTGAATAAGTGGCTGATAACACAAGTTACGTCTTTTAGCTGCAAACGTAGAGTTAGGGCATATACAGCCAGATTCATTAACCAAATTTGCGATCGCAATAGCTGCGAATTAGCTATTGCGATCGCAATTAAAAGAAAAGCAATTCATGATCAAAAAAAGTACAAAATTGCGAAATCGCAAATTTTTTTTAACGAATTCGCAAAATAAATCGCAGAATCTAGGTGGAACCCCTTTAGCGATTCGGAAATAGCGAGAATCCAAGGATTCTGCTAAATATTTTGTGAACTCGCTAAATAATTGCAAACGCAATTCATGAAAACTTGCAAATAGCGAAAAATCAAAAAATCACTATTTGCGACGCGTCAATACCAAAAAAAAAAACACCTAAAACCTAAACTAGCCCCAGGTGCTGGCCTGACCAAACACACTTAAGGAGACACAGTAGGAGCATGTGGACTCACACAATGCCAGGAGTCTACATGGTGGTCAGGCGGCGAAGGCTCCAGGCTGCAGCAAGGAACAGACGCAGGATCCATGAGCGAATATTCCACCAGCAGATCACCCTTCTGGGCCAAACTGAGAAGAAATCTACTCCAAGTACCGCCTGAATGGGGCAATGATCACCAAGCTGATCCGGGACCTAGACCCCCTGATGAAGCACCCAACAAGGAGGACCAATGCCGTGCCCACCCATGTCCAGGTCTTGTGCAGCCTGCACCTCCTGGCCTCCGGAAGCTTCCAGGGGGTAGTTGCCGTTGCAGGGGGGATCTCCCAGAGCACCATGTCCCGCTGCCTAAGGAGTTTCCTGGATGCAATGCTGACCCGGCTACACCATTACATTACATTCCTGACCACCCAACAGGACTTGAATAAAACCAAGCTTGATTTCTACAACATTGCGCAATTCCCACATGTAATAGGATGCATTGACTGTACCCACATCCACATCTGCCCACCTGCAGAAACAGAATACATGTACCGGGACCGCAAGTCTTACCACTCCCTGAATATCCAGATGGTGAGCAACGCTAAGACAATCATCACGGACATAGTGGCACAATACCCAGGGAGCACACATGACTCCTTCATATTCCAGCACAGCGGCATGCACACACGACTGGTCAGGGGAGACTTTGGTGAAGGACACCTTCTAGGTAAGTACACATGCCAACAAATAGTACATTGTGACCATGTAGCTGCACATAACAGGCACTAACCCTCTGCTCCTATAATTCAGGTGACAGCGCCTACGGTCTCCGTGAGTACCTCCTCACCCCATACCTCAACCATGCCACACCACAGCAATGGCGTTACAATGCTGCACACATCCGCACAAGAAATTGCATTGAGAGGACATTTGGGCTTTTGAAGAGCTGATTCTGCATACTTCACAAGACTGGTGGGGCCCTCAAATACTAGCCTGAGGTGTGCTGCTGCATCGTGGCGGTGTGTGCAACACTCCACAACATTGCTACCAAGCGCAGGATACCTGTAGAGATCTCTGGCAGTGAGTCGGAAGAGGACAACCGCCCACCTGCACATGTGCGTCATGCACGCAGGGAGAATCCTGCTGAAGGACATAGGCGCCGCCACCAAATCACAATTAACTGTTTCTAGTGCACCCACTCCCCTCACCCAACACTTCACTCATGCATGACAATTGAAATAATGACATGAGTCAGATTAATTGGTACTGAATATATATTATTGTTAAATTCACAATAATGTGTAATTTTTTCTTACATTTATATGAGATCTGTATTGAGTCATACATCCCCATTTATGTAAGGAGGGCATGCTTGTTTCATCAGCATGGCCCTGCATGGTACACAATAAATTGTCAGTAGCGCCTCCGGGTGGACGCTCCCAGTCGCCTTTCCACCTCTTCCTCAGCATTTGCCCGTGAGGCAGCAGCGGGTCTGGTGCTGCGGCGGGGTACTGTCACCAGTGGCAACGACAGGCTGCTGTGGCTGGAATTGCCCTCACTTGCGTCATCCCCCCCACCTGCCTGGCCATGGCCAGTTGACTGCAGACTCTGCACTGCAGTGGTGACTTGCTCCAGTGCCCTAGCGACATCCTGGCAGCATTGCACCATTTGTTTTTGCATCGCCATCAAGCGACGTGAGAGTTGGAAGGTGGCATTCCCAATAATGTAGTTTGAGCGTGTGTACGCTGACAGGTGGGTCAGCAGCTGGCGGTGGCGGCGCCGGTTGACGTCCCGCTGGGCCAACATGACCTGGGTGTTTTCCTCCACAGCAGCAGTTATCCTCTCCATTCTGTCAGAGAGCTGTCCCACATTCTGTGCTATCTTGTGCAGCTGCAGGTGGGTGGCTGCAAGGTGACGTGCCTGCTTTTGGTGTACGCAGAGCATACAACGCTCAATTGTCAGGCAAGGTACCCGCATATTCACCCCTCTGCCGGCGCGTGGTGTTGTGTCACGCGGCTCCCTCACCAGTCCGCTGGACTGTGATCTCACAGTGGCTGTGCGCCTTGGTTGCTTCCGTGCAGCAGCTGTAGTTGTCAGTGCCACTGGCATGGGTGTCACACAGGTTGGTTGTGGTGCGCCTGTTGTTGCTGGGGTGGCCCTGTCCACAGGGGCAGGTGGTGGTACTACTGCTGGTGCTGGTGCTGGCCCTGATGGTCCTGGTTGAGGGGAAGGATGGACGTCTCCCTCGGTGTCCTCGGGATTGTCGTCTATTTGCAGGGCCTCACTATCAGTGCTTGGTTCTTCAGCGCCACCTGTGATGTAAAGTGGACGGTGATTAATGACATGTATCTTGCACATGGAAGGTTGCTACATGCATGCATGCTAGCATTCCATGACTGGCTGTAGGATTGACTCTCACTGGACAGGTCTGGCTGTATGGGGCTAAATGGAAATTTTGGTCAGACTACATGTCCCACAATGCAATAGGGCTTTTCTGGTGGGCATGGGCTGCATGACTGGGGTTTCTAATGGGTAGCTCTGGGGTCATGGCCATTGTTAGAGGACAGGGTCGCAGTCCCATGGCACTTACCCTGGGATTCTTGGGTGTGTCGGGAGCAGTCCATCCGGGTTACTCCCACGCATGCCTCGGGATTCAGGGTGTCCTCCACAAGGTCCTCCAGTGGGGTGTTGGGTGGTACGGTGGGCTCTCCTCCTCCAGTTGCAACACGCTCCCCCAGCCTCTCTGCAATCCTTTCCTTGGCACGCCCTCGGAGGTCATACCACCTCTTCTTTAAGTCATCTATGGAGCGCTGGGTAACTCCAACTGCATTTAATTTGGCGCGGATGCGCATCCAAATGCGCCTTTTCTCTGCCTCAGGCACCCTCCTTGAGTCCTTCCCAAAGAGCCGGTCATGGTCTTTGCTCACTCCCTCAATTAAGTATTCCAATTCTTGCTCAGAGAATTCGATTTTACGTTTCCTTTCTGTGGAACTGCTCCCTGCTGCTTCCTGGGACATTTTCTGCTGTAGGGTGTCTCCTGAATTTGAGCTGGAGGTGGTCTGGAGTGGAGCTCTGGCCAGTGCTGCTTCCACTTCAGACTCAGTATGCAGAGTGAACTGCCTGCTTCCTGGTTGTGATGTCATCTCTGTGCTCGAAATACGACATCCCGTTTTTTGGGATCTCGGAATTAGCGAGATCGCAATTTGCGATTTTGGGAACTTGCGAGATCGCAATTTATTCTCAGAAAAAGGCCGATTCTGCGATTTATTTAGCGATTTGAGCAAAATCGCAAACGGCAATTGCGGCCATTTGCGATTCGCTTTTTTTGGTCGCATTTGTTAATGAATCCCATTCTGCGAATTCTAAATTGTGATTCAGTATTTATCCCAATTTATAATTCGCAGAATTTGGGTTTCATGTATCTGGGGGATAGTTTCATCTCCATCTCCATCCAAAACACTTATCTAAATGAAATAGGGAAATCAAGACTAGAGAATCTTTGCACATTCCATACAGGATTTATGGTTCGCAATCCACAACCAAGCCAGTGTAAAATAACATCATAGATTGTCCATAAGATCAAAGTTTGGAATTAAATCATTAGAAACAAAACATTGATCTTTGATTGGGACCTTGTCAGATCTGTGGATATGCTGCACACCCTCTTTCAGCCTTAATCTTAATCATAACAAGTATCTCGGATTCGTATGAATATTTGACATCATTTAAGTTTTTAGTTGCCCCTTAGGTTATCATGGTTCTGGCCTCAAGTGAGACACTACTAGTCTGCTGCCTGAAACAGTCAAGAACAACACCATAGTCTGGATGGTGCTAGCCGTTTTGGTTTTGGATGGCGACTCAATGGCACATAATTTAGCTGAGAAAATCCCTGAAAGGTTCCTCTTGGATTTATTGATACAGACCACATAGTGGGCGGCATTCCCCCACCGTAAACAGAGATTGGTTGGTCTCTTTTTTATCCTTCCGTGGAAAGTGGACCCTTATAGCACCCTAACTTCACAGCCTCTTTAATGCTCTCTAACTGCTAAAAGAGTCATTTTTCTGGACTGTCAAAACACAAAATAATTGAAACACAAATAAAGAATTAATGAATCCAGATACTAATAAGGTTAATTAATACAAATATTTTTCCATTATTATAATCAAATATATTCACATCAGTTCAAAATCAAGGTAAAGATGTCAATTACTTCATTAAATTAGATATTCTCCATCATTTTTACAGGCTAATCAGCATATAACTCTATTTCTAGTGCAGAAAAAGAGGAGGTTATTAAACATTTACCTGGTGGTAAAGCAGCTGGAGAAGACGGGATTCCCTCTGAATTTTTAAAAATGTTTAATGAGTCTTTATCCACCTTCATCACTATTTTGATTAATGATCTTCATTCAAAGGAAGCACCCACTACCTTCCTAAATGGTAAGAGAGTAAGTTTTGTGTTAAAAAGATACACATCCCCAGGGTGTTAATTCCTGCTGATCTTGTAACTGTTCTTAAATCCGATTACAAAATAATAGCTGAATAGTTAGATAATCCAGTTTCCAGAACAGTTCAGTAAGACCCGAACAGTTTTGTAACAGATAGACAATTGCTTACCAGCACATATTTTTTTAATAAAAGACATAGATCACTTTTCTTATAATCCCCACATTCTGGAAGCTATAGTAATGTGAGACACAGAGAAAGCTTTCAATCTCATCTGTTGGGATGCAGTGTTTGCTACACTTATATTTTTTTGACTCTCATACTCCCTTTTTAATGTTGATTCCCAATTCATTTAACAGGGCTATTGCATCCATTGTAGTAAATAATACCATAGTGGACTCCATTGTAATTCTTATGGGAACCAGACAGTGATGCAGAATATTTCCAATCTTATTTGCCCTGTTCATTGAACCTCTTGAAATCTCAGGTCTGGATATCTCACTTCCAGTGTACAAACTCCAAGAAATTAAACTTTGTGCATCTGAGATTGCCTTGTATTTAAATACTAAGCAGCAGAAAATCTTCAAGACATTAGAGGAACACCATTAGAAATTCACCACAATTGCAGGCTACACAAAAAACATTAAAAAATATGAAATGTTGCTTTTTAATTGCTCCAGTGACATACTTTCAGACTCAGTGAATGTAGGTTACTCACAACGTCCCAAAAGACACATTGGTATTAATGTCACAGAAAACTGTTAAGATCTCAACACACTTAACTATCAACCCAGAAGTGAATTATACTATGGCTGGAATGTTGAAATTTGCTTCCAATAACTAAATTGGTGCCTAGGATGTGTTGAACATGTCCTCAACACTGGCTCTCAGGTGCCAAGGACGTGTCCAACACGTCCTGGCACTAGAGGCAGGAAAAAGAGGATTTCTATTTTTTTCATCTGGCTTGACAACACAGCTTTCACCACACACTTATGTGAACATCACTAGAGAGGGGCTATGGCTCTACCCACATGTTGGAAGCCAGGAGTACATGTTTTGATTGGGCAGAAGTTGTGTGTTTTCTCAAATAAAGTGTGGGCCCTCTACACAGCTGTGTAAGCTTGGTTTATTCACACAGGTGCCTGAGCTTGAATTTTCAGGGGCACATGTATGACACTGTAATGCTATGAAAGTGTCTTAGATTAACCTACATTGATGTTTTGGTCAGGCTTGACAGTGCAACTGTCACCTGACCTTTTAACCTACACCAATATTATTCTGCTGTTTTTGTTTCTAGACAAATTCATATCCATTCCCATGCTTTTTACTGGGTATGCTTCACATTACATACAACATTACCTTAAAGCCAGACTTGTTGGAATTTCCAATACTTGTTGAATATTCAGGTTGGGCTGCTGGGGAACAGCTTTCCCAGCAGTCCACGGTTGTTTTTTGAGGGGATAATGAACTGCATGCTTAGCCAGCTAAGACAATTACAGTAAAAGTAAAAGGAACACATTGGCTTATTTCACTTTCACTTGCATCACTGCTTGTGGGCATAATCCAGCTACCCAAGCACCAATATAGATGGGGGAGGTATCCTTGGGTAGAGACTAATCTCCCCTTTCCAATTGTATCTCTTCCTAGTGGATTTCTCTGGAGGGTGACCTCCACGTAGGAATCCACCCACTAAACACCTCAGAATACTTTTTAAGGAAGAAGTGGGATGGTGCTCCCGCTGGGCAAAACAGTCCTGATCCTTAAAGGGAGCAGATGGGAGGTATTTGCTCCAATGATCCCCCTGGGGAGGACCTGAAAGGCCAAAAGACACAAAGGAAATGTATATAGCCATATAAAAGAGGAGTCAGGGTGGCCCACAAGCTTGATCAAAATGGTATTACTGCCACAGGGATGAATTTGAGAGGTTTTCTCCAACCTGCGCCATTCCCCGGGGCAGGTAGCCCTCTAGACACCAGGGATTTTTTTATGTGGCACATAAAAAAGGGGTAGGTAGTGGACCTCCCAGACATTTTCCCATGCCCCAACCCCTAACAGGCGAAACAATCTTTTTCCCCGACTAGGCACAAAATGAGTTGGGTTTACACTCAATATGCCCACCACAGAAGAAGTAGAGAGCTCATTAAACACCAGCAAATGTTTATGTGGCACATATAAAATATGTGGATGGTGGCCCTCTCAGGCATCGGATGAGTTGCTACACCAAAGCAAGCCAATCTGTGTTTACTCCCAATATGCCGCTCGCAGAGAGCCCACTAGACACCCCAAACGGGCCACATAGTCTTTATGGCTTGCCTGTTGGTGCACTGGGATTTTATTTCCAATATGCCCCCGGATGGGGGGGGGGTCCACTAGGCACATGGGAAAAACGGCTCCAAGAAAAAGGAGTGGCAAGGCTCACCCAAGCATTGCTCTGTAATTCCCCACCCCGTCTCCAGAGAACAAGTTGAACAATCTTTATGTTCCATCAAGGCAGATATGGGGTGTTTACACCCTATCTGCCCTCAACTACCACAAAGCCCATGAAACATCAGAGAAAAAATTGCTTGCCCCAAAAAAGGGGCATGGGGATGCTTAGCCAGGCATCACACGGTGCCCTTACCCCAAAATGGGCGCAACAGTCTTTCTGTCCCCCCCAGGTGGATTGTGGGTGTTTACCCACAGTCTGCCTACCCTGGGGGACAGAAAGTCAACTGGACACCATTGAAAAAATAACCCCCCCCCCCCCCAAAAAAGGGATAGGGTCGGGTCACCTACGCATCATGCAATGCTCCTACACCAGAATGGGTACAATGGTCTTTCTAACTCCCTGGGAAGAGATTGGGTGTGTTTATGCAAAATCTGCCCTACAGGGAACAGAAAGCCAACTGTACACCAAGGGAAAAAATAGGTCCGGAAAACAAAATGGGTGGGGGCAGCTCATCTATTCATCATGCCATGCCACTCACCCAGAATGAATAGAACAGTCTTCCTACCACACAATATGCCATCTGGTTCAATCGTCTTTTTAACACCCTGGGGATGGAGTGGGTGTTCTTACCCAAAATATGCCCCTCAATGGACAGAAAGCCCATTAGACACCACTGAAAAAATAAGCTCACAGAAAAAAATGGGTGGGTGTGGCACACCTATTCATTGTGCATGCCCCTACCCCAGAGCAGATGCAACAGTTTTGCAACCCCAAAATAGGCTCCTCTTGGGGGTAGAAAGCCAAATATACACACATATTTTTTGGAGAAAAAATATGGGATGATGGCACCCTTCCCGGGCATCAGGTTGCAGCCATAGCTCTAAAGCCCCCATCATCTTTTTGCCCACTTGGGGTCTTAGGCATCCTGATGTCAAGCAGAGGAAATTTTGATTATTTAATTTAGTTTTGACATATGGGCGGGCAGAGTGGGGATACATTCCATTTTTTTCCCACTGGTCATGCTAAATGGCTGCACTATTTGCCTTGTTATGTTATGTTATGTTATGTTATGTTATGTTATGTTATGTTATGTTATGTTATGTTATGTTATGTTATGTTATGTTATGTTATGTTATGTTATGTTAAGGTAGGCTTGTAAAGCGCACTGTCACCGTGGGTTTCCTGGCGCTGATCTGATGCTGAGGGGGCAAAGGGATTTAGCTGGATTGTGGGAAAAGCCATGTTTTTAGAGATTTACGGAATTGAATGAGGGAATTGGAGGATTTGAGCAGGGGAGGGAGAGAGTTCCAGAGTTTAGGGGCCAAATGTGCGAATCTCCGACCTCCGGATCTACAGAGTTTGATAGAGGGGACAGCCAGGAGGTGGAGGTGAGAAGATCTGAGGTTACGTGAAGGGCAGTAGGGACTGATAAGGGATTTCAGGAAGGCAGGGCAGGGACCGGTTAAAGATTTGAAGGTGAGGCAGCCGATCTTGAAGGCTGCCCTCGAAATGACAGGAAGCCAATGCAATTTGGTGAGGAGAGGTTTGGCGGATTGCCATTTCGGGATCCCAAAGGCCAGTCTCGCCGCTTGGTTCTGAACAATTTGTAGTCTGAGGAGAAAGGATTTAGGCAGACCGTGATAGATAGAGTTCGAGAAATCCAAGCGGGAGAGGACAAGAGCCATAATGACTTGGATCAGGGCTTCGGGAGTCAGGAGATAGGCCACCTTCCTGATCCTGCGCAGCTGATACATGCAGGAAGAGACCACCATCCCTATCTGGGGCTTGAGGGATAGCTCGGAGTCAATTGTGACCCCGAGGCTTTTCACCGAGGCCACAGGGGTGGGGGGGGGGGCAAGCTCTGCCGGCCAGAAGTGCGGACCCCAGTGGGTAGAGCTCTTGCCCGGGAGAAGGAGCTCCGTCTTCCCGGGGTTCAATTTAAGTTGATTCTGGCACATCCACTGAAGGATGTGGGACATAACCGCCTGGAAATTAGAGATAGCAGAATAAGAGTTGAGAGGAAAGATGAGTTGCAGGTCGTCAGCGTAGTTGAAGACGGTGACGTCCCACTGCCTCAGAGAAAAGAGAAGAGGTCGGAGGTACAGATTTAAGAGAAGAGGGGATAAGGAGGAGCCCTGGGGGACCCCGCAGAGTGAGCGCTCCCTAGGTTCCCTAAAGGTGCCCAAGCTGAGTGTCTGAGACCTCCCGGTCAGAAAGGATTCGACCCATGCCAGCGCCAGGCCCTGGATGCCGGCCTGCTTGACACGGTGGAGAAGGATGTTGTGGTCCACCGTGTCGAAGGCGGCCGACAGATCTAAAAGTACCAGGGCCTGGGGGGTACCCTTGTCAGCGCTGTCTCTCAGAGCGTCCAACACGGCCAAGATCACTGCCTCCGTGGAGTGGCCGGGTCTAAAACCAGCCTGGTTGGCCTCAAGAAAGTTGGAGCTCTCGATGAACTGCGAGAGACAGGCGGTGACGTGAGCTTCCAGGATTTTAGAAAGCTAGGGCAGGAGGGAGATAGGTCGATAGTTCGCCAGAACCACGGGGTCGGCTCCAGGCTTCTTCAGTAGAGGCACCAGGACAGCCTCCTTAAAAGAGCTGGGCACCATGCCAGAAGAGACAGAAGAATTCAGCAGAGGGAGAATGCAGTCAGGTAAAGTAAGGCAGATGTCCCGTAGTATGGATGGTGGACAGCAGTCGTCCGGTGAGCCAGACTTGACACGAACGGCCAGTGTGGCCAGGGATGCAGGAACTAGAGAGGGGAAGTGTGTGAGGGAAAGAGCATTATGAGGGGGAAAGACAGAATCAGCGCCAGGGAGGATGACCGGGATAGTGTCTTTAATCATAACAATTTTCTGTAAAAAAAACGTGCTGAGCGCATTGCATGATTCCTGCGTAGGAGCCTGGGTCGGGAGCGTCCTGGAGTCAGAAGTGAATTCGTCGAGGACTTTAAAAATCTCCTTCGATTTACAGGGGGCTGATAGGATTCTTTCGGAGGCATATGCTTTTTTGGCACAGTGATGGCTTTTTTGTATTTGTTGCGAGCGGCCACATAAATGTCTCTGCTTGACGGACAGTAATCTCTCCTCCACTTGCGCTCTAGTTGGCGAAGTTCCAGATGTTGGGTTTTAAGTTGGGAGTCAAACCATTTATGGGAGTTGCTGTGTCGAGAGCGGGGGAACTTAGTTAAGGGGGCGAAGATATCGCTAGCTGACGTGAGCCAGTGAGAGATGTTACCGTCTAGCTCATTGGTGCAGATATCGTTAGGGAGGAAGGGACGGGTCTGTGACAAGTGAGAGAGCAATTTAGAAGAGTCAGCTGCCCTCCACTTGCGGGCGGCGCAGCCCTCCCGCGGGGGGATCCTGATATGACCAACGACAGAGATTGTAGTCTCAATCAGGGAATGGTCAGACCACACACAAGGTGTGATCAGCGGGCAAGAGGATTTAACCCCATGGACCCAGATGTGGTCGAGAATATGACCGCCACTGTGGGTGGGAGATTTGACGAGTTGAGTGAAATTTAGGCTTGAGAGGGCTTCGAATAGTTCAGTGGCGTGTGGTCCTGCATCCTTATGTTGGAACCAGTAGTTAAAATCGCCAACGCGGGGGGAGGAGGTGGTGAGATTGACAAGCTGTTCTGTGAAGGGTGAGGGGAAGGAGGGCATAGGGTGAGGGGGGCGGTACAGTATTATAAAAGTGACTGCGCCCACCTCAGTCCCGAGGCTAAGAACCAAGTTATCCACTTCAGGGAGAGTCATGGAAGCGGTGGCTATGATTTTTAAATTCTTGCGTATTACCGCTGCCACCCCCGAACCCCCCCCCCACCGACCCCCAGGGCGATTAGTGTTCAGCAGATAGTAATCTGGGGGTAAAGCCGCCAGGATGTCAGGGAGGGAATCGTCGGTGAGCCAGGTCTCAGATAGTAAAAGAACATCTGGCCTCTCAGCCGTAAGTAAGAGGAGGATGTCAGTTTGATGTCTGACAAGAGAGCGAGTGTTGAGGTATAGTAGACGAATGTGTGACTCAATAGGGGCTGGTGGAGTAGGTGGCGAATCCGGCCCCAGATAAGAAGGGATGTTCCCCGCGATTCCAAGCGTGGAAATGCGAGCCTTGATAGCAGGCGGTGGAGGACTTGAGAAGGATTGTAGGCTCATAAGGGCAAAGGAGGTGTAAGAGATTGCAGAGGCAGCATCCCTGGCCCCTGGGCCCGTCCGGCCGCGGACGGGCGCAGACGGGCTGGACTTAGGCGCGACTTCGGCACGAAGACGGCGCGCCCGCTGCGCCCGTCCGCTGCGCTCCCTGGGAGGGGGACCCATTTTGTAGAGCCGAGGGCGGGAGGGGCCGAGCGCTAGTCCGCTCGCCTGCACCCTCACCCAAGATGGAGGCACACTAGGTCACGACCCAGGCAGAGCCAATCTCGTCTGCACTGGGCGGGCCAGGAGGTGGAGCAGAGAGGTCCCGCACTGGAGTGCAGCGCGACCAGGGAGGGTCCCAGCGCGCACTCTGCAGCGAGGTGGGGGCAAGCGGGATAATTAAAATAAGTCGGATCCAATGTCAGCAGCTCCGGGACCTGCACAACAAAAGGGGGTTAAAAGCAGGCAGAAATACAGATACGGCGGTAAGCGCGACTAAGCTGCCGGCTGTGTCAATGCGGCACCAATTTTAAAAGTGATAGCGTGCCCTGGTCCTGCTAGCGCCTAAGACACCCACTAGCATCTAATCCAGGCCAGACAACAACCAGGTAACCCTACCAAACCCAGATATTTTTTAAATCTAAACACCCAGGAGAGTCCAGGTTGGTGTGACTTGCATGGAACCCAGTACATTTTCCTACCCATAATTGATTGCAAACCTTAACCTTTAGCTAAAACCACACATTTTCCTGACATTTTTGTGAGGGAAACTACCAGAAGCTGTTGGAGTTCCAAAAATTCTTTCCACCCAATGTCATCATATTTCTCCCAGTATAAATGGTACCACACTTGTATGGCTTGGCCTAGCATCCACACTATGAACCGATCAAACCAGATACCATGCAAAGTCAATATGCTTTTTTGCATGGGTCCATGTTTGGTCCATTCCTGTTGTATGTGCCAAGCCAACTGAGGTATGGTTTGGAACCAGGGACATATGGCAATGCTGGGTGGTAGGAATTTTGTGGATCCCAGCAGAATCGTAAACTTTCTCTCACAGAAATGTGAGGAAAATTTGATTTTAAACAAAATGTGTACTTTGTAGGGATTTATGGGGGAGAAAAGATAGTGGGATCCATGGGAGTCACACCACTGTGGACTCTTCTGGATGTCTAGTTTTCAGCAGTGATTGGGTTTGGTAGGTTTCCCTTAGTACCAGCCGAGCCTGAGTACGAATTCCACATCTACTCACATAAGCAGGTGCTACTCCTTGTCCCCCTTTGGACTTACCTGTTGCCTGTACCTCCGACCAGGTAAGGCCCTTTTGGAGTTGATCCAGCACCTGACGTTCCCAACTCAACCAGCTCATGCCTGCTCTCTTGATCTTCTCGCTTTCTCCTCCCCCTTGTCTCTGCCATTTGCTTTCTGCTCCTCTTGTTTGTGCCCCTTGTTCTGCCCTATCCTTTCCTGTGCTTTTCTCTCTTTTACCCTTTTCTTTTCTGTACTTGGCTCTTTTTGTCTATTGTTGTGCCATTTCTTCTACCCATTCATTTTCTGTACTAGCTGATCTCTGTTTGCCTCTTGTGTTTTGACTCTTGCTCTGCCCTTTTCTGTCCTTTCCTCTCTTTGGCCCCTATTCTGTGCTTCTTGTCGTGTTTTGATCTGTTCAGTTTTGTGCTCTTGTGCCTCCTTTTGCTCCCACTCTTCCCTAGCACTCCATGTCTCACCTTCCCACGTCCCATGCCCCTTCCACTTCTCATGACCTTTTAAATGGCGGCCGCACCATGGACTAACCATTAAGCAGGTGCTAGACCTAACCCCCATCTTAGAGTTACCTGGTTCTACGACCAGGTATAGCTCTTTCGGATCGGATTCAGCATGTGAGGGCCCCACCTCAACACATTCCTGCTTGCTCTTTCGACCTCTCTCTTGACTTTCTAGCTATCCTCTCACCTCTTGTCTCTGTCCTTTCCTTTCTTTTAATTTTGTTCTCTTTTGCCTCTTATTTATGCCTCTTGTTTTGCCCTGTTATTTTCTGTCCACTGCCAATTCCTTTTCTGTCCCTGCCTCTTGTCTTCCACGATTCATTCTGCCCCTTTCTGTCCTTTGCTCTCTTCGTCCCATATGTAGTGCAACTTGTGGCGTTTTTGATCTCTCTTTGCTCAGTTGTGTCCTCTTGTGCATCCTTTTTCTCCCACTCTTCCCCAGCCTCTGTTTCCTGCCATCCCACTCTCCTGCCTCTTGCACAGTCACACAGGGGATGCAGCACCCATCCATTCCAGGCGACAGGAACCATAGGCTCCCCCCACCCACCGCTACCACATCGATTCCCTCTACATGCTCAGCCCTTGCTTCTGTTCACTGTTCTGTTCACTATTTGGCAAGCCCAAGACAGCCGGCTAAACCGTCATGCACACTTAAGTGCATATACCACTCCTCCCCCTGCTGGCTGGGATGACAGATAAGCCCCGCCCCACAACTGGTTTTCGCAAGGAAAAATAAAAATATAATAACAGGGAGTTATTATCATTTTATTTTTCCTTTTTACCACTGCTGAAAAGCAGTGGGAATGCGCTCCTCCACCGTAGCAGAGTGGCCACTGATTCCATTACTTGTCAGATGTTATCATTGATAGGAAAATGGAAATCTATCCAATTGTTCCAGCAACAATGAATATCATCTCAAAACTGGGTTTTGTTTGTATTTTTTCAAATACAAAGCATTAAACTTATGGCCAAGATAAATGAACCAGTGGATATAATTTAAGTCCAGTTTGCCAGATTTTAAAACTGTTAGTTTCCGTTGTAAAATGTTACTGCCCTCCTATACAGCTCCACTTAAAAAATGCTGAATGAGCTAAAGAGACAGGTATTAGTATAAATACAAGACAATGAAAAACAGACCACTAATATTCTTAATTGTACTTTTCTTCAGGGGGTGAATTTTCACTGGATGCATTTTCTAGTAAATGGCTACTATATTTTTAGAGCATTAAAAAATATAATAGACATAAACCCAAACAAAGGCAGCCTAAGATGTTTGCCCCAGGTAGTTGAAAGTTGTGCATGTTCTGGTCCTGTTCAATTTCACTCTGGTTTTATTAGGTTGTCCCTCCGAAATAGAACCCTATCTACCGTTCAGTCTGCCCCGCTCTCTCTTGCAACGCTTGTGGCTAGTTCACCGATAACTGAAAATATGAAATCTCGCCCCTCGGCCACTCTATGAATTCTTGAACATTTGTAGTTGATCTAAATGGTTGGAATATGTATGTATGAAATGGTCTCCAACTTTCCTTTGATTGCATCGGTGCTGTTGCATTGTAGTTGTATGGCACCCACGGGTGCCTGATGGGATAGCGCGCTGCGACGCGCCTTCGTGAGTTCGGCTTTACGGAGATCGGACGCGCGTCTCTCTCCTTGTGAGAATAAATACTTCAGCCCAAAGCAACGTTGTCCCATGATTTATGCTGAGGAAACCAACGTTACAACCTGGCGACGAGCGGAACCGGATCGTGCTGCAGGAGCCGCCTGCTGAGTTAATTGCCACAATCTACACATGCGGTCTCAGCGCATCTTCAGCACGGCATCTAGGAGAGGGAGTGCGGTGTCCTGACACCAGAAGTCCTGCATGCACTCTGCTACGCCCCAGATCTCCATCAGCAGCAGACCTACCAACGCAGGCGAGGTGAGCAACCTGCGCCAAGGCTCCAGCAAGCACCTGTTGCCTTTCCCTAATGTCTGTACCACCCTGGCTGTAACCTACAGAGACATATGGTGTCATTCCAGCACCAGCTGCAGAGAGCCCCACTAAGGGCCCCTTTCACGCACGTGGGCTCGAGCAGAAACTCTAACTACCCACTCAACAAGTCATTCAGCCACTGCAGGGCCAATCACATACCGGCCCACCCTTACAGGGTGCGCAGCGCCCATTCTCACAATCACAGGTTCACAGTTGTCCACAAGTGGTCACCCTCCACGTTGTACTACGCTACTGGGATACCCACCCAGCGACCCAACGCCACATAATAGACGTTGATCTGCGCAGCTCAGCACCGCCAAAAGACGTCGCGCCTCCAGCACAACAAGATTGCCAGCAGCTGTCACTGGGCAGGTTTCGAGAGTGGTTGACCTTCAGCAAGTGAACTCATTGCGCCACAATGTGTGCCCAGACCTTCTCCTTCACGAATCTGGTACCCTTCCTCCCAAAACCGGGTGAGCCGGCCATGAAGTGGGCCGATTTGAAGAGATACTTCCTCAACTACCTGTCTGCCCTGGAAGATGGAGGGAAAGAAGAGTTCTCCAGAAAGCGCAGGAAGAAAATACTGCTACACAACTTAGGACCAGAAGGGTTGAGGGTCTACGAAAATATGGTCAAGAAACCGAGAGCCACGACAGACGAATACGTGTTCCAGCACGCATTGAAAGACCTGGACAGCCACTACCAGACAGTCATATGTACGGCCATAGATAAATACAATTTTTTCCAGCGGAAGCAAAGCGAGAGAGAGAAACTGTCGAAGACTACGTGGCAGCACTCAAGAAATTAGCGGTCAACTGCGCAGTGGCAGCTAAAAAAGACGTGGAGACCAAGCCCACCATTTGTAAATTGACCGACTCCAAAGTTCCCTGAGACAGACTGGCCGCCTCCTCAGGGTACAGAAACAGCCAACGGCCCGCGAGGACCAAACTGGACCCACCAAACCTCCTCCAGACAAGAAGGGTTCATGCTACCGATGTGGAAGACACACACACATGGCCAATGACAACCGTTGCCCTGCATACTGAGTCAAATGTTCCTTCTGCAGAGTCGTGGGACATGTCGGCAAAGTCTGCAGACATAGACCCAGCAACGTTTCCGTGAAGTGCGTAATGGAAGACTCAGAACCCAAAACGGGGGAGGGGGAAGGGGATGAAGAGTTCATCTTGTGTATCGACGAACAGGTTTGGGGCATTGATTGCAATACCAGAAAGAAACCATCATGTGTATTATCCATTGGGGGGTCCATATTTCAATGGTAGCTGACTCAGAAACCTCGTTTACAATCATACAAAGGGAGATTTGGAATAACAATTTTGGCAGCACCTTAGTGAGCCAATTATACCCTACAGACGTACACCCAGTCACGTACACAGGCGAGAGAATCCCCATGGTAGGATACAGACAACTCCCCTTTGAGTTTAAAGAACGTGTTATGATAGGAAAACTGTACGTAGCAGAAAAAGGGCCCTCGGTCCTTGGATGGGCTGACCAAGGCGCATTAGGCATACAACTCAATCCCAGCGGAGAAATTCAAGTACTCATGACAGACGAATCCCCTAAGCTTGATATGGACAACTTGAGAAGAGAATTCCCAAGTGTCTTTGGGGGCACCATCGGCCAACTGTCAAAATTCATGCACAAGATAGTCCTGAAGGATGGAGCCGTACCAGTAAGCCACAAAGTGCACAATATCCCTTTCATCTGTAGGGAAGCCGTACAACTGGAATTGCAACGACTTGAAGAGGGCGGCATAATAGAACCCATCAACAGTGCCGAATGGCTAGCGCCCCTAGTCGTCGCAAGGAAACCGAACTGGAACGTGCGGCTGTGCATCGATCTTCATGAACTGAACAAGAACATCCTCGTGGACAAATTCCCCTACCACGTATTAATGAACTGTTGACACAGACCAACGGAATTAAGTTGTTCTCCACAATAGACCTCACAGCAGCGTACCACCAAATCCTGCTCCACCCCTCCTGTAGGAAACTCACCTCTTTTATTACTCTGTTTTGTTGCTACAGTTTCCGACGCCTACCATTCCGGCTGGTGTCCGCAGCATTGGTGTTCCAAAAACTCATGCACAAACTATTCAAGAACAGAAAAAATGTCTTGAATTTCCAGGAAGACATCCTCATCATGGGGACGACCAAAAATGAACATGACGCCACTCTCCGGGAAGTGTTACGGACGCTGTCGGAAAACGGCCTCATGGCAGAACTGGAGAAGTGCAAGTTTGGACTGCGCTCAGTCACGTACCTGGGGCATGAGATCAGTGAAAAGGGGATCTTCCCGAAACAAGCCAATGTGGAGGCGATCAGGGCTGTGCCCCAACCTCGAACCAAAGAAGACGTCCGTTCCTTCTTAGGCTTAGTGGAATTCTATAGTAAATTTGTCCGCAACTTTGCCACAAAAACTTACTCCATGCGCCAACTCTTGAAGGACAGGAACAGTTTCTGTTGGACGCAGGCCTCTAATCTGGAGTTTGAGACAATCAAAAAGGACATTTGGGATGCCGTTCCGCTGCAGGTATTTGACTGCGTGGCCCCCAGCATATTGACCACTGATGCCAGCGAGAAGGGGCTGGGAGCGGTTTTGTCCCCAATGAGGAAAATTTTGGGTAATCGAAAAGGAGATGTTTGCCCCCTTCTGGGCCATGGACAAGTTTCGCCAGTACCTATGGGGTTCACGCTTTAGCCTCCGAACTGACCACAAACCGCTGATAAAGGTCCTGACATCTAGTGGCCACACGACAGCCACCCTGCGCATCCCGAAAATGTCCCTCAAGCTCCTGGACTTCGTGTACGACGTGGAATACTGACCGGGCCAGAAGAACAAAGTCACTGATTACCTCAGCCGCTCCGCTGCCATGGAAACAGCACCCAAGCCCAGTGACTGGGATGAGTACCAAGTGGCATTCACAGAAGATCATGAATACATCAGTGCACAAGAATGGTCATCAGCCCACGACAACTACCCAAAATTGACCAGAGTAAAATCATTCATCACGCAGGGATGGCCCGAAAAGAAGCATGTGGCAGAGGATATTCGAAAGTATTGGGAAGTGTGGGATGAACTATCCCTCAGTGACAACACCATCTTCTTACACTGTGGAGACAAAGTGGTACCCCCAAAGTCGTTATGGGATCGCATCCTCTGCATGGTGTATGAAGGCCACTTAGGGATTGTGAAGTCCAAATGAAGACTGAAGCAATCTTATTGGTGGCCAGCCATCGGCTCATACGGGGAAAAATATGTACGGGCATGTCAGCACTGCACCAAGGCAGACAAATTGCTCCCCCTTCTGCGGCCCCCAATGGGGGAATTCGCCACACCCACCAAACCATGGGAAGAACTGTCTGTCGACATATTGGGACCTAGATTCGTGGGGCGTACCCAAATATGTGATCGTTCTGGTTGACAGGTACTCAGAATGGCCTGAAGTGGAGGTCTGTGAGAGGGCAGACACAGATGACATCCTCGCGTTTCTCACTAACGCATTCTTGAGAGAAGGAATCCCAAGAGTCATCACCTGTGGTAACGGACCCCAGTTTACCTCCAATAAATGGACTCAAAATGCAGCAAACCAGAGTATATCACCCCACGGGCAACGGCCTAGCAGAACGTTTCAACCGCGTCATCATGGGCTCTGTTCAAGCCGCCATCAACGTGGGCAAGAATTGGGAAAATAACTAAAAAACACGTTATGGACGTACCGCTTCACGGGGGGCGTGGCTTGGGCGCCGATGGCGATGGTCGCCTGAGAGCTCGGCTCCGGGACTGAGCCCGGGATTATCCTGTTAATCGGAGGCCGCGGGGCACCCTAGCCCCCGCAAATCGTAGCTCGGCCCAACTAGACCCCACTGAGACGACCGGCGCGACCTGGACGGGTGGTGATCTGCCCGAAACACGAAGTTCGAGGTCCCGGGGAGAGCGACCCAACATGGCGCCCGGACCCCTTTGTCCCCTTGGACGGGGCCATTAGCCTGGATGAACGCCGCTGAGCATAACGTGCCCTCTTCTCATGTGTTTTCCAGGAGAGTGAGGAGTTGGACTCTGCCCTGCTGAGACCCTGGTATTGATGAAGGCGCCTGGGCGATCGGAAGCTCCCACCATAGTAAACCCGGACGCCTGGAGGTCCCGGCGGTGGTGACGACCCCCGACGCGGCGCCTGGTTGCATCCCCCGATCGGCCCGATCCCATGGGAAGCATAACCCCCTGGTGCCACAAAGTCTCTGGAGGAGTGGATGGCCCTCGTTCCGGATCCTCGTCAACCAGACGGCCCTACCCGGCCTGGCGCCGAGTGTCTCCGCCTCCTCCTCAGCGCTCTCAGACGACACGGTGGTGGCGTGAGCCGAACCTGTGGAGATCCACCTGGCCCTGGAGAAGAGGATCACCGGCCTTCATCCCGAGGGCCTCCATTCGGGAGAGTTGTAGTCGGAGCCCGCACTCGGGGGCACCTTTATCTGAGCCCACATTGTGCGCTTCCCACGATATGGGGAAGCCGAGAGGGGCCAAGGGGCCCACCCCGGCCGCCTCTGACTCGGAGACCCCAGACAAGGAAGGCAGCGGCAACCCGGGGGACGCTGGTGGCACACCGCTGCAGCAACAATTTGATCGCGTCCTGGAAGCGATTGCGACCACACGCTCGGCCCTTCAGCAGGACATTGCCCAGGTGGCGACGAGTCTGGGCCTTCTCAGGGCGGATCATGGCAAGCTATCGGACAGGGTCAAAGAAGTGGAAGGCTCGGTGAAAACCTTGGAGCCGGCACAGCGCACCTTGGCCGCGGCAATGAAAGATGCTCTAACCCGGATTTCTGCCCTGGAACAGCGAGCGGAGGATGCGGAAGGCCGTAACAGGCGCAACAACATCCGAGTGGTAGGCCTGCCGGAGAAGATCGAGGATGACGACATGGTGGCCTACTTGGAGGCCTGGCTCCGAGACACGGTAGCCCCGGAAGGCCTATCCTCTTTCTACACACTTGAACGGGCTCATAGAGTCCCAGCACGGCCACCGCAACTGGGCCGGGCGCCACGCCCGGTGGTGGCGCGCCTCCTGCATTTTTGCGACAGAGACCTCATCCTCAATGCCGCTAGACATAATGGCCCTTTCAAGGTGGAGAACAGCCAGGTGAACATTTTTCCGGACTACACCTATGAAACCCAACGTAGGCGGTACTCATTCTTGGCGATTAAGCGCGAGCTCCGGAGCGAGGGCATTCAATACTCGCTCCTATTTCCTGCAAGGCTCCGCGTCATTGTGGATGACAAGACTCAATTTTTTGATACCCCGGAGGATGCCTGTAACTGGCTTGAACTGTATAGAGCTGGGAAGGATGGCTTCGCCCCCACATCTCAGACAACGGCGGAGCCGGGACAGCGACGGCGGTCCACGAGGGTGCGGAGTCGCCGGGGCCGTTCAGGCGGCCCTACTACTGCAGAGACATCGACGGAGCGGAAAGGTGTATTGGAGGTGTTGTCTGCCCTTTCTGGGTCAAGAGAGGATGCCATCGCAGAAGAAGAGAACCCTGGTGACGAGGGAGCGTCGACGGACTCAGAGAACTCGGTGACGGATAGTACCAGCACACCGGTGATTACACCGAAATCGGTTGAGGACCTTCTTGATGGACAGGGTTGACGGGGTGAGCTGTATCCTTTTGGGTGGGGGCCCGTGCCGGGGGTGGAGGGAGCCGATGGTTCAACATGACCGCAGGAGAAGCGGGGGGTGGGGGGCCCTGCCTTTGCCCCGAGGGTTTCCATTACTGTTTAGGGCTTGCTTTAGTCCTGGCAGCCTGAGCATCGAGGGTCCACTGCCACCGCCCAGCCCGCACCTGGCCCCTAAGGCCTTCCTACGGTGACGACTGTAGGATTAGTTGGGGACGAGGGGAATTTTGGAGGGCATGGTTTGGATGGGAACTAAATGGAGTTATTTGGGTCCTGTTCTGGGGAGGGTGGGCGGGGGTTTGGGTAACGTAAATTTTGTTGAGTTTTGGTTGAGGGAAATGGCCGCCATCAGTGTTGGGGGGATTGTTGTTTGCCTATTGCTGGGACCCAGATGGGGTGACTTTGCATGCACAGTATGGGACAATGGCTGACGTTGCTAATGTGAAGTGTATTACTTGGAACGTGCGGGGGCTTCATACCATGTCTAGGCGGCACAAAGTCCACGCTTATTTAGTGCGTAGGGGAATACAAATGGCGCTACTGCAGGAGACCCATCTGAACAAGGCGGAAGGGGCGGCGCTACAGCGTAGATGGAGGGGACAGGTCTTCTACACGTCGTACTCAGCGTATGCCAGGGGGGCGCTAATCTGGATCCGGGCTGGGGTTCCCTTCCAGGTCACAAACTCAGTGGTAGACCCCGAGGGGCGTTACGTGGCCATCTCTGGCACTCTGAGGGGGAGGGACCTGAACGTTTGCTGTGTTTACGCACCTAACATGGACCAGATTGCCTTCCTTTCTAGGTTGTCGGGCTCGTTAGCCCACTTTTTCACGGGGCCCCTCCTGCTCGGTGGGGACTTCAATTCAGTGGTGGATGTGGAGACTGATCGCTCGCACCCGCCCCTCCCTGATTCTCCGGTCCGCCGCGTGGCCAAGAGCCGTGGCGACTGGCAGACACGGTGGGGGTTGACGGATATTTGGAGAGCGCAACATCCCGACACTAGAGATTACTCCTATTTTTCGGGCCTCCACGAGTTGCACGTTCGGCTGGACGGGTTTCTTGGCTCGACTGAACTGGTTTCAGCGGCCGTCCGTTCCGAATACTTGACTAGGACCATCTCGGACCATAACCCCCTCCTGCTGGCCCTTCGCTGGTTTCCGGGGGCGCCGGCGGTGCCCACCTGGAAGTTACGCCCTGAGATGCTCGAGGATATTGTCTTCAGAGCGGACTTAGGTGATAAGATCGAGGAGTATTTCGCGTCCAACGGGGGCTCTGCGAGCTCGAGAGCGCTGGAATGGGACGCTTTTAAGGTGGTGGTGAGGGGTTATTGCATCACCAAGAAGGTAGGTATGAGGCGGGTTATCCTCGATGACTTGGAGGTGGCCGATCGGAAGCTTCGGGAGTTGGAACTCCGCCGCCCCGGGCACCCTGAACTCCAGGGACGCACGGCGGAGGCGAAGGAAGCGGTGGCAGCTGAGGTCGAGCGGCTGCGCTGCTTCGACTACAAGGCCTATACGGTTCGGTCCCTTGCAGAAGGGGATAAAACGAGCGCATTGCTGGCTTGGCTGGCTAACCCTACGCGCCAGACCTCACTGACGACATCCATGCGTATGATGGACGGGACCATGGTGCATACTCAACCGGAGATTCTAGGTTGCTACCGGCACTACTACGATCAGTTGTACCGCAGTTGTGCTGTCAAAGACCCCGACCTTCTTGAGGACTATTTGGGATCCCTGGAGCTCCCGATGGTGGAGCCTGACGTGGCGAAAGCCCTGGGTTCCGATATCGAACTGGGGGAGATCCGCAGCGCCATCAAAAGGATGGCGCGGAACAAGACCCCGGGACTAGATGGTCTTCCGGTGGAATTTTATGCGACCTATGCCGACCTCCTGGCTCCGAGACTGGTGATTGTTTATAGAGAGGCGAGGAGGCTTGGCCGACTGCCTGGCTCGATGCGGGAGGCCTTGGTGGTTCCCCTCCTCAAGCCGGGGCGAGACTCGACCGATCCGGCATCCTACCGGCCCTTATCGATGCTGACGGTCGATTATAAGATTCTGAGCAGCATCCTGGCCTCGAGACTGGTTGGCCACATGGCCTCCCTAGTGCATGAGGACCAGGCCGGGTTCATCCCCAAGCGCAATACGACAATAAACATCCGCAGGTTGTTCCGCTTGCTGGGTGAACCGCTGATGGATGCTCCATGCCCAGTGGTCCTGTCGGTGGACCTAGAGAAGGCGTTTGATAGCCTGGAATGGGACTACCTACACACGGTGTTGCGACGGTTTGGCCTCGGGGAGGGCTTCATCAAATGGACCGCGGTCTTATACGCCTCCGTATCGGCCAGGGTTCGGGCGGGCCCATTAATTTCCTCACAGTACCCGGTAGAAAGGGGCACGAGACAGGGCTGTTCGTTATCCCCACTTCTCTTTGCGCTGGCGGTGGAGCCCCTCGCAGTGCTACTCCGGTCGGGGGCGCATTACAGTGGCTTCTGGACCCCTTCGGGCACGCACCATGTTTCGTTATATGCCGACGACTTGTTACTCTTTCTGGAGGACCCAGTCGAGGCCCTACAGGGAGCTAAGACGGCGCTCTCGGCGTTCGGGGCGGTCTCGGGCCTACGGGTAAATTGGACCAAGACGTGCCTCTTCCCGGTCCGTAGAGGCACCCCTAGTCCAGTCCTTAATGGGGGACTTAGATGGGAACCTGACTGTTTCAGATACCTGGGGGTGTACATTTATCATAATCCATCTGACCTCCTGGACGGAAACATCGCCAGGTGCAGTCGAGCTCTACGGGGGAATATGGACTTCTGGGCTACACTGCCGCTTTCGCTGGCGGGGCGGGTCGCCCTCCTCAAAATGGTGGCTCTCCCCCGACTGCTATACTATTTCCGGGCGCTGCCAGTTTGGATCCCGCCGGCCTCGTTTAGGCTTCTACGGTCGACGGTGACTGGATTCCTTTGGGGCTCGGGCCGCCGTAGAGTGGCCCTTAAGACCCTGATGAGGCCGAAAGCCGAGGGTGGACTTGCGGTGCCGGATTTCGAGAAATATTATTTGGCGGCGCAGCTCCAGACCTTCACCCAGGAGGTTGCCAGGGAATTCCGAGGCCCGGAGGACAGGAGAGGTACAGGGATGGCTAGGCATGTCCTATCTTTCATAGCTCTACGCCAACGTTTGACCTTACAGGACCTAACGTTGGAGGAAAAGACCATCCGACTGTGCTGGAACCGGGCTCACGCCAGGGGCCAACTCCGGATACCGTATGCGCCGGAAATACCATTGGGGATGCTGACGGCATTGCCCCATGGCGGGGATTGGTCACGATTGGCGGACTGGGAGGACGCGGGGTTGCAGTTGGTGGGGGATCTTTATGAGGCCGGGGTACTTTTGCCTTTCCAGGAGCTCATTGATCGTTTCGAGATTCCCCCAGGGGACTTCCTGTTGCACTCGGCCCTGGTACGTGCGATCCAGGCGCATTGGAAAGGCGGACAGGAGGAACCTCCTACGTCTCCGGTGTGCCAATACGTCATGATGTCTGCGGGCACGGTGAAAGCGGTCACCTGCCTCTACGGTAGATTGGTCAATGAAGGGTTGACCCCCCTTACGACCCTCAAGGGCCGTTGGGAGGCAGACATAGGCAAGGAAATCCCAGAAGCGACCTGGTCTCAGCTCGTGCGGCGAGCGTGGAAGGGGACGCGTCACGCCCGTTTTCAGTTGGTCCACTATTATGTACTCCATCGAGCATACCTGACCCCGGCAAAAATCCAACAGTATTTCGCTACGGACTCGGCAGCTTGCCCCAGATGCCCGGCGCCAGAGGCAGACCTCCTCCACATGTTGTGGACCTGCCCGGGTCTGTCCTCCTACTGGGCGGAGGTGGAGAAGACCCTGACGGAGGTGACAGGGAGACCCCTATCGCTTGATGCGGCGGTGGGTCTGTTGCATTGGTTTCCACATACCCCCAAAAACAAAATTTCCAGTAAATTTATTGATTTAGGACTTCTCTTGGCCAAACGAGAGGTGACCAGGAACTGGAAGGCACGCGCTGGTCCGACTGGGGGCAGGTGGCATAGCGAACTATTGAAGTGGGCGGCGGGGGAAAGTACGCTGAGGTATCAACTGGCTGGGAGACAACGTAGCGAGCGAGCACAGGAGACAGCGCTGGAATGGGAGACACTGGTGCAGGCCCTCAGAGACTATTGCGCCCCCAGCGACTCTGATAGTGAGATAGAAGCGCGCCCTGAGTCCCGATAGGCGATGGTGTTTTCTGTTACTGATACGCTCATCTTGGGTCCTCTCACGAATCCTATTGCGGTTGCTACCATACACTGATGGCGGAGTTGGGTGGGGGAGGGATTTCTTTGCAAGTTAGTGTTTTGTGGGTGGGACTTTCTTTTGGGTTTGGGGGCTTGTTTAGAAAAGCAGATGACGGACGGTGGATTATCCGGACCAGCCTTTCGCTCCTGCTGAACCCCCACTGGATTTTATCGCCCTACTTTTGAACTGTGGGCTGGATGATGAGGTGTAAAAACGTGCTGCGGGGGGTGATCGGGAGGCAGTCGATTGATTTCAGTGTATTTTGGATACTGGTCATATTTGTAACAGTTTACTGATTCCTGCAATAAAAATATATTTCAAAAAAAAAAAAAAAAAAAAAAAAAAAAAATGGACGTACCGCTTCACCCCCACGCTCATAGGGTACAGCCTATTCAAGATCCTTCGAGGCAGAGAACCTTTTACAAGGGACACTCAAGTGTGGATGAACATGAAACTACAAAGCAAGTGGTCCCCGGCTGTGGTTAGAAGTAACATTGAAAAGGCCCAGCAAATCTACAAAGACAACAATGACAGGAGACACACTGTATGGGTAGTCTCCTTGGCGGTAGGAGACTGGGTCAAAGTGAAGCTGAGCCACATCTGCAAGAAAGGCGACAGCAAATTCAGCAAACCCCTTCAAATCAGAGAACTCTATTCATGCTCCGCTCTCCTGAGTGATGGAAAAGTGTGGTCACACAGCCGCATGCCGAAGTTCAACGAAGTCCTCCAGTGGCACATGGACAGCAGTGCCATCAGGACTGGCTACGACAGGGAGGAACCAGAGACCTCGTGGCTCCTCCACAAGAGACCTCCAGGGACGCTAGCACCTTGGGGGGGGGGGGGGGACAGGGGTAACACAGGGCCAAGTACCTAAGGGAATGCCACACAGCACACACCATCCCAAGAAACAAATAGCGCAGGTAACCCCGACACCGGACAGAGGGCACAAAACGCACACAGCGAGAATCAAGCAGAGAGCAACACATAGACCACGCCTCAGGCACAGGGGACACAAGGGGTGAGGTTCTGTGATTATCAGACCGGACTCCATTTTGTTCGAGTTGTTAGTGACGCCTTTTGTGTGTTGCCCTCACGTAGGCCCGTGGAGGTAACCGAACGAACAAAGTTGCATGGGCTTCGTTGTTCATGCACGGATTAACTAGGCCTTTTCTGACTTGTGAGTGAACTGTAGGACGCTGACCCCGTCACCTGAAACTGACCCTTTTGCTAAACCAATTTCTCTGGCTGATCATTGTCTGAGATTGCCAATCAATGTTCAGGATATCGTTAACCTTAGTTCTCTTGCATATATCTTATCCTATTCAGCATCTGAAATTGTTTCTTTTCTTATGACTTTTCATTATATGGGTAGTGCTTTCAATTATGGGTTTTGTCCGGCTTGTGAAAATCGATTTTGGGACATTCCTAATAATTAACTTATGGGTTGGTACAATGTAAATCGAGCTTTTATGATGTGATAATGTGTGGGAAAATATATTTCATTCATCAGTGTTTGTCGCAGTGGGTGTGCATTTATAATGAGCAAAATGTGGATAAAAAGTGATGTCTTGCTCTACAAAAGTTGAACAGTTTCCTGAGCTGTACACCGTGTTGTATTGCTGGGATTACTGTTACTAGCTGCAGCTAATAAATTTGATCTCTGACGCCATCCAGAAGTATTCCGTGTCTCTGTATACCAAGACAGGTGAATCCGAAGACTTTGGGCGTGCCCCTGGCGCCGCTGGGTTCAAGAAAACCCGGTTCTTCAGTGGGGCAGGCTTCCTACACACGTACCCGCATAGGCAGGTTAGTGGTGCATCCCAGCAGATATAGCAAATTTGAAATGTAAACCCCTCTCCTAGGGGAGCACCTCGTTCCACCCATGGGACACCCCTTTCTGTCTCTCTCTCTATATCTCTCTCTGTCTCCCCCCCACATCTGTTGTCCACAAATATTCACTCAGCAATTGCATTGTTATGTTCTTCATATTGTGTTGTCACAAAGGAGGGAGATATGGGGGTCGCATTCTAGTTGTCTGGCACCCACATGATCCCGCGTGGTGCCTGATGGGATAGCGCACTGCGACGCGCCATTGTGAGTTCAGCTTTACGGAGATCAGCTGAGCGTCTCTCCTTGTAAGAATAAATACTTCAACACAAAGCAACGTTGTCCCATGATTTATGCAGAGGGAACCAATGTTACAGTATCCACTCTATTATCTACCGCTCCTATGTCTTATATTTACATGCTATTTGATATTTATGTCTTAGGCTGTTTTTTATAATAAAAACAATATTTAAAAAGGCATCCCTTTTTTCTCAAATCATGGAAGAAAACAAACATTGGCTTGTTTCTTTTTAATTTGTACTCTGCCATCCTGGGGAAAGCCTGACACTGGGTTAACAAAGTTCATGCAGGTAGTGGGCTGAGGATTTATTTGGAAAAGGGCATCCTTTAAAGTCTCATTAATACCCCAATAAAATATGGAAGTCTATTTCTATTCTTCCAGACCGGTGAGGAAAGAATATAATGATATCTTTTTTACCCTAAGTCAGATCTATTAGTCCTTTATCTATTGACCTAGAAACTGGCTTGCCTTGAACAACAGAAACTGCAGTCCCAAACCTCACCCCTACCAAATGACAGTGCTCAGGCAGAATCAGTCAGCAGTCTTTTGCTAAGAAAGTCTTCCTGGAATTTCTAAAGGGAACTGTTGTGTCGTTGGTAGAAAGACACCAGGAGCCAGGATGTATTCTTAAGTCTTCTTTAATAAGTCATCAGTTATGGTAACAACATCTCTGTACTCCAGCCAGCCTAGTGTGGTACCAGCCCCACCAGGAGAAGCCTCCCTAGCTGCTCAGCCCATCTTCAACTGCCACATTCACCCCACTCAGTCACCCAGGCATTCCACGCATCAGAGTCACACCAACATTCTAAAAGCAAGACACACTCAGGCTGAGCAGCTAGTGGCAGCAAGACTGGAATACATGGTAAATAATTATGTAGGATATAACATTAACCCTGTCTCCATATGCCACACTCTAGTGTCGGGATTTCCAGTCTCCAGCCACATGAACACAGATAATACACTTCTGCGGTGGGGGGAAGCTGTCCTCATCCTCTTACATGTACCTTGCTAAATCCGTGGTATCCAAAACGGTTGCCACCTCCTTCAATACTCAAAGCACATACATACACAGAGTACTACTACCACATATGTATCACAGGCTCACTGCACATGCACACTCACATGCCAACTGAATGTTAGCACAAGTTTTTGGGTTTCACATAACAGTGGAGCTGTCCACCAGAGTGGCCAAAACGCCACGCTCCCAATGACACATAAAATGGTCTGGTCTTCTACAAATCACAATGCATGGTACGCTGTCACCACCGCTTAGTGTGCTACGACCAGGACAGGGACAGTAGCTCTCTGCCTACTATGTGGGCATGCTACATATAGGTTACAGGATAGAACTTGGACATTGCATCATCAACCATAGGCCTAAAACTCTGTGCACACTCTAGGTTAGCATGAGAGCAGTGCACAAATAAAAGTCAAGATACAAGATTCACATACAGTTGGGCCCTTAAGGCATGATAAAATTAGTGTATACCATGCAAGGGACATTCTCACTGCTACAGGAAGTAAAACCTGGTGATTGGATTATTGTAATGCCCTTTTGCTAGGAGTCCCTGATTATCTTCTTAACAGACTGACTACAGTTCAGATATGTCCTGCCAAATTGGAATACAGGAGGTCCTCTGCTTCTAAGGCTCTGAAAGATCTGCACTGGCTTCCGCTGCGACAGCGATTAGCCTTTAAATCTCTTTTTATTGTCTTTAAAGCCCTCCAGGGCGGTGTATTTGTGCCTGTGCAAAACAGCCTAAAAAGATACTCCCCTTGGAGCTGTCTTTGCTCTGCCACAGCCAACCTTGTGTGTATTCCAAAATTCAGGAGGACCAGATACGGCGGGCGAGCCGTAACGGTTAGAGCAGCTCAAATCTGGAATCAGATCCTTGAGAGATCTTTTGCAATTTGAAAATGCCCTAAAAACATGGCTCTTTCCTAAGTAATCCCTGGTATGTTTTAGCAGAAGTCATGTCTGGTACCGTTCTAGTTGCAGCATCCCTCTCCCTCCCTTTTTCTCCCTCCCTCCCCTGAGTCCGGGTGAGTCTTGTCAGCGCAAGGACACCAGTATGGCCACAGTGCGCTTTATAAATGTTTTAAATAAATAAAATAAGTGGGCTATTACTGTGCATGTCAGAGAGTGTAACTGTCTGTGCCGACAGGATGGCTCAGTGAGTTAAATGATCACTACTAAAATATATTATGCTCTGCAGGGCACAAGATCAAATGTCCGAAAAGACAGCACAGACTTCCATCCTCCAGAGGTTTTTAAATTGAGTACCAGTACATTTGGTACTACTAGCACTTGTTATTCAAAGTGCTGTGAAACCGCATCAGTGCAGTTTGAAGCGCTACTGAAAAATATATTATTTTAAATAAAAGTATTAGGGTGGGGCCTCCACCACATCAGGGCTGGACTGGGAACAGCAACCAGCCCTGGCAGATTTCTGCTCAGACCGGCCCCAGGAGGGGAGGGGTGTGGGAATGGACAGGGTGCTAGTGAGAAGCACCGCTCCCACTTTTGTTACAGTGGACTGATACTGCAAAACCGGCATCCAGTAACAAAACGCCCCCACGGGTACAAAACCGGCCTCCATCCCTCCGGCCCACCGGGGTAAAGCCTGGTGCCTGCTATGACCAGTCTGGCCCTGCACCTCACATGTCATCAGTTGGTTGTTTCAACACCATTAAAAATATCCGCCTATCAGAGAGGCCATGTTTTTAATTCATTTTGCTCTGTTCCATAATTACAACCGTGGAGGCGAATCAGGCTCTACCGTTTTTCGCTTTTACAACATGGGCAACAGTTCAGCTGAGAGAGGTGAATCACAGCCTGACAGAGAGAGAGACCCGGTACATCCCTGCGATGGTAAACTACAGAAGGAATCACAAGTCACAAGGGCACAATTGTCATTAGTATGTACATTTTAAAAGCCCGGTCAAAAACTATCAATACATCCTACTTAATTTATCACGTTGGGAAGATTGATGCTCGCAAATGTGAAACATTGATTCTGAGTGCCCTTTAAAAAAAGGCGATGACGAAAATACTCAAGGACAACTTCCGCAAAATGCATAGCCTAGAAATTAATTATTGTATTTTTATCAGATCTGCAACGGCCTGCTCAGTCCATTCTGGTTGATTGCCATTTTAATGAAGGAAAGGGATAGACCGTTTATGTAAAGAGACACTTCAGAATTGATTAGATGTAAAGATAGATTAGCATTTTTGCTTTATTGACAGAAAGCCATTAACCAAGCAACCTATAGACACGGTCACTGAAAGTTAATCGAAGTGCGTAGTAATTCGGCGGTGCTTTGCGTGACACTCATACGAGCGTAGTGCTTCTGTTCATGGTTTTTTTTGGTTGTAAATGGTATGGAGTGTGCATTAGGCCACCGTGTGTAGTGCTGTTAGCAGGTTTCCGTACTCTGCTGTGATTAAATAGAGAAAAGGGAGCGACGCTTAATATCCCATAAAGCTCTCCAGAAAAAGGCACATAAAAGTCATTATGAAGCCGAGCTGGTGGCTCGGCGGGTGGAGCCCTTGCTAGTGTCAGCTGGTGTGATCTGAGGCCCACCAGTCTTATTTCCGACAAGGCCGGTGCATCCTCCCACCATTTCGAGGTTGGTGAATTCAGCACCAGTAAACTGGGCAAGGCTCGCGTGTTGTTTTGTGCGACTGTATTTTTAAACACACTTCGGACAGTTGGTGCCTCAGCAAATCAAATATCAAGCATTATAAAAAGAAGTAAAAGGATAGGTGAAAATATTCAGATAAAATAATATCTACTGCGTTGGAGTAAGGAGACAAGGCATGGCTCTCTGACACGATACACTCATGTGGAATGTTACTAGCTGTGTGGTAAAAACTGAAAATGCAATAAAAATGAGTTAAAAAAATTACGAATAAAAAGAAGGAATATTGCTTAGACGTGATAAGTGGCACTCCCTTTTGGGAGGGAAAACCCACAGGCAAGTACAAATTAAAAAGAGAAGATAAAAGGATAACGGTTTTGATCATTAGGAGCCATTCAGCATCTGTTCTGTCCTTGTCTACTTTTTTGATTCCATAAGGTATTCACTACAACAGTTGTTTCAACCATCCATGAACTGGTAAGCGATTAACATGGAGCACAAGGTGGAATACGATATACACTCTGGAAAGCATCTCTCTAAGTGCGTGAACATTTCTTAATATATATTTGACTACATGAAAACAACCTTGGTATTTAAATCAGTGAATGTCTGCAGTTTTTGTAGGGCATTCTATAGAAAATAGGATCAGATAGGAGCAGTGCTTGTGAGGGAAACGAAAGTTGCATATACTGAGACGATTTGAAACCTCTACTGAGTTCTGACTGTTGTCACATTTCTCTCAGTGCCAGGTGAATTACTGATACTGCATCCTATGTCAATAAACCCAGTCAATGAGCACAGTTCTTCAATTACACTCTTCTGAACACCCGGAAGTCAGTCAGGCTGATCAACCCATCGCACACATTGCTTCTAATCCAGGATAAAGTGTTATTACTCAGGGCCTCCAATGATTCTTTGGGAACAGATAGCAGGGTGATAGTTTACCAATGTTTACCCAGTTCCCTAATTTGTCCATTTTTTTCCAGGAGACATATTATTGGGATTCCAGACTTTTTTGAGCCATATGAGCTTTTAGCAGGGAGTAACTCTTATGCCTTAGCAGTCAGTGGGTGCCTATGGTGGGCCTTGTACTTGGCACAGTTGCAATTTGCAGTTGGTATTTTGAATAGAGGGTCAGTCGCTGGCATTCATTCCTTTACTTTGCCCCAAGGGCCGGTTGCTCACTTGTTGATTAACGGACGAATTAGGAGAAGCTTCACAAATGTGGAATTTATCAATGTCCTCAGGCAGAGTGGGGGAGAACTTCAGGAGTTTGGGATGTAGGAATGCAGGGCACAAGTCCTAAAAAAAGAAGTGGGGGGACGCTGACGTCACGACAGGAAGTGACGTCACGAAAGATGGCTTGCACCATCAGACTCTTTGCCTCCCCTCTCTCACCCCTTAGAAACGATTGCAACAGAGAAGCCAGCACGTGAAGAGTGTTCTGAATGGGCTTCGATCTCGCCCCAGAGAGGCCAAAGAGGGAATTTGTGGCTCCATTTGCTCCAGTTACCGAGCTCCCGGAAAAATAAGTGGGGGGACGCCGTCCACCCGCGTGGTACCCCGACTCGAGCCCTGTAGGAATGACATTTTCTACATTCATAAGACGGGACCCACCTGTTTTTATGCCATAAAGTGGCTTGATGTAGGCTGAAGTTCTTGTATGCCAATGATCTCTGACTGACTCAGTTGCTTTGGACAGCTCAGACAGTTGTTCCTTGAGCTGGGCTGTTTCAAGTGACGGATTTGGGACCTTTAATGCCAGTGCTGCATACATAGTAGGGTGGTATGGACATGTGATTCTCCTATTTTTCTTAGGAAGGATCAAAATGGCGTTCCCAAATAAACTTAGTCACAAAATATCAGTAGTGGTTTCTATTTCATCTGGGGTGGCTAGTAGTCTTCATTCGCCCTTCCCTTTCTTGCCTGCCTGAGACCTCTCACCCGGGACTTGCTCTGGCAACGGAGTTACAGTTGTTGAAGCCCAATCCTCTTCCGCAACTCTCTATTGAAAAATATGAAATTTAGTTGAAATCATAGAGGTGGGTCTAAGACAGAATCTAGAAATGTTGTACTCAGCTTGCACACTCCAGTCCAGGGCAAAACCAGGAAGGTTCAAGCAGGAATATATCACTTGAGCGGTGGTATGATAAGTATTGTGTAAAAATTATTAAGGTGAAAGACAGAGGACAAGGGGAACAAATTAGGACATATGATCCAGCGGTAAAGGAAACAGGCAATGTGGCCCAAGAATTGAACAAGGTGGTACGAAGGCCAGGAAGGCAGAGAGAAAACGTAATTGTAAAACGCGGAAATACAAGGAAATTAAAAGGGATGGGGAACTGTAAGTTCATATGGACGGCAATAAAATGAAGCATTTTCTTTGCTTGATTGAGCCATCAATTGATCTCAGTGTTGAACATGTCACAACTGTTTTTCCACTTTGTGGGACAGAATTCAAGAGTACCTCCAGTGCACATGCGTAAGTTTCGCTGTGGCAGATCTTTCTTGGCCAGGTCAAGATGGGGAGTGCCCGTATGAGAGAATATTGTACAGGTGACACTTTGTAAGAACTTGCTGGAACTGTGACTATTCCTGCTAATCATGCTGCACCTCATTTACAAAACAATATGTGTATCTAAATTACAGTGTAAGGGCTAGTGATTCTTAGAATCGGGATCTGTGGCCATTTACACCCACATCCGGAAGGTACAATCAGGTAGCTCCTTTAAAGTAGGGAAGATTTTCTGTAGATGGACATTGTAATTTAAGGATAGGAACATGGGCAGAGGGTATGAAATACATACTCACAGATTTGTAACTTTGGAAGTATAGCCAAAGAATCGCAATGTGCATTTTTATCATGTTTAGCCACACAGAAAAAACACAGGAGCCATCCAATTGATGTGTAAGTTTATTCCATCAAAACAAGGTCCAAATGACGCGTTTCGGCCACCGACCTGCGGCCTTGATCACATAACGCGATACGTGCACATGACGTCTTAAGTAGTTAGGTAAGTATTTCTACACTTTTTTCATTTTTTACATTTTTTCACCACACCGTGCATTTCAATCAGGCCCCTGAAGGTCACATGTTGATGACTACTAGATGACACATCCCATTATCAAAGATCTTTGTAAACAGACTCGCTCAGTGACGTCAAAACACAAAGGAGAGACCATAGTAGCAAAATTAAAGCTGCTAGAAACAATTTCAGCATGTCAAATTGCTATATGCGTTATCCACCATAAATATTTAAGTGAATTTAAACAGACCATCTCCCATGTATCACAAGTGAAGGGGAACAGAGAAAAGACGGCAGAAGATTATAATCGAGATGAGTCAGTAGTGTACACAGTCTAAGGTTGCATGCCACAAAAGAAATATATACAAAACTGGCCATCCGTGAAGGAGTAAAAATATGTTGTTGACTGAAGATGGTCAAACAAGCAAATTCCAGTGTATCAGACGCTCAAATACGTGGCATCCATTGCAATAAGGGCTACGGTCGAATGTTGGTGCATAAGGTGACTGGATAACATAAGTGACAAACAAGTGAAAAGGTGCCCTAATGTGAAAGAATATTAAAGACAAAAAAACTGACTAATAGTGGAATCTAGTGTGACATACTAGGGCTCTAAGTGAATATTATACAATTAGTGCCTAAGCGGAAGTCACAAGGTTCCAGCCGGAACAAATATACAAAACTACAGAATATAAGCATCATTATTTATTTTAATTTTTGTTTTAGGCAATTTGTAGAGCGCGCAAATACCCGTGGGTGTCTCGGCGCTGAGACACCCACTGGTAAGGCAACGCAATGGATGTTGAAAGGAAAGCACATGCCAACAAACGGAGACAAATACACTGTAGCTGCTTAAATGCAGCAATACGGGACTCAATGGTAGCTGAAAGAGAAGCACATGACATCAAATGGAACATATGCACTGTGGCTGCATGGATTTAGTACAAATAACTGCACAAATGCGAAAAAGGTCAAATGTCGGAGAGACAGCATGAAACTGTACTAATGTGAATATTGAGCTGGCACGTGAAGGAAACACTTAAACTTGGATAGCTTCCATACGTCATATTTACAGGTAATTATACAAATCCCTGCTATTGTTGAGGCCTGATTGTGATTTCATATTAAGCTCCAATATGTAGCGTGTCTCCAATTGCCTGAGCTTTTTCTCACGGTTACCTCTGCGTCCAAGTGTAGGTACACTATCGATGACAAAATATTTCAGGTGTTCGAGGTTGTTGTTGTGTACCTCCTTCAAATGTCTAGCCACTGGATATGTGGGGTCACTGTTGACCATAGCCTTCAAACGCTGTAGGATTCTTAAGTGGACTTGGAGTTTTGTGCTGCCAACATATCTGAAACCACAACTATACTGTAATACGTAAACTGCAAATTCAGTTCTGCAGGTGTAACTACAAAAATCGCGAAAGGTAGTGATGACTTGTGTGGCGTTGATACCAAATCTACATACCCTGCAGGAACAACTGCATTTAACAAATCCTTTAACCCCTCCCCTGCTGATGACGGAACAGCTCCATCATCAGCTGCGGTGGCGCTGTGCTGATGACGGAGTGGTTCCGTCAATGCCATGCCGCCGCTCCTGCGCGGCGCTGATTTCACGCCTGCGCGGCGCGTTCTATTGAGCGGGCAGGGCCGTGACGGAACCACTCCGTCATGAGCACAGCGCAACCGACGCTGGTGACGGAGTGGTTCCGTCACCAGCATGCGCCCGCCTCTCTGCCGCCCTCCCCCCTTAGCACTGCGGCGGAATAGCCGCCGCAGTGAAGGGGTTAATATGAGTGAGCCAATTAGATTTAACAATGACTTCAGAGCTACTCTTGACATAAACAAATATATATTTACATATACACAAATATATATTTACATATACACACATATAGATATATAGATATATATATAGATTTATATATTCACTGAAAAAAACACAGGTTTCAAGGACTATATAATTAGAAATTAGCATTTAAAAAGCCTTAGAAATTAATTGAAAACCCCACAGGTTTCAGGGATGTTATAGTTAGTTGGACATTTCACTCATACAAAACCAGAGAAATGTGGCTGTTATAGTTAGTTGAGCTAACTATAACTTGCGCCCCCACAATGAACTGCTGATGACATCACATATTACACCATTCATGACATGGTCAGTGATATCACTGATGACATCTCAAATGACATCACTGATGAAATCATCCAGTGACTGTGTGTTTCTGTAATGTTTAAATATGTTTTATATATATAAATACCCAGGTGTTTTGAAGAATGAGTGAGTTTATGAGTGTCTGAATGGATGATTTAGTAGGTGTGTCACTGACTGTATAATTGAGCGATTAAACGTGTCTTACTGAATGCATGGGTTAGTGAATAAACTGTGTGAATGACCATATTAGTCTGTTAGTTGGTGTGTAAGCGGCTGCATCGGTTGGGGAGTAGCTATGTGAGTGTCTGTATGGGTTATTGATTGGTTGTGTGAGTATCTGTATGGGTGCCTGAGTGTCTGTGTTGGTGGGTGGGGAGTGTGTGACTGTGCATAGATGTGCGAATGGCTGATTCACTGGTTGAATGTCCAACTATCATTCCAAATTCAAATAACTGACTAACCTATCCACCGCTTAAAATGTACTTGCATGTTTTACTATACTAATCAGCGATAAATAAATAAGCGAGAATGCCCCGCTGCCTAAAAGCGGATCCCGAGTGCTGCGATTATTGAGGTGCTTGGTGGACAGAGGAGCCTCACCCGCTTGGAGATTTGTAGTAGTGAGCAGGTTTGTCATCGCGCTCCCACCCCATTTATGGATGTTATTTTAAGGAAGCGGGACTGCAACCACTGGGTTAATGAACATTTGGGTCCTGGATGGAAGTATATGGACTACCTTAACCAGCATGCCAAGCGCCTATTGGGGCGGGACCTTTGATCCAATAAAATCAGTTATTCTAACAAATGCAGTTTCCTGCTTCTTTGCCAGTGAACAAGAGCTAAAACAGAGCTCAAAACGCATATGGCCTTTTGGGACCACGAGCGACCTGTCTCACTGACGCTTGCGAGGTGGTGTGCGTTCAACGTCTATATGTGGCGTTCTCATTTGGGGCAACCTTTGACTTTTTGTGTAAGCGGCCGGTCCGGCCGCGAGAATGTCCCGCTGCCTAAAATGGGACCCTGAGTGCTGCGATTATTGAGGTGCTTGGTGGAGAGAGGAGCCTCACCCGCTTGGAGATTTGCAGTGGTGAGCAGGTTTGTCATTGTGCTCCCACCCCATTTATGGATGTTATTTTAAGGAAGCGGGACTGCAACCACTGGGTTAATGAACATTGGGGTCCTGGATGGCAGTATATGGACTACCTTAACCAGCAAGCCATGCGCCTATTGGGGCTGGACCTTTGATCCAATAAACTAAGTTGTTCTTACGAATGCAGTTTCCTGCTTCTTTGCCAGTGAACAAGAGCTAAAACAGAGCATGAAACGCGTATGGCCTTTTGGGATCACGAGCGACCTGTCTCACTGCTGATGCTTGCGAGGTGGTGTGCGTTCATCCTCTGTGTGTGGCGTTCTAATTTGTGGCAACCTGTGACTTTTTGTGTAAGCGGTCTCTCTGGCCACAAGAATGCCCCGCTGCCTAAAAGCGGACCCTGAATGCTGCGATTATTGAGGTGCTTGGTGGACAGAGGAGCCTCACCCGCTTAGAGATTTGCAGTGGTGAGCAGGTTTGTCATTGTGCTCCCACCCTATTTATGGATGTTATTTTAAGGAAGCGGGACTGCAACCACTGGGTTAATGAACATTGGGGTCCTGGATGGCAGTATATGGACCACCTCAACCAGCATGCCATGCGCCTATTGGGGAGGGACCTTTGATCCAATAAAATCAGTTATTCTAACGAATGCAGTTTCCTGCTTCTTTGCCAGTGAACAAGAGCTAAAACAGAGCTCGAAACGCATATGGCCTTTTGGGACCACGAGCGACCTGTCTCACTGACGCTTGCGAGGTGGTGTGCGTTCAACGTCTATATGTGGCGTTCTTATTTGGGGCAACCTTTGACTTTTTGTGTAAGCGGCCGGTCCGGCCGCGAGAATGTCCCGCTGCCTAAAATGGGACCCTGAGTGCTGCGATTATTGAGGTGCTTGGTGGAGAGAGGAGCCTCACCCGCTTGGAGATTTGCAGTGGTGAGCAGGTTTGTCATTGTGCTCCCACCCCATTTATGGATGTTATTTTAAGGAAGCGGGACTGCAACCACTGGGTTAATGAACATTGGGGTCCTGGATGGCAGTATATGGACTACCTTAACCAGCAAGCCATGCGCCTATTGGGGCTGGACCTTTGATCCAATAAACTAAGTTGTTCTTACGAATGCAGTTTCCTGCTTCTTTGCCAGTGAACAAGAGCTAAAACAGAGCTCGAAATGCGTATGGCCTTTTGGGATCACGAGCGACCTGTCTCACTGCTGACGCTTGCGGGGTGGTGTGCGTTCATCCTCTGTGTGTGGCGTTCTCATTTGGGGCAACCTGTGACTTTTTGTGTAAGCGATCGGTCCGGCCGCGAGAATGCCCCGCTGCCTAAAAGGGGACCCTGAGTGCTGCGATTATTGAGGTTCTTGGTGGACAGAGGAACCTCACCCGCTTGGAGATTTGCAGTGGTGAGCAGGTTTGTCATTTGGGACAACCTGTGACTTTTTATACATATATATATATATATATATATATATATATATATATATATATATATATATATATATATATATATATATATATATATATATATATGTATATATAACCTACTGGCGGTCGCCAGTAGGTAGTTATAGTTAGGATTGTTTTCAATGTTAAATCTCAAAATTCTATTTGGAATAACTTTGGCGCCGGTTGACGAATCTGCCTGACAATTTCCTCAAAATGGCCTTGTCGAGCTCCGGTCCTTCCCTGAAAGTTTGGGGGGGATGCGTCGAGCGGGGGCCGAGATAAAAGGGGGGTCCCAAAACGCGGTTTCCCCATGTTAATTTCCATAGGGCGGTCAACCTCACTTTTAGCCCGAACGGCTGAATGGATTTCCACCAAATTTTGCAAAATTGTAGGGACTGGTAGCCCGATGTGCCTTTGCTATGTCTCAAGATATGTGCTCCAGTGGATTTTGAGTAATTTAGGTTCAAAAAAATATATATATCTATAGGCGCGCCCCCGTACGCGCACCAGGGAGCGCACCGGGCGCGCCACGCGACTTGCGCACGGAAAGCTGATTGGCTCACGGGTGTCTGTAAACATTCGAAACAGTCCGGAGCAGCCGCCATCTTGTGTCTCTGTAGGATTGAGACACAAGAGGTGGCAAAAATCAAAGGGGGAAATGAGCAAAAGGGGGCAGAGTACACCCCCCCCCGACCCCCTAGGTTTGATGTGGGGGCAAAAAAAGGGTCCCGTAGGACAAATAAAATTTTTCGATTTTCGCGGAGGGAGCGCACCATGGAGAAAAAAGAATGACACTTTTAAAAAAGAAAATAGCATTTTTTTATAAATTGGAGGTAGTTCTGAAAAGAACTTTTTTTGTTTTTGTTGTTTTATATTTTTTTATACTTTTTAAAACGATTTTATATATTTTTTGGATTTTTTTCAGGGGAAAAACAAAAACAGGGATTCAAAAACTGCTCAACAGGAGCAAAAAAATGTGAAAATTTATGGTCTGGGAGAGCAGCGGTGTTCCTGTCTCTTTATAGCAATGAGTTCAACGCTCTGCTCCCCATAACAGAGCAGTTCGTCACAGTCCACGCATAGAGATTTAATGCCTGCAAAGACCGGCTGTACGTTAAGGACCATTCCTTCACGTTTTGTTCCTGAAGGTGTTGCTCCACCAGTGGAGGTGCTGTCGCCATCTCTTGGTAAATTCTGTGCCAGCTCCCTGACACTCTCCCTGGAATAATTATTTGGGTGCCTTCTTTTGACAAGCCTAATTAAATTGGCATTTCCAAAGCTATATTTTTTTGGAGGATTGCCTCTGGATAAAATACTGCCACATATTTTGCAGGTTACTTTACCAGCATTAACTTTTTTTTGTCCTTCAGGGATGTCATAAAATTTCCAGATGAAGTGGTTCTTTTTTTTCTGGAGAGGAGGGTCCTCAGGCAAAAAAGCATCTGAATCACTGCTGGATGACTCCCTTGCAGCCATTGCTGTAGATCAGGAAAATTATGAGAAAATACACAGAACACCTCTTGCTCTCTCCAAGTGCAAATCAATAGTGAGAGAAATGGGTGGGTTTCTCAAAAGTTTGAAAAAAAAAACCTCTGAACCAATGAAAAGTGTTATTTTAAAGTCACATGGCTTGACGTGCTTACGCTACGCGCCCTTGGGCGCGTCCCGGGGCGCGTAGCGTAAGCGCGTCGGGGCGCTTACGTTGCACGATCGTATACGCTCGGGCGCTTACGCGGTGCGTCATAAGACGCATCTCGCGGCTACGCGATACGTGTCTTATGACGCAAGGCGTGGCGTGGTGGCTACGCGATACGTCTCGATTTGGTTTTTGTTCGCGGCAATAGCGCTATCCGGACGCTCACCGGTACGCGCCCCAGGGCGCACCGTAACATTGGGCTTACCGGTGCGTTCACCGGTACACGCCCCGGGAGCGCCTCGGGGTCAAAAATAAAAAAAATAAAAAATAACATATTTATACAATATAAAATTCGTTTTAAAATTTTACACTTTTTATACCTATAAATATTTGCTATTAAAAAACCATTGAAATTCACTGAAAAAACCATAGGTTTCACACCAGTTATAGTTAGGAATTAGCATTTAAAAAACCTATTAAATTCACTGAAAAACCATAGGTTTCACACCAGTTATAGTTACCTGGAAATTTTACTGACATAAAACCATTGAAATTACACGGTATAGTTAGTTGGACTCACTATAACTTGCGCGTGCAATGCACTGCTGATGACGTCACATATTACATCACTCATGACATGGTCAGTGACATCACTCATGACATCACTGATGAGACCATCCTTGTGACAGAGTGACAGACCTCCTTTCACTGTAATGTAACCCTGGAAACACATATTCCAAAATAGAAACATTTTTTAAAAAATGGAGATACCCATACCAGTTACAACAGCCAATTCAATAATTCCACCATCTATATACACATCCACTCATTGACCAACAGTTCTATATAGTCACTCATACATATACTCACTCATCATATGTAGTGATACACCTATATATCCTGTTACACACCGACAGTCATCCAAAAGATACTCTCACACATACTCACACATGCAAATAAACTATTGAACATCCATTTATTTGCATATACAGCTATACACACACTACCACCTTACTTCTAAGGAAACTTACACATACTTACTCTCTTAAACAATCATTTATAGAAAAACATACTTATTTAAACAGGAACTCTTACAATCCCTCACTCTCACATATACTCACTTATATACATCAATATTCACATATAGTAGATTAAGTCATATGTAGTTACTGATAAAGACTCTAGTGAGAGAGTCATTCACTCACTAACACACACATATACACACTCATCCACTCATACAGTCCTGCACATATGCTGTCTTCAAAACACATACAAGCAGAGAGTCAGTCACTCATGCATCTATGTGCTAAGGAATACCCCCACCAAACCACATAGACACTCATAATGATATTAAAACAAACATCTAATAACCCATATACACACACATGTAGCTAATCACCAACCCATGCAGCTACTTATACACAAAGTGAAACACAAATACATATATTTAAATATTTAAACATTACTTATTAATAGATGTATTCACTAAGATACCCCTAATAAGTCAGTTAACCAATCAATTTTTTAAAAACAAAACATCCATGTAAACTCTTATTAAAACATTTATTCTTCAAGCAACTTTTACATATACATATATAACACATATTTATTTTAAAAAAATACTCACATTCACTGGATGGTCTCATCAGTGATGTCACGAGTGATGTCACTGACCATGTCATTAGTGATGTAATATGTGACGTCATCAGCAGTGCATTGCACGCGCAAGTTATAGTGAGTCCAACTAACTATAATGTGTAATTTCAATGGTTTTATGTCAGTAAAATTTCCAGGTAACTATAACTGGTGTGAAACCTATGGTTTTTTCAGTGAATATATATATATATAAGCAAAGTGATTCCGAATCACCAGGGCGCTCATACAACCGCTGGAGAAAGGATGGGTTGAAACCAACCCGAAGTTCATTTAATGATCAAAAAGATTTTCCCCACTCCAGAGATACAATTTCAGAGATGTTTATTACACCACCAGTACCACCTGTGGTATTGTCATCAAAGTCTTATTTCTGCCTTCATCCGTGTAGTTTGCGGCACATGAACAGGCGTGGGGGCCCAAAATCTCCAAACACAAAGTCTTTGCGACTAGCAAATAATAACACACTCTCTCCAGGTGTCCTGATGAAGAAAGTTTAATCCTCATGCAATAGCTCAACGTGTTTCAGGAACATTGGTTGCCTTGATCACAAAATATATATAGATATATATATCACCTACTGGCGGACCAAGTTTCCATAGGAAGAACACTTTTTGTTTTGCTTATAACTTTGGCGTTGTTTGATGAATCTTCATGAAATTTTCCAAACTAATTCTTTGTTCATATCAGGTCCTATGTTGAAAGGTTGGGGGTGATTATTCAAGGGGGGCTGAGAAAAAAGGGGGTCCCAAAACGTGTTTTCTCCATGTAATTTCCATAGGAAACTTTAGACAAGGCTACAGGTCGAATGGGTGAACGGAATTACCCCAAATTTGCCAGGGAGAAAGTTCTTGGTCTAGAAAGCACGCTTTTGTTTATTTGGTGTAAATCTGTTTAGTATTTTTGGAGAAATATCAAAATTTACAGATATCGATATTTGGGAATTCTGCCATCTGATTGGCTGAGGCGTTAAGAGCTTGCTACTTATTGGCTGCGAGCAGTTGCAACTAGGAAGTGTTGGCAGCCATTTTGTGATTTCGTTGAAATGAGTAAGGGGAAGAAAGGGTGAAAAGAGGAGGAAAGAGGAGGATAGGAGCAATGTAACCTCTGTGAGGGAGTGCGAAGCGAAGTAGTCACTCCTACCGGTCTGAAAGTGCGGTGTTGCTCAGAGTGACATGGTGCTGAGATGAGATGCTGCTACACTCGGGTATTAAACGAGAGCCTAAATGTGAGCTCATTGCTGTAAAGTGATGTGCTCTGGTCTTTGTAGCATATGTGTGCAAGTAGTGTTGGTAGGCGTTTATATCATACAGGGAGTGGGAAACAACTACTGACCCCTACCGTGCGTTTATACTATACCGGAAGTGAAGTACTCATGCGTACCGGTGTGAAGACTCGGGGATCAAACCGAGCTGAATGCTGTAAAGTGATGGGCTCTGGCCGCTGTAGCATAACTGTGTAAGTAGTGTTAGTATGCGTTTATACTATACAGGGAGTGGGAAGCAAACTACTCACCCCTATTGGTCTGAAGACTCGGGGATTACACTGTGAGCCTAAATCGTGAGCCCATTGCTGTAAAGTGATGCGCTCTTGTTGGTGTAGCATACCTTTTTTTTTTTTTTTTTTTTTTAGAATTTTTTATTGAAGTCTTGGATAAGCTAAATCGAAACATACAATGACAAATCATATACTAACCATAATGTACACATACCCCCCATATTCCGGAGCCACAACTATGACCATCTCAAAAAAGATTAAAGAAGAGAAAAGGAAAACCAACATAGTCAGAATAAATCAATTAAAATTGAAATAAGAACCCCAGATTTTCTCAAATTTCCCAATCGCACCAACTCTTTTAGCATACAGTTGCTCACTATTTCTGACCTTTTGCATTTTATAACGCCATTCATGTACGTTAGGGCAATATTGCAAACACCAATTTTGAAGAATTAACGATCTCGCTACAGCCATAGCAATGTATATTAGTTGAACTAGTTGCCCTTCTAACATCAATTCCGGATCAAATCCATACAAAATCAGTTTATGATTAACCGCGATTGAGATTTTACACTGGTTTTGCATAAATGCAAATATTTCTTCCCAGAAAGGTACAATTTTAGAGCATTGAGCAACAACATGAGACCAATTAGCAGGATTATGATGCAGACACCTATAACAATTGGAAGAGCAATTAGGACACATTTTACTAACCCTTGCCGGAGTGTAATACAGAAGCCATTTACTAAAAAACAGCATTCTGCGCCAATTGGCACCTCTTAGTACAGAAAAGTTCAGCACATTGATTCTTTTCCATACCGCAGGAGTTAGTACCAAATTTTCCTGCCCTAGCCACTTATTACTTGCTTTAAGACATAAGTCCGGATCCCTATTCGCGGTTAAGCGACGTTTCCACTCCCCCGGTTTTCTTTCTTGTATTAAAAAAAATAATTCATTAACTAACGGCACAGGGGAAAAAAGGAGTGAGGGATCTAATTGGAGCAGCACTCCATAAATCAGCTTATACGATCCCAGCATTAAGAAATTCCCTTGAACCCGGGATGTCATATCTGCCATCGTAATCCAAGCGTTATCTTCCATATAATCGCTTAGCTTCATAAACCCTATCCTCTGCCATTTTTCTAGGAGATCCATGCTAATATCCACTCCGAAGAAAGAAAAGACGGAGCTAAGGGACGAAAATGTATTGAGGAATGGAAAGGAGTACCTCTTTAGGAGTGCTGTACGTCTCTTAAAAAACCAGTGCAGCACCTTATACCTGACTGTTTTTGGTGATTTAAATAATTGAAGCGGGGAGGGAATCTGAGTTTCTTTACAGATCAAATCAAAAAAAAAATTTATAAAAAGTTGCTGATTGTTGTCCTTAAATCTATTCATAAATTGAGCCAAATATGCATTATAATAATCTTTAAGATTGGGAAGGGCAAGCCCTCCTTGTTCCTTATCTTCGAATAAAGTATTCAGAGAAATTCGAGGCGTCTTTTTTGCCCAGATAAAAGAGGAAAACATAGATTCAACCTTGGAAAAAAAAATCCAGGCAAAGCACAAGATATGGTTGAAAATAAAAAATTGAATAAAGGAAGGACCGACATCTTGATTAATGCAACACGACCCATAATGGTCAAAGGTAAAGAATTCCATCTTTCAAACATTGCTCGCACCTTTTGCAGCATTGGTACAAAATTCAGACTATAAAGATCGGCAACTGAGGAAGAGAACAAAACCCCCAAATATCTTTTCGGTTTGTTATTAATGCATGAACTTAAATCGGGATGAATTACAGGGTTGATACCCCCGCAGACTAGAATTTCGTTTTTTTTTTTATTTATCCGATAGCCCCCCAAGGCCTCAAACTCTTCAAATATTTGGAGTGCATGAGATTGACATTGCATTTCGGGCTTAATTAACAAAATTATATCGTCTGCGTAGAGTTTAATTTTAGGCATCAAATTAATAGGGGGGAATAGGAGAGGAGCTTTCCTAATTGCAGTTGCTAAAGGTTCGATGAAGAAAGCAAACAATATCGGAGAAAGTGGACAGCCTTGTCTCGTACCGCGTTTAACCGATACTAGTCCCACCGACTCAGCATTAATAATAATATTGGCCCGAGCCCCTGAGTAAAGACTCCGAATCAAATTAATAATTACTTCTGGGATGCCAAAATGCTGTAAAATAATAAAAAGTGTCTCCCAAACCACCAAATCAAAAGCTTTTTCGGCATCAAATAATAAGATTAAAGCGGGGACCTTATGTGATTCAAAAAAATCCAAAGCCTCTGTTAAAAAGTGAGTGTTAGTCAACAGTTGCCGACCGGCAACAAAACCATTCTGGTCTGCGTGGATCAAATCTGAAGAAAAAGAATTAAAACGTGTAGATAGTAGTTTAGTGGTGATTTTGTAATCTGTATTCAGTAACGTTATGGGTCTGTAAGAGTTCGGATCCTTGGGGGGTTTACCCTTTTTAAGAAAACTTACTACTGTTCCTTCCCTAAAAGAATCCGGGACGGATCCACCAGACAGCATACAGTTTAATAATTGGACAAAAAAATCTGCGAAGGAACTAAAAAATACTTTAAAAAACTCTGAAGGAAACCCATCAGGGCCAGCAGCTTTCCCTAATGGGAGCTGTTGGACTACTTTCTCTACTTCCTCTCTAGTAAATGGAGTGGCCATACTAACTTGATCTATAAGAGAAAGAGTGGGAAGAGAATACTTTTCCAGATATTTCAATAATTTTTGATGATCTATCATTGATTGAGTATTATAGATCCTCTTATAGTGTGCTAACATTATTTCTCCAATTTCAGCTGGAACCGATGTATCTCTAAAAGTGTCTGGAGAATGTAGAGAATGTATGAGATTAGACGAGGCTTGCTCTCTGGCCTGCCACGCCAGGAGTTTACCGGTAAAATTACTCTCTTCATATATTTTTTGTGAGCTCTTACGAAAATTCTCGTCACTCTGATTATAGAGCTCCTGAGAAAGCTCTCTTTTGGCCGCGTTTAATTGATCTTGAACCGATCTGGCCGAATTTTGTTGGCGGAGTACAGTCAGGGCCTGAATCTTTTGTTGGAGAGATCTATTCTTATTCTTAACTACGGAGAGATCGGCTGCATCTCTACCAATCACCAGGCCACGAATATAGGCCTTAAGAGAGTCCCAAACATAGTTATGGGAGGCAGTTCCCATATTCCGAGAGAGAAAGTCTACTATCTCAGTTTTAATAGACGCCACCCAAGTGTCATCAGTTAAATATTTTTTATTAAAGACCCAACGTTTGGGGGCTCTTACCCTATCCCCCAATCCCACTTCCATCATAATCATTGCATGATCCGAAAAGCCGTTATGGAGCAACGTCTGTTTAGAAAAAATGATCTGACGTGAAATTAGAAAAAAATCAATTCGAGAGGAGGATTTAAATCTGCCTGACCAGCAGGTATATTCTCTTTTATCCGGATTTTGATTGCGCCAAGGGTCCCACAGGTTAAATAATGACATATTATTCCTAATGGACCTTAGGGATTTAGGCTTGAATTGAGTCTTCGACCTGCTGGATGAATCCAGCTCTCTGTTCATTGTAATATTAAAATCCCCACCAATAATGATCTCACCCTTGGCCATCAACAAAGAATAAAAAAGCTCTTCATATATCTCTGGCCTATCCTCTGTTGGAGCATAGAGACTGACTAACGTGACTGGATTAATTCTATTTGGAATCATACATGTGGCCCAGCACCATCGGCCCGACCCCCTTGCTCCACCTGACCGATCTGGGCCTCTAATTTTTTACTAACAAATAACGCCACTCCCCTCTGTGACTCTGAACATGAAGAGAATACTCTACAGGAAGCCCAACTTTTGAACATAGGGAATTCCTCAATTTTTGACATAGATATATGGGTCTCCTGTAATAGAATCACATCAGGTTGTTGCGTTTTAGTCCATAGTTCTATTGCTCTCATTTTTTTCCTATTGTTTAAGCCATTTACGTTGAAGGAAATAATTTTCACCCCCATAATAGAAAATCAACACAGAAATTAACCCACTCCCAGGCTCCAAAGCAGGTAGTAAACCGTTTAAATACCCCACATTGCAGCAAATATACCAATCTAGTATTCATAGCATTCTTAGCCTTCCAACTATACACAAGTGATTTATAAACAAACATCCAAGACTTCATTTTTTGACTTCGTGTTGGTGTAGCATACCTGTATAAGTAGTGTTAGTTTGCTTTTATACAATGCAGGGAGTGGGAAGCGAACTACTCACCCGTTCCGGTCCAAAGACTCGTGGATGAAACCATGAGCTCATTGCTCTAAAGTCATGTGCTCTGTGTAGTATTCTAGTGTAAGTCATAGTAAAATGTTAGTATGTAATGCTAGTAGAATGTAAGTATGTAATGTTAGATGTAGGGCTGTCATGAGGGGAAACTTGGGGAGTTTGTACACGGTGCTGGAGAAGACTGTTGCCTTGCTGTCTGCTCCTGTTAGTGGCTGTTTAAGCTGCCTTGTTTTCCTGCAATAAATCTACTTATTGGATCCACTGCTGTCTGCCTCTATACTACATAAATTTGGCGATGAGCGGGAGAGGTAAAAAGAAGGCAGCACTCACCAATATTTCGAGCTTCCTTGCGTTGTGCTGAAGTACCGTTTTCTTTGTGTAGCAGTTTTTACTCATCCCAGGGTCGTCAGCTCATTGAACTATGTCATCCGACCTCCGGTAGGATTTCTATTTTTAGATTTTGGGCTTCCTCTGCCTCTTCACTACACTCTGGTCGCTGTACTACACGTGTGCAAGTAGTGTTAGTATACTTTTCTACTAATTCTGTAGTTATGCAGTAACAAATGCATCATGGTCCTAGGGAGCGCCACCTCCCAGGCGCAGCTCATACAATGTCCCGGGGTGTGCCTCTGCGGGACTTTTATGTTTGCTATCACAGGGCGGGAGCATGGCTTCCACCCTGTGATAGCAAGTTCTTGTTTGCCTCGTTGAAGCGAGAGGAGGAAAACCTTGTATCGCTTTAATAGAGCGGATCCGGATGGTAAAGATGGAAAAAAAAATGAAGTGGGGTCTGAACCGTTCATTTAAATGAGCCCCCTAGTGGGTAATGTTCCGGGGACGATCCTATTATTATATTGCGGGGTCTCTGCAGCACTGGAGACCTCAATCTCACATTTAAATTAGGCACAGGAGGGCACAGAGACGTTTCGCAGCCTAGGGGATCGCCAAATCCCCGGGTATTGTTTACTAATTGTTCGGGGGGCTTCGAGGCCAACTCATGTCCGGGGATCCGCACCCTCTGGAGCTTTACTTAAATATGCTGGGTGGGCCTTACCAGTCCCTGAAGCCTCAGTGGCCCTAGGCAGTGCCTTATTGGTTCTGTAATCACAAGTGCAGTACTCATGGTGTTATAAAGTGATACACTCATAGAACCCTTGCAGTTGTAGAATTACGCAGGCTTCATTTATGTAATAGTCTGTTGGTTTATATTTTGGAGGTGCACCGCAAAATTACAAATGTTTTCCCTCATAACCTCCTATAAACAGCCGATTTTCACACAAAACTACAGACAAGTGTTGTCAGAAAAAGAAGACCCGTACACTCACTTATTTATTGGTAAAAAAAATAACCTTTATTAAAACAGCACAAATAAATGGAAACACAACTTTATTCGAACAAACAACAGTATAACATGAAATAAGTGGGTGGGACTCCTCCGGAAGCAGCATACAAAACCCGCAAGACAAAAAAGAAACATAAGTATGTGTGCTATGTCCAAGAGAAAAAGAAAGCTAGTCAGAATGAACGGAAGATAGTGAGAATGGGACAGAGAGGGAGTGGGTGGAAGGGAGAAGGGGAGGGAGATTCAAAAGAACAGAGGGAGGAGGAGACAGAGCATCGGCCTACTGCACCCAGCCCTCATTGTTTACCTCCCATCACTCGTGTGTGTAGGAAGCTGGGATCCGCGAGAAAGAGTGCGGTCCAGCAAGTCTTAAAATGAAACAGATATGAATGAGGCCAGAGATTACATTATTATCTACTGCAACATCGCTTGCCTGCACCTGTGCACCTAGGCTGCTGCACCCCAGCCCCTTCCCTCGCACTGAGTTCATGTGCAGCTCCTGCGCACCGAGGCTTCACTGCTCACCTGCCACCACCGGTGTGGCCAACGACGTGCCGGTGCAAGCTCCGACTCCGGGATGACTCTCTCAGGGTGGCACAGCAGTCTCCGGTAGGGGACAGTGTCTTGATACCACATTGGAAGGTGTCAGAATGCTCATAGCATCATCACGGGGTGAGCACCCATTCCGCCCATTTTGGCGCAAGCAACTCAGTGTCTGAAAAGGGAGAAATAATATAATGCTGGAAACGTATTGAGGTAAATCAAGGTTTATTTCAAGCTTAATAGAGAACACCAGTTGAGTGCATTCTTCGTTTTTGAAGTACGATCTACCAACTGTTAGTGGTAATCGTTGTTCAGAGAGGAGTTGAAGAGCACGAGAATAAACTAGGTTAAATAATAAAATGTTATGGCAACGTTTACATACAAAGTAACAGAGCGCATGCTAGAAGCATAATGTGCGCATGTAATGCAGTGGCGCAAGCCTGTGTGCATGTACACTTAGTAATTAGCTCACTACAGTGTTGCAAAAACCAACACCACGTGTCTGTAGGGCAGCGGTGCCCGCTGGCTCATGCCTACAGTACGGTCCAGCAGGTCCTTAAAATGAGACAGTTGTGACTGAATTAGGTCAGCGATCACATCATTACGAACGGCAACATCGCTTGTTCGCACCTGCGCACCCAGGCTGATGCACCCCACCCCTCCCGCAGCACCATACTCAATAGCAGCTCCTGTGCACCCAGGCCCCACTGCTCACCTGCTGTCATTGTTATGTGTCCAAACACTACGTCCAGCAGGGTTCACAATTCAAATGGTGTTATAAATGCCAGGATGGTGTACACCTCATGTATACCTTTTTTTATTGCCCTTTGTGATATGCGAGGTGGATGCAGCCATATCACCTGAGGCAGTGTGGAAGAACGGGGACATGTGGCGTTGTCGTTATCCTATTTATACATACGCAAAGTGGGCTGGGCTTGCGTACGTCAGGCCAGCGTTGGGGTGTAAAAAATTATTCCGGGGACCTGGGTGTTGTTCAGTTCCTGCCTGGCCAGGAAGTGTACTTATGTGTGTGTCCCTGTTGCAGTTTTGACGTAGCACAATCTGCAATTTACATTAATGTAGCATGTACAGGGACTATCGCTAATGAGATGCTGTTCGAAAACATTGAATGGACAACATCAAGCTTGTGGATATGCGCATACATGTATGTCAATGGTGTGTGGTATTATTGAAAGTGTTGCTATTGCGAATCGCACACATGTGAATGTGCTCGGATGGAGGGAGGATCAGCAGTGAGGCTACGTCATACATAGTGATAACACTCATTACAGTCAAGCGATGTATGTCACGCTTGAATCTGAAAGTCTCACATATGACACACTACTATACTGGTAAAGCTTGACAACAGAGCATACCTCAATACAAATCTACACATTACTCGTTACTGTTTGTCACATGTGATCTAGGGTGTGCACTCTGCCCGTGGCAGATGATATCCACAAATACCCAGGCCGAAAGGCAGCACAATAATGCGCACACACACACACACACCAGGGGCATTGTGTAACACACATTTGTTTCTTGATGTAACGTTTCAGATGCATTGCCATCACACGTGGAAGGCTAATGTACAGGCCATGAATATTGATCAAGATGATCGTTGAATGTTGTCTGTAGTATAAGATATGTGTAAATAGAAAAAAACTTTTCAAAAAAGCTCTCTAAGCCAAAGGGGTGACTAAAATGGGTAGGGTCCTCCAACTGTTATAATGGGAAATGTTGTTAACTAATCAAATGCTTTTTTTTAAGGTCACTTAGCAATCGCACACTGAGCGCGCAAGGAGACCGACCCGACGCGATTTTGAGAAAATATATTTAGCATAAAATAAGTTTATTACAGTTAGAAATATATAAATGTTTAAAATATTTTAGATTATCGCTTGCTCTCATATACACTTTAAAGTTATTTAGATATAGTTTTGAGACATAAAAAAAAAATGAGGGACTGGCGTACCGGGCACGACACAGTTCGTCAATGACATAACACAGGGCCTGGCAGGGTGCACTTGTCGCATACGCAACGCACAGCGGGCGCGACCCCTCACGTACATGACGTAAAGCGTGGCTTAGTACAGCGTACCAATCGGATACCAAAGTAGCAGCTGGGGCGACCTCATACGTATATGATGACATCATCCAGTGAATGTGCGTTTCTGTAAAGTTTAAATATTTTTCATATGTATCTATGCCAAGGTGTATTGAAGAATGAGTGGATTTACAAGTGCCTAAAGGGAATATTTAGTAGGTGCGTGACTGACTGTATAAGTGAGTGATTGAACATGCAATACTGAAGGCATGGGTTAGTGACTAAACTGTGTGAAAGTCTGTATTACTCTCTTAGTTGGTGTGTAAGCAACTGCATGGGTTGGTGAATAGCTACATGAGTGTCTATATGGGTTATTGATTTGTTGTCTGAGTATCTGTATGGGTCCCTGAGTGTCTGTGTTGTGTCTGTGTTGTATGTGCATAGATGTCTCAGTGGGTGATTCACTGGTTGTATGGATTCAAAACTGCATCTGGGAAGGGCTGTATGGTGAGTTAGTGCGTGTATGGGTGTGTTGGTGAGTGAATGAATGTCTCAGTGGTATATCTGTGAGTAACGACATATGTTTTAAGGCACTATATGTGAGTGTTGAAGTATATATATATAAATGACTATACGTGAGAGTAGGTTATTTGAAGAGTGGGTGTATAAATGAGTGTCTGCTTCTATCAGTGATTGTATAAGACAGTAAATATGTGTAAGTATTTGTATAAATAAGTGATGTGGTGTCTCTATAAATAACGGAGTTGGTGTGTATAACTGTATAGATGAGTAAATGGGTATGTGATTGATTCTTTGCATTACTGACTAGGTGTGCGAGTAACTATGGATAAGTGGCGGAGTGTGATTGCATGTATAGAGGTATGAGTGCATATTATGATGAGTAACTACATGTATAAGTGACTGGTTGTGTGTGTAGACATAGGCAATAGTGAGTGGTATGTAGTATATGGCATTGTTTTGTTTATGGTTTCAAAAATAGTAGTCTGCATTTTAGAATGGGTGTATCAAAGTTTACATTAGGGCATCAGTATGTGCATCAGATTATAACGTGGATGATGTTATCAGTGATGTCATTTGAGATGTCATCAGTGATGTCACTGACCATGTCATGGGTAATGTAATATGTGACAGGAGTGCATTGTGGGCGCGTGAGTTATAGTTAGCTCAACTAACTATAACAGGCAAACTTCTCTGGTTTTCTGGGGAGAGGTGTGGTGTTGCGGCCAGGGCGACTGATGTTGGAATCTGGTGATCACGGTTTGATCCCCGGCGGCAGGTCGGCCCAGCACCACATGACTCTGGGCAATAGCTCGGTTAATCTTCCCGACGGCCCCCAGCGCCTAGAGACCCTTACAGGTGAGTGTTCACTCTTTACAAATGTGTATTATTATCATTATTATTATTCTATGAGTCAAATGTCAGACTATCTATAACATCCCTGAAACCTATGTTTTTTTAGTGACTTTCAAAGGTTTTTTAAATGCTAATTCCTTACTATAACATAGGTTTTTCTGTGAATATATATATATATATATATATATATATATATATATATATATATATATATATATATATATATAAAATTCTTTTCACTGCCAGTGAGGAGAAACTGAAGTTTTATATATATATATATATATATATATATATATTCACAGAAAAAACCATAGGTTATAGTGGATATATAGTTAGGAATTTGCATTTACAAAACCTTGAAAATTCAATGAAAAAACCATTGGTTTTAGGCCATATATAGTTAGGGATGTGCATTTACAAAACCTTATTTTACTCGCATAAAACCATTGAAATTCCATATATAGTTATAAGCGCTAACTATATATCGCGCACCCGCAATCCACTGCTGATGATGTCACATATTACATCATTCATGACATGGTTAGTGACATCACTGATGACATCACTGATGACATCTCAAATGACATCACTGATGACATCACTGATGACAACATCCAGTGACTGTATGTTTCTGTAAAGTTAAAATATCTCTTACATATTGAAGAATGAGTGGATATATAAGTGTCTGGATGAAGGATTTAGTAGGTGCATGACTGACTGTATGAGTGAGTGATTAAATGTGTCTCACTGAGTGCATGGGTTAGTGACTAAACTGTCTTAATTTGTGCATCATTATGTCTGTTGTTCTGTAAACTGTTGCATGTGTTGATAAGTAGCTATATGAGTAACTATATGGGTTATTGATTGGTTGCCCAAGTATTTGTATGGGATACTGAGTGTGTGTGTGGGTGGCTGGGAGGTGTGTGACTCTGTGCATAGATGTGTGAGCAGTTGATTCACTAGATGTATGGTTTCAAAAGTGCATGTGGAAACAGCTGTATGGGCGGTTGACTGTGTGCATGAGTGTATTGGTGAGTGAATGAATATCTCAGTGCTACATGTCAAAGTAAGTACATATGTAAAACATAGTACATGTGAGAGTTGACATATATAAATAACTGTGCATAAGAGCCAGTGAATGTGTGAGTGGCTGTATGGATCATTGTGAACTTGTATCAGGGATTGTATAATAGAGTAAATATGTGTTAGTATATGTTTGAATAAGTAAAGTTTGTATAACTGTATAGTTGAGGAAATGGAGGTGTGATTGATTCTTTGCATGACTGACTAGGTGTGTGAGTAACTCCATGGATGAGTGACAGTCTGTGAGTGTCTGTTTACACTGATTGTATCTAAGGTTATATTAGAGTCTGAAGAGGTTCATCGTATTATCACATGAATGATATCATCAGTGATGTTATCAGTCATGTCAAATGAGATGTTTTCAGTGATGTCATCAGTGATGTCATTTGAGATGTCATCAGTGATGTCATCAGTGATGTCACTAACCATGTCATGAATGATGTAATATGTGACATCATCAGCAGTGGATTGCGGGTGCGCGATATATAGTTAGCGCTTATAACTATATATGGAATTTCAATGGTTTTATGCAAGTAAAATAAGGTTTTGTAAATGCAAATCCCTAACTATATATGGCCTAAAACCAATGGTTTTTTCATTGAATTTTCAAGGTTTTGTAAATGCAAATTCCTAACTATATATCCACTATAACCTATGGTTTTTTCTGTGAATTTCATTGGTTTTTTAATAGCAAATATGAAAAGCTTTAAAATGTCAAGTACGTGATAGATAAAAACATTTTCGTATTTATGCACGCTGATGTGCTTTGAACGCTGCACCCCCCCCCCTCCCCTCTTTTGTCTTAGTAGTACTCTCTCTTTGCAGATACTGAAGGGTAGTTAACGCAGGCCTTTACCCCCGTTGTAATCCGTCGTGCCTGCTTGTCTCTCCATTTGATTGATTGTTGTCCAAGCATTTACTGTTTTAGAATTGGTTCTCTTTGGATCATTCTCTATTTACAAACAAGCACAAAGTCGCAATACTCTGTTTAGTCTTTGCAGATAGTGAAAAATCGTGTAAAAAAATAAAAGTAATCGAGCAAAATCAGTAGGCCACTAATTGGATCTCTTTTTGACCTCGCTAAAATAGAAATATTAGGAACAACCCTTCATGAGAAATACGAAAATAGTGAGATGAACTGAGCTCCACACCATGAGGGCTGCAAGACAGCTCGGCTCCATCACCCATCCCGCACAAAATAACGACAAACCCTATGCAAATATTAAAAATATAGACAACACACCAACAAAGAAACAGGGTAAAACATTTTATTAAAAAACTATTTACATAACGTTGGTTTATAAGATGATGTCAGTAGTGGACCGATGTGTGAATAGGTCGAAAGCAGCACAAGGCTCCAAGATCCGATGGCAACCTCCTGGATGTTGGGTGCCATAGTTCAGAGTTCTGAGTTTGAGCCTTTTTCAATGCCTGTGCTTTGTTGAATCAAAATGGCGGCTTGACACAAAGCTGACTCAAGCGTTGCTACTGATGCTATGCAGACCAAAACTGGTTTTCAGTTTGTACATTTTTCTAGATTTTTCAATCCAAGTTTGGTTGACTTTGTAGAACGATGGCTTCAAATTTTCAACATACGGTGTGGTGGCGCTGACTGGGAGGGGGCGCTTCGCTCCTGCCCCCTCCCCAAGTAAGATTTTCATACGTGAAAGTACGTTAATGGTTTTGGTCCCTGAGTTGCTTCGATGTCACTGCCATTCTCAAATGGCATAAGTTCTGGATGTTGGGTGCCATAGTTAAGAGTTCTGAGCAGTGCTTGTAACACTGTCTGAAGCTTATTTCCACCTACTGCAGCTTCACTATTCTCAAAGTAAGTGAGTGTCGTTTGTGGACCTGACTGCATTAGAAAACAATGTGATATGTTACCTTCCTAAACAGCTTGACGGAGGCCCCTTAGGGGCGGTGTGATGGCCATGGACTCGGAGAAGACGCTTGGCTCCGACACCCTCCCCAAGTCTTATAGCACTGGTGTAGCCTGAGATCGCCCCCGACATAGGCGGCCGGCTCCCGGGGTCCGGCAGAACTTTTTGCCTTTTGATGACTCTTCAATTCTGAACCTTGTCCCACAATCCGTTTGACCTGAAGACACGCTGTAGTGGGGCGCCCCTTTACCGTTTCAGTTGCCATTCCGCCCGCTTTTGCTACACTGTGCCTCTTCCGCCATTCAGCTGTTTACCGCCCGCTCTTGCGACTACAGCGTCTCGCTCATCATGTAGTTGAGTTGCTCCCGCTCTTGCGGTGCAGCGATAGGCGGCTGCCACAGGACTCTCAAAATGGCGGCCGGCTCTTCGGTTTTGGGCCTGGTCCACTAAAATGGCCCTGGGACACCTTTGAACTCGGACGCTTCCCTGATAGGGCTTGGGTCCCATTCTCGAAAAGCGTCCCCTCAGCCGTGAAGATTCTACAAAAGTCTTGGGGGCCTCCGACTCCCGCAGGCTTCTGGTGGGAAGCGGCTGCCATGATTGCTCGTGGAATGGCCACGACGGAGCTACGAGATGGTAGTGGTCTCATGCTGACGCCAGCTTTAGTCTGAAACATCCAGAAACACTGTAGACTACCAATTCGATCAGTTCCGGTAGCGCCCCAACATGACCCGGAAGAGAAGAACTTGCCCTCCCCTCTTTGACTGATGGTTCTTGTTGCCTGTCCCCTCTGTTGTCATTTAACAGAACTTTTTGGACTGCTGAAAGGGGTTGTGTTCCGAACGCTGGTTGGTGGAGACATTTTGACTATATTCTTGACCTACGTTGTCGCGTAATGCGTTATATGACACGCCGCGTTAGCGCACCCGGAAGTGATCCGAGGCGCGGCGCGCAGCGCGTAACGTAAGCATAACAGGTCATGTGACTTGTTAATAAAACTTTTCATTGGTTCATTTTACTTTTGTTAATTTAATGATGAAAAGCTTGATCATATGACCTAAAAATTACGCTTTTTATTGTTTTCGAACAATATTTTTTTTTCAAACATATGTTATAATATTCCAAGCTAATGTACTTTCCCGGAAAATTTACAACTGTCTTGCAAGTAAAATATATTTCTTTTTCGAGAAAAAGGGCGTTTCTTCCTTCCATGACGGAGCCGTTGAGTAAAAGAGATTCGGCCTGCTGTCTTAGTCGCCGATACGCCTGATTATCAGATTCTTATCGATCACTTTATGTTGCAGACATGAAAAACACAACTGCCCTTGACCATTTATCTTTACTGCGTTCCTACATATTATACCTTTTATCCGTCATGTAATTGGACTGCTTTATTTCACTTGCCTTTTACTGATTCGAAAACAGTGACTAAAAGTAAAAACTTTACCAATGTAAATACTACTACCGTGTTTTGTTTTAAAAACCTTTATTGTGAAAATGTCAGTATACAAATACGGGCCTATAACCACGTGGGCCGGCCACGGAGCAAACTGAAATCGTATATGATGAGGAGACATTTACACTGTAGAAGAACGTAACGAGCGGGCCATTAGGTTGCAAGAACAAAGGTGTCTAACAGTTGCGGAATCGGTGGACGTACATTTTGTAATTAAAATACGACAGGGCCACTTACAATAACATTTTCTAGATATACATTTGCGGGCAAGGAGTTACGAGTCCCATTTATACCGGCGCCATTTTGGGCGAGGCCGGCAGGTCCAAGATATAGTCAAAATGTCTCCACCAACCATCGGCCAGACCAGAACCCCTTTCGGCCCTTTATGCTACAAGATGGTGTCTTCCATTCAGAAAATATTGTTGGCAGCATTTTGAAAGGAAACAGAAACAGCCGTTCTCCTAGTGAGTTTCACATTGTTACATTTAGGAAGAATGTTGAAGAGTAGTATGTGGAAAATCTGAAGCCATTTTTCTACAAACTCTCAATCAGACTTGGATGGAAAAAAAAAACATGAAGAATGTACAAACTAAAAACCAATTTTTGTCTGTATAGCATCAACAGTAACGCTTGAGTCAGCTTTGTGTCAAGCCGCCATTTTCATTCAATCAATAGCGTCCCCCTACACACATTCAGGGACCTGGTCGTGTCTTCAGATGAAACGGATTGTAGGAAAAGAAGCAGAAAGGAAAAGGAAAAAAGTTCCGCCGGACCTCGGGAGCCGGCCGCCTATGTCATGTGCGACCTTTGGCCACCCCAGGGCAATAGTGAAGCTGCAGCAGGTGCAAATAAGCTTCAGACAGTCTTACAAGCACTGCTCAGAACTCTCAACTGAGGCACTCAACATCCAGGACTTGCCATTCGGATCTTGGCGCCTTGTGCTGGTTCCGACCTATTCACACATCGGTCCACTACTGACATCACCTCATAAGCCAACGGGGCACCCTACACTGACTTTCGGCGCATCATTGTAGGATGGCCACACCAGTGCGGCAACTTGCTGGACACGACCTCGGTGCCATCCGGATCTCGGCGCGTTCGAGTCACTGTACCGCAAGAGTGACCGGAACTCAGCTGAACACGCCGTCTTTCGGCGCAGCATTGTAGGATGGCCACACCAGTGCAGCAATTTGCTGGACACCACCTTGGGCAATAGTGAAGCTGCAAAAGGTGCAAATAAGCTTCAGACAGTCTTCAACTTACTCTGATTCTTATAATAAACTTCAGATAGTCTTACAAGCACTGCTCAGAACTCTCAACTATTGCACTCAACATCCAGAACTTGCCATTCGGATCTTGGCGCCTTGTGCTGGTTCCAACCTATTCACACATCGGTCCACTACTGACATCACCTCATAAGCCAACGGGGCACCCCACGCCGACTTTCGGCGCAGCATTGTAGGATGGCCACACCAGTGCGGCAACTTGCTGGACACAACATCGGGGCCATCCAGATCTCGGCGCGTTCGACTCACTGTACCGCAAGAGTGACCGCAACTCAGCTGGACACGCCATCTTTCGGCGCAGCATTGTAGGATGGCCACACCAGTGCGGCAATTTGCTGGACACCACCTCGGTGCCATCCGGATCTCGGCGCGTTCGAGTCACTGTACCGCAACAGTGACCGCAACTCAGCTGGACACGCCGTCTTTCGGCGCAGCATTGTAGGATGGCCACACCAGTGCGGCAATTTGCTGGACACCACCTCGGTGCCATCCGGATCTCGGCGCGTTCGAGTCACTGTACCGCAACAGTGACCGCAACTCAGCTGGACACGCCGTCTTTCGGCGCAGCATTGTAGGATGGCCACACCAGTGCGGCAATTTGCTGGACACCACCTCGGTGCCATCCGGATCTCGGCGCGTTGTGCTGCCTTCGGCCTATTCGCACATCGGTCCGCTACTGACGCCGCCTCACGTGCCAACGGATTTTCTACGCTTTTTGTAGCCCTATGCCGCATAACAGGTCATGTGACTTGTTTATAAAACTTTTCATTGGTTCATTTTACTTTTGGTTTCCTAAAGATGGAAGTCTTGGTCATATGACCTAAAAATAACACTTTTCATTGGTTTAGAACATTTTTTTTTCCCAAACGATGAAAGCCCCACCTTGTTTCTGGATCATTCAGACTGAAGCTGGCGTCAGCATGAGAGCACCACCATCTCGTGGCTCCGTCGTGGTCATTCCGCGAGCAATCATGGCAGCCGCTCCCCACCGGAAGCCTGCGGGAGTCGGGGGCCTCCAAGACTGTTGTAGAATCTTCACGGCTGAGGGGGCGCTTTTCGAGAATGGAGCCCAAGCCCTAACAGGCAAGCGTCCGAGTTCCAAGGTGTCCCAGGGCCATTTCAGTGGACCAGGCCCAAAACCGAGGAGCCGTCCGCCATTTTAAGAGCCATGTGGCAGCCGCCTATCGCTGCACTGCAAGAGTGGGAGCAACTCAACAACATGGTGAGCGAGACGCTGTAGCCGCAAGAGCGGGCGCAACTCAGCTAGATGGCCGCCACCTGGGGAGGCCCGTTCACGCCGCCTCCCCCACGCCCCCCCCCCCCGGGCCGCCGCACGCCAATTTTCGGAGCAGCATTGTAGGATACCAAAACCAGTGCGGCAGTTTACTGGACATCACCTGGGTGCCTGTCGTACATGTTGTGTCAGCCATGGGACACTGGACACAGTCCCATCAACATCTCAACGCGTTCTGCTGCCTTGGGACTATTCGCACAACAGACCGCTACCGACGAGGCCTCCCCCCGCACCACCCGGGACGCTCCACGCTGTTTTTCTGTGCTGCATTGTAGGATCCCAAAACCAGTGCGGCACCCAGGCGACATCACCTGGGTGCCGTCCAGAACTCTGCACGTTGTGCTGCCTTGGGACTATTCGCACAAAAGACAGCTTCTAACCATTGTTGCTTTTTGAGTTGAAAAATGTTTAAATGTTTTTAGTTTTTGTTCCGTTCATTATAGTTAAAAGTTAATAAAGTTTTATAATCTTACTTTGTTGGAGTGTTATCTATTTTTTTAAAAACGGGTGAATAGGGCCTTGAATCGGGTTATTGTCATGTGTGGGCTTTGGAAGTGTGCTGCTGCAGGATCGGACATTTCAAACTCAAATGCACGTTCTTTTTCTTACCTTTCCGAAGCATGGAGCGCAATAGCAGGCAGAGAAAGGGTGATGCACGTGTTGAACACTACCTGACCTGGCAAGTTGCTGGCAGTGCCCCCCCCGCCCGCTCCTGAAAGAGGGCACACACACACCGCCGCCCCGAGTACTTCACAAATCTTTAAAAGACCATGCGCTTGTTCATGAGGCTTAAATGGTTTATCACCTCTTCTAGAACCCCTGCATCGACCCTCTGACGTTTCCTGGAAAAATTACCATGTAACACAATACCAAGCCCTGTCAGCTGAAACCCCCAAGGAATCGTGGGGCATATTATCAAGGGGGTTTATCTCCCTATTACCAAGCTGTCGCTAACACCAGTTAGTGACAGCTAAAAGGAGATAGCGACCATCTTGGGCCCCGCTTTGCATGTCAGTGATACTTATCACTAATGACATGCAAAGTGGCGTGCCAAGATGTTAGCGACTGGAAACAGTCCCTAACATCGCTATCTCCTATTACCAACTTTTGGAGATATTCGCGCTAAGCGCGAATATCTCCAAAATCTAACACCTGCCCTGAGCAGTTCTTAGCCATGTTATCCAATGGGAGGTGGATAACATAGCTAAGAGCATTTGCTCGATAATACATGAATATCGCTGACTTTTCTGCGATAATAGCAAGGTTTATCTGCGATAAAAATCGCCGATGTGCGGCGATAATTTTTGTCTCTAAACAAGTTAGAGACAAAAATTATCGCTAGTTGTTCGTAATATGCCCCCGGGTTTTTGCTTGCAGAAATCGGGAGGCGGGAGACTAGCACTGAAATCAGTAGTCACACGCCTGAATCGGGAGGGTTGGCATGTCTGAATTCTCTACAGCTGGGGCCATAAACTACATCCGCAGGGGTAGGTGATAGCCTGGGACCAGCCTGGCATCTAAAATGGCTGCCGTGCACGACAAAATTGTGGCATTGGAAAAAAGGCAAGATGGCGCAGCCGCTGGAAGAGATGTATCAACATATATCAGCCTCCTCAGCCACCCTCAGGAAACATAGGGGATTAGGATACGTCTCCCGCACCCCCTTATACCTAGTAATTTAATTAACGAAGCACAAAATGGCGAATTCCCGTTTCGCTAACAGTTTGCGGCCCGTGAAGCGCTTCTACCGTGAAAAATCATTTTTTTTTTATTTTCCCCACGGGACCCTTTAATAACCCCAACAACATTCCTAGGGGGTCAAGAGGGTGATACCTTGCCCCCTTTCATTAAATTCCCCCTTCGTTTTTCACCTCTTCTTCTCTCTCGATCCTACCGAGAGACAAGATGGCGGCCGCTCCGGACTGTCACGCAGCAAAAAAAAAAAAAGCTCACGCACAGCCGCTGGAAGAGATGTATCAACATATATCAGCCTCCTCAGCCACCCTCAGGAAACATAGGGGATTAGGATACGTCTCCCGCACCCCCTTATACCTAGTAATTAATTAACGAAGCACAAAATGGCGAATTCCCGTTTCGCTACCAGTTTGCGGCCCAGTTCGCGGCCCGTGAAGCGCTTCTACTGTGAAAAATCATTTTTTTTTTCTTTTCCCCACAGGGCCCTTTAATAACCCCAACAACATTCCTAGGGGGTCAAGAGGGGGATACCTTGCCCCCTTTCATTAAATTCCCCCTTCGTTTTTCACCTCTTCTTCTCTCTCGATCCTACCGAGAGACAAGATGGCGGCCGCTCCGGACTGTTTAGAATGTTGACAGACACCGGAGAGCCAATCAGCTTTCTGCGCGCAAAGTTCCGAAACGCGAAAAGTAAGCGGACCGGATCGCTGCCCGGAGCGCTGTTACAGATATATATCTTGATTTAAACGTTACTTTCTCAAAATCCACTGAAGCACATATATTGAGACCTAGCAAAGGGACATCGGGCTAACAGTCCCTACAATTTTGCCAAGTTTCGTGCAAATCCATTCAGCCGTTCGAGCTAAAAGTGAGTCCAACCGCCCTATGGAAAAATGAATGGGAAAAACGCGTTTTGGGACCCCCCTTTTTTCTCGGCCCCCCCTTGACGAAACCCCACCAAATTTTCAGGGGCTGCTCAGAAACAAAATGTATTTACAACAAGGGTCCCTTTCTCACTGCTCCATCAGGATTCAAGCAAGCCGGGCCGAAGAGGCTGAAATGCCAGAAACCGGTCCCCGGTAGCTTGTCTCCTTTCTGGTAAAGAATTGGCTTGGTAGTTTAGTCTGCCCTGTTCCCATGATGCACTGGGCCAGGGACAGACTGATTTGCATATAGCCAGGTTCTGAGCTGGGATGGGGCAGTGAGATAAATAACGGTGATGGATCAAGCCCTGATCTTTGGACTGGGTAAGAGTGGTCTGCTCAATTCAGACACTCTGTTCATCACCACCCCCTTTTGTAAATCCAGAAACAAAATGTGCCATTTTCCTGAAAATTTCAGCCGATTCCGTCCACAAACGCCAAAGTTATTAGACATAGAATTTTCAGAAATGCCATAGGGAATTAATCCTAACTATATATACCTACTGGCGATAGCCAGTAGGTAATATATATATATATATATATAAAATTATGCACGAACAGAGAAACTGCACTCGCGGGGGTCAAATCCAAGACGGATTTATTGCACACAAAAAATCACAAGTTAGGACGCGTTTCGGCGGTACGCCTTCGTCAGTTACAGGCGGCCGCCATAACGCTGCAAACATATAAACATGACGCCTCACCAATTCTCACGGGAATTGTCTCGCCAGGACGCCATGTTGACATCAGGCACTTTCACTGGCTTGAAACCATAAACCAAGATCGAATTTTGCATATAATCTTGACGGTGTTAGGGTAATTATAGTTCTCAGACATGAACGAATTTACATGTTATAATAATTAATAATTGTGTAACATGGATAAATGGAATGTATGTTACGGGAAAAACAAACAATGCATTGTAATAAACGTCATAATACATGAATCAAATGCTTATAGTTGATTTGTTCCCTTGTGTCAACTGAAAAACTGTTGAAGCCCTCAAATGGGCAAATTAATAAATTTATCCAAAGCAAGAACTATTATACACAATTCAGTCTCCCTTTGATCTAACTGGTGCTACCCTACCCTAACTGAAAATATATATATATAAAAGTCACAGGTTGCCCAAAAGAGAACACCACACACAGAGGGGGGTTGTGCACACCAATCTGCAAGTGTCAGCGTAAGCAGCAGGCCACTCACAGTCCCATGTAGCCATACGCGTTTCAAACTCTATCGTAGCTCTTGATCACTGGCAAAGAAGCAGGAAACTGCATATGAAAGAACAGCTGGTTTTTATTGGAGTAATGAGTCCCGCCCCAATGGGCGCATGGCATGCTGGTTGTAGTAGTTCCATATATTGCCAAGAAAGGACTCCTGTGTTCATTAACCAAGTAGATGCGGCTTCTGCATCCCTTAAAATAACAATCCCAAGTCAGGTGGGAGCGCAACATCAGCTCCGCTGCAGCTGCAAGTCTCCAAGCGGATGAGGCTCCCTCTGTCCAATACAGCTCTCCGCATATATATAACTGCTCCAATCTCTGTGTAACCACTCACACACAAAGAAAAGCACTCAGGGGAACTCGCCACCGTGAGTGCTTTTCTGTGTGTGTGAGCGGTTACAAAGAGATTGGAGCAGTTACTGTTGCTGGCGCATCACCCGTGAAAAGCACCCGCATGGGTGTGCACGTAGGATATGGAATTCTGGAGCAGTAAATATATATATATATATATATACACACATGTCATGTGATCAAGGCTTCGGAGGAGGCTGAAACGCGTTATGGCGGTGGTGCGGGCGTTCTTTGAATAAACTCGACATCTGCTCTATCCTTGGGTCTGCCTTCTTGTTTCTGGATGGTATGGACGAGAAAGACTGGTGATATATACATACAAATACACATCATCATTAGCTATAATGGGGACTGAGGCACAAACATTTGTACAGGCTAGAAAGGCATCTCTGGGCGCTCAACGAAGAAATATCACTTCCCAGAGCACCGCAGTTGATAGTACTGTAATAGTCTATGGAACATGACATCTTTTAAAATGGTTTTACCTTATGTTTTCCCTAAATATATTGTGGTATTCTAGCTGTCTGGGCAGCAAAAAAAAACATAGAATGGAATGTTACAATATTCCAATCTGCTGTTTGTAGAGCCAGCAATGCTCCTTTTGGTTGGCTTTACTCGCTTATTGCTTACTTATCGCTTATGAAAAACAAAAATATGTTGGTAATGTTAACATCAGGGGATAATGACTGGGTAGCAGGCGATCATTTTAATAAACTTGACATAGAATATCTTCTTTACAGAGTTACAGAGAATTGTTATGTATTTAAAGTTGGCACCCCATTTAACTTACATTGTAACTTACATCTGTCACTTGCAGTAAAGCTGTGCCAAATCATTCAGCTTTTCATCCTGTTTTGACTGCTAGATCCCAGATGTTGCCGCAATATAACGGGGAAAAACAACAATTGACTGACGCAATGCACACACAATGTCATAAATTCACCCCAGTACAGAGATCTGGGCCTAAATCCATCGTTTTTCTTGCTCCCCGTGCCATTCCAGTTTGAACTCAGCCGAATGCAAATAAGTCTTGACCCTGTGCGCAATGGGAACAGTTCAGCTGGAACTGCCAGGTCAGGTCCTCCCTGGACTAAAATCAAGCATCCTAGGACCGGTTTCGGGGTTTCCCCCTTGTCAGCCAGGGTAGCTTGGTTCCAGTGGCATGGAGAGCATGGGACCCACGTCCGGGCATACCCGCCCCCCTCTGGGTGACAAATTCAAAAAGAACAATTGATGGACATAATGCAGAACAATGTAATGCATTCACCCCAGTACAGAGATCTGGGCCTAAATCCATTGTTTTTTGCTCCCCATTCCATTCCAGTTTAAACTTAGCCATATGCAAATAAGTCTTGACCCTACGCCAATGGGAACAGTTCAGCCTGAACTGCCAGGCCAAGTCCTCCCTGGACTAGAAACAAGCATCCTAGGACCGGTGTCGAGGTTTCACCCCTCATCAGCCAGGCTAGCTGGAGTCCAGTGGCATAGAGAGCACTGGACCCACGTCTGGACATACCCGTCCCCCCTTGGAGTGACAAATGCAAAAAGAACAATTGATGGACAGAATGCAGAACAATGTCATACATTCACCCCAGTACAGAAATCTAGGCCTAAATCCATTGTTTTTTCCTCCCCATGCTATTTCAGTTTGAACCCAGCCATATAGCCATGGCTGATGAAAATCAGTCTTGACCCTGTGGCCAATGGGAACAGTCCAGCCCAAACTGTCAAGCCAGGTCCTCCCTGGACTGGAAACAAGCATCCTAGGACCAGTTTCGGGGTTTCACTCTTCATCAGCCAGGATAGCTTGACTCCAGTGGCATGGAGAGCAGGGGACCCACGTCTGGCCGTACCCGTCACACTCATGGTGACAAATGCAAAAAGAACAATTGATGAACAGAATGCAGACCAATGTCATACATTCACCCCAGGACAGAGATCTGGACCTAAATCCATCATTTATTTGCTCCCCATGCCATTCCACAGTTTGAACCGAGCCATATGATATACAATATAACGGGGTGCAAACATAACTTGTGCGAGAAAAGCGCCCAGCTTTCACTTATAGGAGTTCCACACAATGATAATATATAAAATATTTTAATAGTTAGAGTGCCAATGTCCTTCCATCATAGATGAGAGAATCAGGTAGGCCTGAAAGATATTTATATATATATTTTTTTTTATTTGTGAAATTCAGGAAATTTGCATTACATGAAATTTGCTAATTTTCTCAAAATGTCACATTGTTGAATTTCACCTAGTTTTTCAGCTGGTGTAGAAAATGTCTCATGCATAGATATTTTGTACTTGAACCAGTGTCGTGTTGGCATAATGCAACACTTTCATTTTGCCAATTTGTGCCCCCTTGTTTAACCCGTTGCTTGCTTATGGCGGAACCAGGGCGTCATGAGCCACGGGCGGTGTGTGCTCATGACGGTGTGATTCCGTCATGCGGCTGCCTCTCCGCCCACGCTGCATTTATTCCCCACCTGTTCGGGCGAATTAATGAGTGGGCGGGCCGTGACAGAACAAGCCGCATGAGCACACGCCGCCTGTGACTCATGACGGCGTGGTTCAGTCATGAGCACTGCAGCGCCGCGCTCACCCCCTAGCCCCCCACGCGCCTTGTTGAAATTCACGCCACCACAAAGGGGTTAAAACATCAGGTGAGATATTGACAAATCCCTTTTCGTGCTAAAAGTGTAAGTTCGCTAAACTTTGTAAACTTTTCATGAAATGGTATGAAAAAAAATGCACAAAAGCATGTACCCCTAGACTAAGGGCCAAATGCATCAAAGGGTTTTGCCCATTCTGTGCCTATGGGAAAATGTGTTCATGCATATGGCCATAAGCCTCTACACACCATGACAGGGGATCCCTGATGTAATTATAAGGCAAGGCTGTTTTAACACCTTCGATCTGACAGTAGCTTCGCTGCTCGACAAATACTCGGAGTATTTGATCCCAGACACAAGTAAGGTTTCTTATAGGAATATTATAACACTGTGAGTTTTATACCGAGGTAACCTTCAGCAACCTCTGCTTCTTCCCACAAGCTTCTAAACTCCTCCTGTTTACCGATCTCCTCTCCACACTAGGAAACCAATCCCTATCTGTCACACAGAGACGGATGGTAACACATCATGATGATGTCTTCAAAGGGCGGAGCCCTACAGGTCAGAGGGAATGTTTCGAAAATCCATAAACTCCCATTTTGAAATAATGCAATGTTCATATACTTATTGAGTGCACTTTTAATGGAAGTCGACATCAGGGCCATTATTATGTAAAAGATGCACTGTTCCTGTTTGCGGCAGAGCACACTTTTAAACAGCTGCATCGATGCAAACAGGGACAGTGCGCCCTGTTATAGTGAATGCGCTGCCCCCAGGGCAGTCACAAACTCGCACCTGCCATCGGGGCAGCGCATTAGTGAAAGATAGGGCAGCTGCTTGAATCAGCCTGCACTTCAAAGGTGGACAGACATCCCCTTGCAGGTGGGTTCAGTGAGTGACTGCACCTGCCTGCTGGGGCATGTTTGGGGGGGGGTTTGTGGGACCCCACCCATCACCCCCTCCAGAGGGCTGCCCTCAGGGGGGGCACTAAAGGTACACCATATTTTTATGGCACAGTCAGTTCAGTTCAAAAGCTTTTATTCGATTTGTAAAACAAGCCATACAAGCAAAACAAATACATATATTACATTAGTTCCTAAAGTTTCATCAAAATGCTAAATCTAAAAACCAAAATAAACATAGTATATGATATTTATAAAAACTCGAATTGACCAATAAAAATTAGGATTTGGATGATGCCCAGTCTGTTTCCTAATATAGACAAAGTTCGTATATGGTACATACAGATATACGAACAAATCTACAGACAGGAAGCCATGATTAATAACAAAACACGATCAAAATGTATCAGATAACAATGGCTTTCCTGGCAGCTGTACATTTTAGTATATATGATGCTACGAAAAAACAGATATCCAGATCCTTTAGAGAGCATAAAAGTTGTAAAGCGTTCTTCGTAGAGTGAACGTTATTTTTTAAAAAGATGGGTTTTAAATATAATTCCCTATAAGAATGATAAAATTTGCAAAACAATAGAAAATGGCAACAGCTCTGACGTGATATATTATCGCAAGGGCATGCGGTATCAGATCTGGCTTTCATTACAGGGAATGCAACAAGATGGTGTACGATTCCCAACCTTAGCCGTGTTAGAACAAACCGATGAGAATTGCGTGTAACACCAGAAAGTTAAGGTTGGAAACCGGAGTTTAGATTGCAGTCCCGATAGAACATCACAGATTGTAGCGTTCCAGACACCCTATCGTGACACTCCTTCTTATAACTTAGAAACCTGTTTCTTATGTCTTTCTGGGGAATAGAAACAACAGATTTAGGGTCGAGGAGTATATCAAACTGGAATAAAAGATGAAACCAATAGTGAATGTACTTAAGCCACTTGATACGTGGGGAATGGTCCAGCCTGAGGCAATCAAGGATTATCTCCTGGGTAAATTGTGTTTCAGTTTTGACCCAGATTGAGCGCCATAACAGCAGGGGACGCAATGCAGCTAGGTCCGAGATGCCCTTCTCTCTCACCCCTCCCCACCACCTCCACCAGAACGATCCCCCAAGGCAGTGATTCCCAAACTGTGCGCCACGGCGACCTGGTGTACCGTTATGAGTAGCCAGGGGCGCCGCACACGATGTGGGAAAGATAGCATTTGGAAGTGTGTAGGCAGTTAAAAATTATGCGTCTTTTGACGCCCTTCGAGGGCCTGAATGCAGGATGAAGCTTATTCCAGCCACAATATGCTCATTAACTCATTTATTTAGTTCATTTTGAGAAGTTGAGTTTGAAAGGTACAAGTTATAAATGTGCAGTGGCCCCCGCAGTCTTGTTGGAAAACAGGAGAGCACCGAACTTAATGAACACGTAGTAGACCCCTCACAGAACAAGATGATTTCAAATATAGCTACAACTTGTAAATGTAAAATACAGCCATGTATAATTATATCCTGGTTGCTGTTCCCGCACTTTGTGTGAACTTGAAGAAAGACCGCGCCTGATTTTATAAATCAGAAATTCCAGTGGGCAAACTCATGCTACAGTCCAGTGAACGTAACTAGGCACTTTCTGCTAAAGGGTGTGTGCGGTGTACAGACAAAATATCGACTCCAAAATATCGACTGGACATAATATCGAGTTTTAAATATAGACTGGACAAAATATCGACTGGACATAATATCGACTACAAAAATATCGTTTTTCAGGTAAGTGAAGTAATATCGACTGTATAAAATATAGATAGCAAAAATATCGAATTTTTAATAATATATAATATTTTATAGTGTATTTTTATGTAATAATATGTGTGAAAAGTGTGTCTTAATGTTATAAAATATTTTATTAAATTAATTTTGTTTTTATAATAATTGCGTAATGTAATTCTGTAGCGGGTTGTGGGTTTATAGGGGAATAGGGTGGGAAGTAATTTAATAATAATTAATATATGTTTGTTAATATTTTTAATTAATAATTAATTGATAATTAATTAATATTAATTAGTTAATTATTTAATATAATTTTGAACATATTTTGTATTAGTAATTAATTGGTAATTAATTAATTGTAATTAGTTAATTACATTAATTAGAGTAAATTTTTAATATATATAATTTTGTGTTATTTTTAAGTAATTAATTTGGAAAAAATAATATTCATTATTAAAATAATTACAGCTAATGTGCTAATATATTTACTTTATTGTTATTGTTAATTAATAATTAATTGGCAATTAAATAATATTGATACATTTTGGGTAAAGGAGCATTTTTAGGGTTCTGGGTCAGTTTTCAGTTTTAGGGTAAAGGGGTATTTTTGGGGTTCAGGGTCAGTTTTCAGTTTTTGGGTAAAGGGGCATTTTTAGGGTTCAGGGTCAGTTTTCAGTTTTAGGGTAAAGGGGTATTTTTAGGGTTCAGGGTCAGTTTTCAGTTCATGGGTAAAGGGGTATTTTTAGGGTTCAGGGTCAGTTTTCAGTTCATGGGTAAAGGGCTATTTTTAGGGTTCAGGGTCAGTTTTCAGTTCTTGGGTAAAGGGGTATTTTTAGGGTTCAGGGTCAGTTTTCAGTTTTTGGGTAAAGGGGCATTTTTAGGGTTCAGGGTCAGTTTTCAGTTTTTGGGTAAAGGGGTATTTTTAGGGTTCAGGGTCAGTTTTGGGTTTTGGGGTAAAGGGGTATTTTTAGGGTTCAGGGTCAACAAATAAGATTGTAAAAAATTATTTTTATTATTTTCATTTATTATTTAATTATTATAATTTAATTTAAGTATTTTTAAGTATATTTTAGTAATTAAAATGTAATATTAATTTAATTTAACACTGTTTTTAATAAAGTCGATATTTTTTACATCTATATTATTGTTAATGATATTTTGTACTCGATATTTTTGTACTTACCTGTTTGTAGATACAAACTCGATATTTTGACTGTCGATATTTTGTCCACGATATTTTGGCAAGTCGATATTTTGTCCCTCGATATTATTTCAGTGATCCGGTGTGTGCAGTCTGCAAGGCACGAGTTTTTAGCCTGTCCTTCAATAAAGGTTGACAAATGGATTTATTAAGTGGCAAAACAAGTTTGTAACCCCTGAACACAATGTAAGGGACACTGTTATCACTCACGTCTATTTCCTAAACAACGTTTTTGAATAAAAAAGTAATGCAAATTTTAGAATCAATTCACAGCTGGCTCGAAAATGAAAAGACAATTTGCACCAAAAGCAATATTTCTCAAAAACATCTAAGTATGTACCCAGGAAGAAGCTGCTAGTGTCACATCAATTTCTACAGAAGACAGACTGCAGCTTTGAAGCAGGAGTGGGCTGTTAGGCGTGGGGGCAGCAGACCTATGTGATAAAAGGCACAGAGCAGGGACTGGCAGTGGGCACACGTGTGGTCAATTCAAAGTCATTCATGTCCTGTGCCCCACACTGACCTGGGATGTAACTGGGTCTACTACCACCTCCACCTTGTGCAACTGACTCTACCTTATCCATACCAGCATGCTACAAAACATGCCCGTCCATTCTTCCTGCCATGAGACTGGCTCTACCCCAGCCCCACTGAGCTGGCTGGATCTTACGCAGCCCTGTCTTCTGCCATTCATCTGCCATTCCATTCATCTTGTTCTTCCCCCAACCTTACTGTTCTGCCCTGCCCCTGTGGCTTGGAGTGTGCCTACTTATAGCTCTGCCAATGCTCTCTGACCTGGTCCCACTGACCGTATATATTACTTGCTGTTCACCAGCCCTCTCAGTCTGCCACCCAATCGACTGCCTCATCCCTACGTTACTAACTTTACTAGGCGACTGACTTTGCCCGTGCACAGTGACATGGCATGCGACTGTCATTTCATCACCCGGCGTACTGACATCTTTGTGGTAAGTAACTTGACCTGACCTGTTTTGGCCTGCCTGGGAACCTTTAATGATCACAAATGCTCCAAAACATGACTTCCTCTGCTTGTCATCAATTGAAAAATAAAAAAGCGTCCCAATTAATTTAATGGAAGACAACTGGAAGTACTCATGAGGTCGGGCTTACATCCCCCACCGGTAAAAAAAATGGTGGGGAGCCACGGCCAACTGCCAATTTAATCAACGGAGCCACAGGTCAAAAAAGTTTGGGAACAACTGCCCCAAGGGGTACTCGCCTTAGGGACCCGAGCGTCTTCTCTTCCCTTTGGCCAGCCGGGTTTGGCCGCAATAAAGAATGCACTCTCCTGGCCCAGTCTCGTCTGCTTCTCTTCGCTCTCGTCTTCTTCAGCTCTGCTTTCGCTTTTCTTCACTCCGCTGCTGTACTCCACGTCCACCGCTCTCCGTCTTCCGACATCACACGCTGTCTCCGCTGCCTCTGCGTCTTTTGTGTGGTCCTCTTCCGCTTTCGGCATCGTCCCCTCCCCACTGGCCCGAGCCGCAGCTAGACTACTGCCTGCTTCCGGTACGGGTCGAATCGGCCCAGCTATCTCCCACTTCCGGTCCACCCGGAGGTCATCCTCCTCACAACTCCTTTGAAATAGCACCAGTGCTGTATGAGCCCTGCGCTATAGGTAGTACAGTAGGGGTCACAGACGCTTGTGCAGTCCCTACTCTTATAAAACGTTGACATGTTTCTGCCACTTCCTTACTTTATGCTGGATGTGTTCTTGTAACAGCCTACAACTAGAAATTTAAAAGGACAAATTAAGCCCTAATTGTAAGTTAATTTATTTAATTTTAAACAGCAGGGAGACTCATTTAATGTAGACTGTTGACTTTTCCAGATATAAGTTGTAATACTCTACAAATAGTGTTGTGGTCATCATCTGTTTTCATGCAATATAGAATGTTTGATTCGTTGTAGAAAACATAGCTTGCACTTTCAATCCTGCTCTACACAGATGCATCAATGAACGTTCTTTTACAGAGGAATATAAATCTACTTGCAACAGGACACTTAACAATCCATATAAAACCTTTATCCCGTGAAATATATGTGATAAAGGCATAATTAAATCTAAGCAGATATATTAGCATTTACTAAAAGCAACATCCAGATTATAAATACCATAAATATGAAAACGGGACAAGCCCGTTTTCAGCATAAATTTTCACATACACTAAAGATATATATTGCTGAATACAAGACACATTTGTACTTCTTTTCTTTCCATGGTGTTTGTGAGTAGCGCCTTGCTGTCAAGTATCTCTGTAAACTTTAGGCGCTGTTATTACCCAACTCCCCGGTACTCCTTTTATCAGGTCTTAGAAGATGAAAGGCAATGTTGACCTCATTGAGATTTAAAACGTTGACATACAAATTACCTACAGATTTTCTTTTTATGAACATTGATCTTTAGATCAATGTTCATAAAATGACCATCCCTGATTCCCAACCTTTGGTTTCAATAAACATTACATTAAATTAAAACACCAGTCATTTTCAGTGCTTTGAAGGGCGTAGACATGGTGTGAAGCACTATTTGCAAACGGTGAATTGTTACTTATTGAGCCGTTGATCAGGTGCATCAACTGGTAAAATAGCTGAGTGGGTAAAGGCAACCAATGTCCTGAAATGCGTTCATTAACCAGGTCTGAGCCTCCAGTGTTGGTAAAATAACACTGGTGGCAACCTACAGGTGGAGAAGTGTGGCTCAATGATTAGAGCAGCAGACCCTGATGCAGAGGTCTAGCCCGGGACCAGGGTTCAATTCCCCCGCCTCGGCGGGGCTTGGGCTAAAAAATTCCACGGATCTGATAATTCTCACCTCAGTGCCTATTCCAATCATGGAGTCCCACTCTGCAACTCTGGGCAATAACTTGCCTAATCTCCACAATGGCCCCCACAATGCTAAGGATGCCTGGCCTCCACCTTGGGGGTGCCCAGGAGTGGACGCCTCACAGGGAAAGCCAGGATGGGTTCCACAGCGGTATTCGTACAAGCGCCTTGAGACCCTTGCGGGTGAGTAGTGCGCTATACAAATATCAATTTACATTTGTTTACAGGTGAAGGGTATCAATCCATGAAGACTACTCGGTGGCTTTATACATTTGTTTCCGACATTCATGTGTACCTGCCTGTAACAGGTTCCATTCCTAGTAAGAGAGTTAATTATGTTATGCAGACATGCTTCAAAGAACTGCAGGTAATACAGAGGATATCAGTTTGAAGTTCTGCAGTGAGGAGGGAAACGTAGGCGGAACCACACGTTCCATTATCCTGCAAGCGTTACCACGCATATGAGTGGTAAAGGAAGTCAGCGCTCTAGATTCAGAGCGGATGGGCGGGAAGATTGCGCAGAGGAACAGAAAGAGTTAGCACGTGCCTTGGTAAGTAGGGCGGCGACCGTGTTTTAGGGCTCATGGCGGGGGGACGGGGTAGATTTTATGGCTGGGGGCAGTTTAAGGGCTCAGGGCTGGGTAGTTTTTAGGGCTGGGGCCAGATTTTAGGGCTCAGGGCAGGGGGGATAGGTGTTTTTTAGGTATGGGCCGGTTTTAGGGCTCAGGGCGGGAGGGCTGGATTCGGGTTGTTTTTTGGGCTGGTGCCCAGGTTTTAGGGCTGGGGTGGGGGTCAGGGTAGTTTTTAGGGCTGGGGCGGGGTGGATTGCAGGGATGGGTTTTAGGGGTCAGGACATGGGAGCTGGGGTGTGACCTTTACCATGCACCTGCCTTTACCAACCATGTCTTTACAATGAAATTTGTTGTAAAGGTATGTGTGGTAAAGACGCGGTCATAGTAAAGACTGTGTTGTTAAAGAATGTCATACAATTGCATGTGTGGTTCCATCGTACAACCCTGCAGGGGTAAATCAAGCTTTCATCCTTCTGTGCCTTGTTGTAATAAGCACCTTTTAAAGATCTCACAAGTTTCCTGATTCCATGGATGAGTATTTATTAAAGTCTAGGGGGCATATTTACAAGAAAGTGGCAAAGCATGTTGTTAAGCCAAGAATGCTAACGACACACTTCGTCACTTTAGAAACGCAGAGCTGCTCCATATTTACTAGAATATGGTGCAGCCCTGTGTTTCCCCCAGCGCTGGTGCAAAATTTAGCTGCCTAGCGCCAACGCAGGCAGTGCCTGTGTTGAAGGAAAGATTGTTTATGTGCAGAAACGTCCCCCTTCCTGCACATAAACAATCTTGAAATGCCATTTTGTAACTTCCATGTGTGCTGCTTAATGCAGCACACATAGTGCCCACACCGCCAGCGCTCGCTCCACCTTGCGCCCCATACAACTTTCATACCAAGGAGACTCATGAGACAGAATTGTGGAAAACGGTGGTGCAGGTTTATTTTGCATAACAAGTAGCAGATAAGGTGGGTCATCTTACAGGCGATCCAATGCGGCAGCCCCTCGCTGACCCGCATGCCTAATTAGCCATCTTGCACGGTAAGTCGATGCTCTTGACGGTGCAATACGTTAATACTTTATTTCGCTCTACTCCCGCCCCCCCTGTCAGGGCGGAGCGATGAGGCACACCCCCGGTCGGTTCAGGCCCCCCGACCGCCCGAAGGACTAACGGAGCGCCAACGCTGTTTCCTGGAACCCCCTCGGCTCCAGGTTCTTGGCTCAGGCACCCCTACTGTGCCAGGCAGAGGTATTGACTGTCTCCTTCTGCCGCAGAGGTACCCTTACTGTCCATCTGCTTCCAGATCGCCCTGTGACTCCGCCTGCAACACAAAACAGACCATTAGTTGTTCACAATGCGCCTGCTGCTCTGCTGCTGGGTCAGGGCCAGGGTGGGAACAGCGCAGAGCAGTCAAGGAAACGCGGCAGGAAAAGACCGAGCAATGCTAAGCTCTGCTAGATAAAGGCCCGTGGGTCCGCCTCCCGCTCCTCAGACTCGCCATTCATTGGCCGTTCGCAAAGGGGCGGCACCCGGGCCGGCGCGCTATTGTTTTACTCGCGCGGCATGTGGCACTAAGACGCTGTCTCGCGTTATCTCCCCTTCGCGTCGCGCGGCCAGCGGCATAGTGCCCACACCGCCAGCGCTCGCTCCACCTTGCGCCCCATACAACTTTCATACCAAGGAGACTCATGAGACAGAATTGTGGAAAACGGTGGTGCAGGTTTATTTTGCATAACAAGTAGCAGATAAGGTGGGTCATCTTACAGGCGATCCAATGCGGCAGCCCCTCGCTGACCCGCATGCCTAATTAGCCATCTTGCACGGTAAGTCGATGCTCTTGACGGTGCAATACGTTAATACTTTATTTCGTTCTACTCCCGCCCCCCCCTGTCAGAGCGGAGCGATGAGGCACACCCCCGGTCGGTTCAGGCCCCCCGACCGCCCGAAGGACTAACGGGGCGCCGACGCTGTTTCCTGGAACCCCCTCGGCTCCAGGTTCTTGGCTCAGGCACCCCTACTGTGCCAGGCAGAGGTATTGACTGTCTCCTTCTGCCGCAGAGGTACCCTTACTGTCCATCTGCTTCCAGATCGCCCTGTACTCCGCCACAGCTCTGGAGAAGGCCCCCGTCGATGACAGAGCCCCCCCACCACCTAGCTACCTTGTTACCTAGTACCCTCAGATCATTGGCACCCTGCTGCTGCCAGAGCTTCCTGTAAGCAAGGAGGAAAACATCCATCCCAATCCCAGACAAGTGAACCCCATCTCTTTCATAGTAGCCCACCGTCCTGTCCTGTATCAGCGCATGCCTAATAAACCCCAGGCCCCTCTTCTCCATGAATTTTTGCATGGCCCTGTTCACCCTCCTCCTGCCTTGCTCGATGGCAAGGGGTGGCCGCGCTCCCCTCCAGGCCCTGCGGGGGACAATCTCCGACCATATTAATTCAGTGGCCCCAATTTGTTCGTTATCGCGGTTACATCCCTCTGCATGGCATCCACTAATGCTCTCCTCCCCATTGTCACCAGATCATTCCCTCCCAGATGTATCACGAGGATGTTGGGAGGCCCCCCCCGTGCTGACAAACATTGGTCCAGTCTGCGCCTCAGCTGACCCCACACCGCTATGGAGATTAGCGCAGAGCAGTCAAGGAAACGCGGCAGGAAAAGACCGAGCAATGCTAAGCTCTGCTAGATAAAGGCCCGTGGGTCCGCCTCCCGCTCCTCAGACTCGCCATTTATTGGCCGTTCGCAAAGGGGCGGCACCCGGGCCGGCGCGCTATTGTTTTACTCGCGCGGCATGTGGCACTAAGACGCTGTCTCGCGTTATCTTCCCTTCGCGTCGCGCGGCCAGCGGCATAGATGTTGCAAAACAGCATTTTTTTTTAAAAAATGATTGTTTATGTGCAGGAAGGGGGAACTAACTGCCTATAAACAATCATGGGAGTGTTGCTGTTTCTATGTGAAACAGCAAAAACGAGGATAAATAAAGCATTTCTCCTCATTTTGCATGTTTAAACCAGGCTTTTCCTGGTTTTAATTTTGGCGCTGCCTCCTATTTAAACTGCTTTTGTAAATAGGGGCAACGTCAAAATCAATGGGTGTTGCGGTGGAACGCCCACCAAAACACTCATTGCCCGCCCCCTTTCACGCTGTGTAGCGTGAAACGGAGCCTTATTTATAAGCCAGCTTTAAGCCATGTTAAGTGGTTCAACACTGCCTTGTAAATAAGACGAAGCTCCTATCGTCATCACAATGTCACTAAAAGTGAAGTTGTGGTGGTGATAGGGGCTGCAGGGGTGGCTCTAGACTCATGGTGGCCCTGGGCAGGGAGCGTAGGTAGGGGGCCTCGGAAGAGGGGTTCCGAGCGGGGTGCAGCGCGGAGGACAGTGGAGAGGGCGGGGGTGGGGGTCAGGGTGTTTGGAAGTGGAACAGAGCCGGAGGCCGCCAAATCCCTGGCAAGGGCCGCCATGCAAATATGTATCCATCCTCCCTCAGAGGATTATTACATTAAGGATATATATTGGCGTGGTGGCCCCTGGGGTTTGGAGGCCCTGTGCAAGCGCACAGCTTGCACACGCCGAAGGCCGACCCTGGGGGCTGGTAAATATGCACCTAGATTTTTTCTGGTTCTTGTAGTCTGTTAATACCTTCATTATTTCTGAACTACATCTACCAAAATGCAGAGAATGCACTAAATAGAAGCAGTGTGCACAGTGGGAGGTGTAAAAACATCCCACTACACCTAAAAGTCTGGATTCGTTATATTTATGAGACATAGAAAAATACACATTTAATTATTCATCTATTTTATTTAGAAAGTACTGGGGCAACAGGCTCAAGATTCTTCGTAACTGCAGAAACATTCAACCTTATCGATGCCTGGTCACCATGCAGTTATTGAAACCAAAGAAATGCACACCAGAGTCCACTGAGGCAATTAACATGCATTTGTGTTAGAGACAAATTTTGTTAAAGAAGTAAAGAAATTGGCAACAATAAATTCGAAACAAATGGTCATGTACCCCCACACAAGTTTCTCAACTCAATTTTCTCATCAGAATACTTTATGAAAGTCTCAACTGAATTCTACAAAAACCTTTACAATTACTTCTGAATGAGCTACTGAGTTGACAGCTCAGCAGAGGTCCAGGAATACACCTGATAATGTATGGTCTTTATCTATAAGTATTATATAAGACTTTTTCGAATGTCAGATTTTGGCACCAAAATTTGATGACCGTTATATATCAGACACCTCTTCAACTGGCCAACATTTATCACATTTTTAAATTCAACTCTCTTTTAGGCAGGGAGGTTAACGCTGGCTGTACGTAATGTTTTCCTACTATCCAGTTTTGGCCGCACTTTGGGAACAACTTGGGACCACCATAATATTAACTAGGATGTCAATTGTGAATAGTGGATAAGGCGAGTGACCTTAAACTTTTAACTTTGGATTAAACAACTATTTTATGTAACTAATATGGAGCGAGTAGTTGCGAGGAACAAGAAAATACATAAAAAACAAACAATGGTCCTCAATTAATTTCCTAATAGCCACCAGTGAAACAATTTGTATTTTAGAACTGGTGAAAATGCTGTTCTCCTCCTATTCTAATTAATCGGGAAGAATGGGGTTGGGACCATACAGGATACGATTACTTGTTATTATCAACAGATTTGTGCATGCATCATTGGGTATGGTTGGCAGTAAGCCTTCACCAATGAACATTATATTTCAGTCATTCATGTTGGATCCTTAGCTGCCACATAGTCAAATGGTCACTAAGGTATTCTTTGGGTTAGGTCATTGGTCTATCCCAGTCTCATACTGCTCCTCTTTTCTTGGGGATAGTGCTATTTCTTTCTTTTCTCTTTTACTGCTATCAAATGATGCCTAATAGGTAAACTGGAGACATAGGATTAAGCTGACACCTTGGGCCAAAGCCTGGTTATGTACTGTGGGTACAAGTTTATCAAGCGTGAATAATTGAATTTTAAAAAGAAATTAAGATATTGGAAAATTCTCCTGGTTAAAAAAAACAGTCTGCAGCATTCAATCAAGAACAGCAAGGTTTAGGCTAGCCTCCTTTGAGACACGTTGCACCTTTATGTATGGTTGCTTTTACCTCTATCCTGGGATTCCTGAGTCCTGGCTACCTTTCCCAGTTTCAAGAACTTCTCAATAGTGGTTTAAAACTGGTCGTCAGCTATCACTCCAGTCCTAAAGCAGGAAACTTAGTTTGTGTTCCATAGTATGATCTAAGGGGACCTTGATATTCTTCAACACTGACTTACCCTCATTTTCAAAGTAGAGATAACAGTTTCCTGATATATCACATTCTCTGGTATCCCAACTCAAATGCTGTGATCTAAATCTTCAAAGAGACCATATCCAATAGATAACTGTTTAAAATCCATTTTATTTTAGACTATGGATATACCAATACAGTTTTTGTCACAATGCCTGGCGAACCTGGTGAAGGTTTATACAACAGTATACCAGGCAATCCAGAGATAAGAATGGAGATTATTTTTTCCTGGTTCACACACTAACCAAAATAGAAGATGATCCCAATGTCTGTAATAATGTGTACCAGTGCTATAAATGCAAATGAGGGTAAAATGGAAGTTAATGTGTGGAGACAATATATAAAAGCTGATTTTGAGCCCCAGCAAATACACCCTGTGCTGGTGTCGTAGCCGAAACAAAGGAGGCGGGCCAAGATTTCTTTCACCTAATTCTTTAATTTTCACCCCTAATTTGCATTCCTTACCAATAATGGATGTGGAAACTGGGAGGAAATTTTAGAAAAGCAGGAGAACTGCTCCTCCTGTAAACCAGAAAGAGCAAGGATCTCTGGCACTGGAAGAAAAATATTGGGTTTACATGGAGGGTGAAGACAGAAGGCTCGAAAGTTGTGGGCCTATTCAGTCTTGCCCGGTCAGAGCAGCAAAAAAGTGTGTTTTCTGTCTAGCCCTCACATGCAGAGTGCCAGTCTGGCTAGAATTTTAACCATCACCTGAAGATTTTTGGCCTGACTTGGGCTTGTTTGCACAATGTCCTCCTCAAGCCAAGCTGGAGTAAATGAAGTGTAGGACCTTTAAACTTTGTGTAGCATCGGCTCAGGTTGCCACCTTAGATTGCAATTTCCCTTCTTACCTCTCTCGTGATGTGTGCATGAACAGATATCTGCAGTATCCCTAAATTTAGATAGCTGCATTCCACCAACTTCATTTCAGTTCCAATGTTCCAATTGTGTCTTAGCTCATTTGCTATGTGGCTCACTGAGTCTTCTGGATTTACTTGCTTTTGGTGTAAACACAGACAGCACCCTGTTGTCCCTCTGGCTACATCCGTACTATGTAACGCCCTGTTCAACAGTGCTTCTGGTGGTTGCACCTTTGTTTGCTTCTGGGTGTACCTGGAGAAGCATAGTTTTGTGCTTCATGTTTTGTTTCAGTCTTTTTTTTAAATAGTTTACTTAGGAGTGCCTTATAATCATTAGTAACCCGCACTCACGCGTATTCTGTGTGACTAATTTAGGACTAAAAGGGTTTATGCGCAAGATATCAAGGTCTTAATTATTCCAAAACTCTAGCCTGGAATAATTGGGAACAGTACTGGGAGGAAAGAGTATAGAGAACCACGATTCGGCAAACTATGAGGTCCAATGATTAAGCGCATCAACTGTTTTGAGTAGTGGGCTCAGAGTATAGCCTATAAACGGAGAAGGCATGCTGCTTAAGAGAGGCCTAACAAGCCGGAAGGATACCCCCACGAGGATTACTGAGTGATCCTAGTGTCGGGGAAGGGGCAAGGAAGGTACAGTTAGCCAGAAAGTCTCTCTTTTTGTGGTTAAATTGCTATAACACTCTACTATTCAAAGCTTTGCGTGATGACAACAAAAAAAAAAAGGATATCAAGGTCTTTTCTGTTCTACAGTATATACCGTGGGTATTAGAAATGTAATGGACAACTTCGCACATCAGATTGACACCCCAGTATAATCTATCCTTTTATTGTGTTTGTGAAATAGTCTTACAAAGTTTAGGAGGCAAATTTGCGCGCTAGCATACCCACCGAGTTTATTCAGGTATTTTAACAGTGCCTTGCGGGGCAGATTCTCTTTCACTTCCTGGGAGACTCCACCTTTCCAAACGTCATGCACGCTACAAAAGTCACAAGCTTAGGAAGCTGACCACCCCTACAGTGGAAGGTATGCACAGCCAGGGCTGAGCTGGGAACCAGGGGCGGATTGGCAATGCGGGCATTCGGGCATCGGCCGAAGGGCCGGTATCTCTGTGCCCTCTGTGGGACGCTTTTTTTTCTCCCCTTTCCCAGCCGCACAGTGAAGCTGCATTAATTTATCTGTCTCTGTCTCCGTGATCTCTGTGGACTAGGAAAGGGGAGAAAAAAAAACGGCCTACAAAGGGCACGGAGACAGAGACAGAGAAATGAATGCAGCTTCACTGTGCAGTGAGTATCCGCTGTGGCCTCTCCTTCACCCCCAGCCCTGCAAAGCAATCACACTGAGGGTGGCTGGGGAGGGGGTGATTGTTTGCAAAAATCGGCCTCCCTGGGGCCAGGTGTTGCTCAGGCCTTTGAGCCATTTTCACCTCGGCCCCCCTGGGGCCCACTCAGCACATAAACAGTGTTAGTTTTTTTTTTGTTTGTTTTTAATTTAATGCGATTTTATATAGCGCGAACTTAACCAGAAGGTGTCAGAGTGCTTTACATAAGAATCAGTTGCGAAACATAAGGACTCAGGATTACATGCAATACATAAAAGATACAAGCAGAAAAAAATGCAAATGTACAAGATGTAAAGTCACACAAGGAAGAGATACAAACAGAAAAAAATTGCAAATGTACAAGTAGTAAAGTCACTCAAGGAAGAGAAACAAATGCATATACTCTAAGAGTCACATAGGAATGGTAGAGAGTACAAAGGTCTCATATACTAGTGATTAGATTTATCTCTAAATACCTAAGGAAGGGATACGAATGGATATACTCTAAGAGTCACATAGGAATGGTAGATAGTACAAAGGTCTACTTCATATACTAGTGATTAGAGTTCTCTATATACATATATATACACACATAGCAGATTTTCTCAGGCAGAGTTCCATTAAGTGGGGTCGGAGGGGGGATGCAGTCACAGCACCAAGGGAGGGTGGGAGGGATACAAGGGTATGGAGAAAAGGCAAAACAGAAAAGGGAAGAAACATTTGAGGATCGTCGAGGGGGAAACGAGGGAGAAGGGTACAAGACGAGGGAATGGACAAGATGGCGGGTCGGGGTCCAGAGAAAAACGACCGAGGGCATAGTGGGCGAGGAAGAATGGGTCTCGGTGTGGGGGCCAGATGATCTTTGGAACTTGCACCATCTTCACCTCAGCCTCCCCCTGGCTACCATGGATGACCCAGCTGTGTTTTGTGCTCCCCTGCCAGCACATTGCCCTGAGGCCTGGAGGGCTGGGGAGGGCTGATTAATTTACTAATTGCTTGGGCCTTACTGCTATTCATGTGCTCCTGAGCTGAAGGTCTGGGGAGGGCTGAGTAGGTTAGTAATAGCAGGGGCGTCGCTGCTTATTAGGTGCTCCTTCCCTGGAGGGCTCGAATAATGTTGTGACAGAAAGGGGCCTTGCTGTTTTTTTTAATTGCTCAGCATGGCGCCATTGTCACCTTTGCCCTGTGTCCTGTGCAGGAACAGTATCCTCTCACTTTAATTAATTTATGTGCCAAACATCTTAAGGATTTTGGGGGCCCTGGGCCTAAACATATTTTTGGGCCCCTGTTCGGAACAGGTTTGAATTTATAATCCAATTTCTGATCTTTGATGCCCTCTTTCAGCTGGTCACTGGACAGTGCACCACCATACTTGTCCAAATTCCTAATGTATTTACATCTAATATTCAAGGCTTTGACGTGTGTAACCAAATGGTGTTTCATGAAAGGGCACGCCCCTTGAATATGGGCCACGCCCCTTAGTTGTGGGCCACGCCCCTTGCATGTGGGCCACTTTTTTCGTCAGTGCCCGGGGCAAATTGTGATCCCAATCCGACCCTGCTGGGAACGCAATCTGGTCCTGGCAACTGAGTTATGGTGGAAACACTGCAGCTGCTTTTGTTATAAGGGATCTATATTGTAGCTATGCTGCAAAACCGGCCCCGGTAACAAAAACGCTCCAGGAATGTTATCTGAATACAACATGTATCAACACAAATAATGCGCAAAAGAGTAAGCAAGAATCCTAGAAAATAAAAAGTGGAATACTGGATCATTCTGTGAAAAAGGTGGGCTGGGATCTTATGGCCTATGCTGTAAACTGGATTTGAAAAAAAAGGTCTAGGGATATCTATGTTCCCAGATGAAGGAAAAGGGGTAAGAGCGGGGAAGAGATGCCAAGATGCTCAGAGGTACAGCTAAGCAAGCTCACACACCCCGAGAAAGGTCACCCTGACCTGCAGCTGTTGCGCAAAATAAAATCATCTATGCTTACCGCAAGCAAACATCTTCCTAGCTTCTTTATTAGCAAATGACGAGAACCTTGACCCAGCCTGAAAAAATTTAATATTTTCCCTTCCGAATATTTAAAACATTTATTCTAGGGCCAGGCTGGAGTCGCCGAGTCTGCTGGATGTAATTTGACATCTGAATTATTTCAAAGCCAATATGGAAAGCTATTCAGAGGGTTATTCGGGGATGTGTCAATCACGACAGCACTTGTGCAGCATGGGGCTCGACTTCGAAAATGCAGACAGCTTCGGGAAAGTTAAACCGCACAGGAAAACCAACAACTCTATTTTTTTGTGTGTCAGTGAGTCTGGCGCACGTTGATAATGTTGAGAGGTGTTCTCTTGAACATAGAAGCATAATTGGAATTGTGTCGGAGATAATAAAAAAAAAAACAGAATACAGCATCCAATGCTGTCCCTGCTAATTGTGTGGCGCCGATTAAGACTTTCAGGGACGCTTCTAAATTAAATTGTCAGGCCTGTTCACAGTGATGGAGAATTAAAACCCCCTCTCATGTTGGGTTGTTAAAACAAGTGGCCTTTTAAGACTCAGCTTCAGTCAAGGGCAGGCAATATTAAACATTCTTTCATTCATTTTAAATGAGCAGGGGATGATTCAATTACCCTCGATTGTCCATGAGGCGCGACTCAAAATAAAGCCCCCCCCCCCCCCCCCCCCGCCTCACACCTAGGCCCCGCCGTAAGGTATTTCCCTGCAGACGGAGTACAATGTTAATCACCGTTATCATAATCTAAAAAGACATCAGACTTATAATTATGCAAATTGGAGGCCATTTTGTTGGAGCATGCAAAATAAGCACAGAAATTGCTGCTTACGTTTAATCGGCGTAATGAAAGAAAAACACATTAGCTATACTAATTCCTGTAATTTGTGCAGGCTGTTAAGTGGTAACCTGTGCATAGCAACTACCGAACATAATAGACAGAAATCATTCGGTTTTTAGCAACAGTGGCGCGCAGGGACGTTCTTTTCTGGTTTTTTTATTTTCTTTTTTAATGTGGGAAAAATAGACTGCTGCATTATTGGTACACAATGAGATTTAGTGACTGTTTTAAGCAACATTTAAGGAATATCGACCGGTGAAGCTAAATAATCACAATTTTTCGCATTTATAGATGCTTTGTAGCTGGGCTTTATGACAGCGGCGGCTCCTCCATTATGGCAGAGGAGCATCGCCCCCCCCCAAAAAGGCAGGCTAGAAACATAAACACTCGTTTTATTTTTCCTTTACTGTCGAGTCTTAGGGGCCGAGCCTGGTAGCGACAGGCCTGAGGGGAGTGGTAGTGCACTTCCACCACTGTGCATGATGGTTTGGCTGGGTGAGACTTGGCATTGCTCAATTCAGCAGGAATTGAACAATGCCAAGTTTCACCCAGCTGCAGTCCCGTGGATCAGAGGATTGTAAGGTGCAGTGTACATCTTATGAAACTCACATAAGGCAATATTAGCCCCATAAAGAAGAAATTCAAGCATGGGCCTTCATTTATGGCACTTCAGTGCAGTGCAATGTTAAGTGGATTTCTGCCAAGTTGAAGACATGGGCGAAACAGGGCATCTATTAAATCTCACCATAGTTCATCAGGGCTGATAAACTGGTGGTAGCATCATCAGAACCCCAGGCCATTTTCCAGGCATCGGGCTGCACGTCACTCTCTAAGAAAACACTACAACATGTCCCACAATATCATGGCCAGACGAGCTGCATTGTCAAGACAAACTTAAATGGACAATTATAATTACGAATACAAAGCCAGTTGGGCACTGGCTGTACGGTTTGTAAATATGACCCAGGATCACACCTGTGGAACACAGATGTGTGAATGATGATATGATCTACCTGCTTAAAACAGAAACCTGATGAACTGATAATTAAAAATGGGTCCTCCACCATGGTCGGGGGATGGACATAATAATCAATTTGCCAGGTAAACAATGTTTACCACAAATCCTTCTCCCCTCGGGGAATCACAACGCGGTCGTTACAACGACCACGTTGTGATTCCGCATACCATTACTATGCAATTCAGAACGGCGACTTGCGGAGGGGGGGGGGGTGTTGGATTTAAAATCCAACACCTTCCCTATTGTCCGCACAGACTGGAGTTGAAATAGTAAATTATAATATTCCAACATCCAGCGCCTCCCTCCGCAAGTCGTTGTTCTGACTTGCGGAGTAATGGTATGGGGAATCACAAAGCGGTCGTTGTAACGACCGCGTTGTGATTCCCTGCAGGGAGAAATACAGCGGGATAATGTCATATATTCATTTGCCATCCTAAATTCTACAGTCTCATGCTTTTCTGTGATCATTCCCATCTTCTGGGTTGTATTCTAATATCTCAGTGATGGTCAACTTCAATTGAGTTTAACCCTAACTCTCTTAAATGCTCAATACATTTTTATAATGTACTAGCTTACCCGTCGCGCGTTGCTGCAATCTCAGAAGAAAGAAAATTTAAGGAAACTTGTTATGATAACATTCAATGTACATTGTGTCATTTCTAATAAAACGTATTCATTTTAATATGGAAAACATTTTAAAGTGTTGTTTTAATTCTGTTTATTTGTTCGAGTGCTTGTGGCTACACAGTATTTTTTGTTTTTCCGTCTGGTGCGTACACAAATAAATCAGAAGGTTTTTCGACGCGTGAGCTGGACACATACAGTTGTCCATGTGAGAAGCACGGATTCTCCAAATCTAGTCCACACACTTGCAGCGATTGTCCTTGTGCTTTGTTGATGGTCATTGCAAAAGCGAGTTGCACCGTAAACTGTAAACGTTCAGTTTTAGAAAGATTATGAGGGCCCTGGGGTGCCGCGGGGCCGATATTTAAAAACATTTTTTTGCCAGAAACCTTCGCGGGAGTGTACTCAACGACTTTTTAACAATTATTTTTTTTAAAATAAATTAAAACATTTTTTGTTTGTTTTTTTGTTTTTTTTGCCAGAAACCTTCGCGGGAGTGTACTCAACAACTTCCCAACATTTCATGGCGATCGGATGAATGGTGTAGTAACGCATAAAGGACAATCAGACATACTTTCGTTTTTATATATATAGATTTATTTTATTTGTGTAGGACTTCATACCCCTGAAGAACATTGAGTGTGGTTGGAAGAGTGTGGTTTAAAAGCACAGCATAGGGCAGAAGTCTCCATGTATTTTGGGTGATGATCAGGTTTGTGTTCTTTAAGTCTTATGTGTCACTGTGTAACTATGCCTGAACTTCTAGTGGATCTATAAGGAGGGAGTGATAAGGTGCTTAAGCTTGTAAGGCAATGTTGTGTCCGGTTAGAAAGTTGCGTGTACATGCAAGTGACATTTGTGGGGTTCTTTTTGGTCTCAGGTGTGATTGACATGGTTGATTTCATTGTGTTGCTGTTAATGTGTAGCCTTGTTTACGGAAGGAGTTGATCAAAAGAATGAGATCTAGTTAATCATGTGGACATGCAGCCTATTCTAGTGGGAAAGTTTCTTAAAGCCGTATGGGTGGGTATGCTCATGAGTCCAATACAGTCAAGACACACCCTGTAATGATGAATGGTCCTGTCACTTGCTTGTTACATTTTTTACATGTTGGAGAAGAATCAGGTCTTTAGAGCCTTTCAGGTTTAGATAGTCTTAAATGTTTGTTGTCTTCACCAAAAGAAAGTTCTGTAATTTTGCTACCAGTACAGAGAAGCGGGCTTCACAAATGTGTCTTCTTATAGGGATGGACAACCAGCCAAGGTGCCACTCTCGAGTGACAGGCTCTCTTCTGTCAGTATATTTGCAGTTTTACTAAGCGGAAGCTGGACCAGTGCCATAGATGACCATGTGGCCAATGCAGAGTTACTTGATATCGGAGCACCTGGCCATATAAATATAGGTGTTTCCCAGTTGCAGCTTTTAAATCCTTTGAAGGCCTTCGATTAGTTTGAGTCAATTTGTATAGTTTATATCAGATATGAACCAGGTGCTCTTGACTTTTAAATTCTTTGCAACACTTAGAGGATGGAAAATGTATCCAAGCACTTGCCTGGTGAAGAAGGCATGTCTTGTGATTTATTTCACTCGGGGACCAGTGATAAGCAGAAGTCAATGACAACACCCAGGTTTTTTTTACTTCAGTTGATGCCGATGGTGGAGAACCAAGTACATGGGACCAGCCAGTTCTTGGCTTGCAATTCTTCCATTCTATGCAGGTTAGGATTCCTGTTATGGAAGTGTTACATTTCAAGTGCTTCCACTGCACCAATGAGTTGATGGCCCAGAGACAGTTGTCCGCTTCTGACAGATTTTTCAGCTATTGTATGATCAGAGACGTTTTAAGGCATGGGCAAGTGGGCTCTGGCCCAGGGCCCCAGACTTTCAGGGGTCTCCTGATGGAACTAGATCTGTTCTGCAGAAAGTCTGGCCCTGATGCCCTTCAATATTTCTTACACAGATTGTTTTAAATGCTGTTTTCTTTTAATTGATTTTTAATGTGGGTGACTTGTGAGAGACTATAACAGACATTTTGCAGAGAAATGTTTGTTTCATGCAACATCCATAAAAAACAGGACCTCACATATGAGAAATGGGAGGGTGTCACAGAGATTATTTGCAGTAATATTAGTGAGCTGCTGCTGTTTTAAAATATCGAAAACATGTCACTATCCCTGAATATTCAATGTAAATACATTTAGAACTTGGAGCAGTGTGACTGTTCACTGTCACTGACTTGACCAAAGAGGGCAAGAAAGATCCAAAACTGGATCATACATTCAAAGCTGTGCTAAACAAGGGCCCCCAAAATACGTTTGGCACAGGGCCCCCAAAATCCTTAAGATGTCCCTGCGTATGATCTATGTGTAACAAGCTTAGTTGTAGCACATCTGGTTTAATAACTTGAGGTTGGTGGCTGGCTGTGGAAGCTGTTCAAGAGCAGGGGTGAAATGAGAGAATTTGAGGTGGGGTTTAGATAGTGCTGAACGAAGAAGATGTAAAAGAGAGGAGCGAGATGACATTAGATTTGTTTGGGGAGATAGGAGGATATCCAGTCTAGTATGGCTCTTTGGCTACCTATTGTATCTACTGAGTAGTAGTGAGTGCTGGTGGAGTGTGTAAAATGTGACATACATGTCCAGGAGTAGAGCAACTACATATCTGCCTTTTGTAGACTTTGAATCATCCCACATTGAGGTTCCGGTGTATTTGGCGCCTCTGGGCAAAGCAAATTCTGTTTGATGTGTTGGAAGTAGATTGTTGTCTTCCAGGATGGCTCCTATTCTTGGTGTGCTGGCTAATGTAGAAAATTGTGAGTTTGACTGGTGTAGGTATCAGATTACAGAGAATTGCTGATGTGGGTTCTTGCAGGCGTATAATGAACTTGAAGATTGAGCAGGGCAATAGTAAAAAAAGGAAGAGGAATAGAAGAAGGCTAGTGCTTGATGTCCTGTGGGTGTAGTCGTATTAGTTTTGACCTAACTAGACTGGATGCTGGGACTTTCATCTGGATGTGTTATTTCAGGTTCTTTGTTTTTCGAATTTAGGTGGTCTACTATGTCACGACAAAAAACTTTGAAGTGGGGTATCTTCATGAGGGTGCATTCTGTATTGCAGAATTCTGAGAGGATTCTACGGCGTTCCCTGTGAGGCGTTGGGGATCCATTGGGAACAGTGGAGACGTTTTGTCTTCTTCATGGATGATTTGTTGTTGCTGATGAGGTGTTGGGAGGCATGTTTCATCATTCTGGTTGTTATATTTCTTCCACTGGCATTATAGTACTGTAATTTGTGTCTTTGTCTTCTTAAATTATTCTTTAGGTATGGGTATTTGCAAGTCTGACAGCCCTCGTCAGCAGCAGACTCGACTACAGAAACGCCCTCTATGCGTAAGCCACGACCAAGCTCATCAAACGACTAAAACGCATCCAAAATGCCTTGGCACGACTGATCCTCGACGTACCACGCCACGGCCACATCACCTCCCACCGGAGAAACCTGCACTGGCTCCCCGTCAACAAGAGGATATCCTTCAAGCTCCTCACCCACGCACACAAGGCACTCCACAAGACTGGCCCAGCCTACCTCAACAGACGGCTCTCCTTCTACATCCCCAACCGCCAGCTACGCTCCGCCGACCTCTCACTCGCCACCGTCCCACGCATCCAAAGAACAACCCCCAGTGGGAGACCCTTCTCCCAACTCGCCGCCAAGACATGGAACACCCTCCCACTGAGCCTACGACAGACCCAAGACCTGCTGACCTTCAGGAGGATACTCAAGACCTGACTGTTCGATCAGTAGCGCCCCCCTCCACCCCAGCGCCTTGAGACCCTCGCGGGTATGTAGTGTGCTTTACAAATGATTGATTGATTTTCGTGTGTAATCCTCTCTAACACTGATCATATTTTGGTTGACTATAAGCTGCTTGTAAGCTCCACAGTATGTGTAAGGCTGCAAGCCTGACAGTCAGTCACTGTGCCTTTAGAATTCAGACTGCCTGCAATCTTGTCGCCCATTTCCTGTTCATTCCAACATAGCTCTTTTGGCTTTCCTTGCATCAATTCACACTAACTGTGAAAGCATTTCCTATTCTACCAAGGCAAGTGCAAAAATTTTTCCCACCTCTGTGACATCTATGCCTACAGACCATCAGAAGTATTTATAGCTTGGAGTGGTCAGTCTTTTACCCCGTGCAGAGCACCTGATATACCTTCTCAAGTTTTGCCTTTCCCTAGAAGCAGCCATTTGCTAAAATCTGTTCTCACGCATTTCCCTTCTCTATGTCTTTAGCTTATTCCAAGATGACAACTCCTTTTTAAATCATACTGCATTGAAAGGGGCCCTTGATAAAGGCTGGTAGTTCATAACACATAAACAATCGAATTGTATGCTATTTAAACAGATCAGTGTCATTTCCAATGATGCCGGTGTGGCTAGAAGAGGTCGCTGTATTTTCTGTAAGCGTTTTAATAATTTCTGAGAAAGCATGTGACCTCTTTATTTGCACACTAGAGTTACTGCTCACAGTAATGTAAACGGAACAGGTTCAGTTTTGAAATAGGTTTATGGTAAATGTAATCCTTAAAAGCGGCATGAATGTGCAACAACAAAAGGCACGTGTGAATGAAGGGATGAGGCCACCCTCTGGCAGTTAAGGTCCACCTCATGGAGCTGGTCAAAATACATTAGACTGGACTACTTTAAATAGCCTCAAAATAGAGAAATGGGGAAATTTGGCGGATTAACAGTTCCAAGCATTTGCCAATATGTACTGACCTTTATATATAGACTTGTAGCTTAACCAGCTTACCAATGTGAACCCTCTCACCTCGTCTGGCTATGAACTCGGTCATATTTGAATTTGTAATCTTAAATAGTAAACTCAGTCCCTCCGGTATTAAAAAAAAACGTGTATATTAAGGGCATGCCTCACACTGACTTCCCTTTTAATATTTACCAGGCAATGCATGGTGCCCCCTCTGTTGACTCTGCTAAGTCCAGTAATGCCCCTCAGTGGCACCCGTATTATTATATTTGATGGAAAACTGAAGTATTATGAGTCATGAGCCAGGAGGAATATTGCTTGCATTAAATGAAAGAATCGCCTGTCACCTGCGTAGGCAATAGATTCTCCACAAAGCGTCTGAATTTAAAATGCGTGGCAGGTTAATTGGTTCATTAAAAAAAATATATATAATCCTAAATATATCATAGGGAGGTACATGTGTTTTTTAAAGTTGTACATTCTTGATTTGATTTCATAAGTACATAGTTCATGTAAACTAATGTGGTTTTCTCCAAATTAATTTCGTGAAAGTTTCACAAACAGCATACAATTTTAGAGCATTATGTTGAACTCAGATTTTAGGTAAAAGTTATGATTTTAGGTACAAGTTATGAACCGACTATTTTTTTTAAGGTTTAGTATAGGGAGTCATGTATACGTAAACCAGCTACTTACCTAAATGAACTAGTTTTTTCCTGAATAACATACCTTATAAAAGTACAACTCTCTGTGGGGAAAGTTGTGTTGTGTCACGTGATGTGATGTTATGTGAACATCAGGCCCAGACAGGCCTTTTATTCCACTGGGCATTTCCCCAGTTGGCTGGAGACTTGGAGGTTTTTCTTTTTTAGGGCTGGGAGGGGAAATCCACTGTCATTTTACCCAGCTCCTCAAGGTTAATTGCAGCAGGCAAAGGCAGCTTCAAGGGAGGGAGAGAAAGAGAAGGAGGGAGTGGGGAGGTACAGAGAGAGCGATCTGAGTGGGAGAGGAGAAAAGGAAAGAGAAAGAATGGATAGAATGAAATAGAGAGATTCCACCTGGAGACAAAGAGAGCAGGGCTGGTGAGACAGTGTTTTATGGGCCCACTTTCTTACCATTGGTCCTCCGCTGGACCTTTTTTCTCTGACTGAGAAGTGAAGGGAGTTGACATTGACATTAATCAAATTCAATTAACAGTCCAACCCATTTGGCTACACAACGAGGACCAGGAATCAGTTGCTAGGGTTAAAATCAAGTTAAGATACGCAACTTTTTAAACCATGCTTTAGAAGTACAAAATAGAAACAGGTAGTTCCATCCTACGGGAGAAATTGAGGCGGACCAATATAAGACAAACAAGCAATTCAGTCACAGCAATGCAAAAGATCAAATGAAGTGTTTTGGTGCTCAGAAACGAATCACAAGTGTTGTTGTCAATACACGGATAAGTCTAAATCCCCTATGGTGGAGTTCCAGCTAAAACAACTGGTTCTAAAATCTAATGAGTCTCAAATTCAGGAATTTCCATAAAGGTAATTAAAACCAAGCAAGGGAAAAATTAAGTAAAGAAGTTGTCAGCATTTCAGAAGCTCGGATAAGAATCTTCTACGGGTCAGAAAATAAGGGTTAGCCTAAGCCACATTCAGCAAAGAATCAAAGTAAGCATTGAGGTCTAAACCTCTGAAAGACCATAGGAACATGCAGTAAGGGAACCTGAAGATGATCAGGAAAGCATCTGAAAGAAGCCTAAAGGTTATCTAAATCTCCAACAGTGTAAACACTAAAGTGCAACACACAAGAATCTTCTAAGTAACACCCCCTTGTTCGAATTGTCTGGGGTCCATTGTTTACGTCCATTTCTGATGTGGCAGACCGCAACATAAGGGGAAAATCTCACACTGGACATGTGAACGATATCTCGTTCTCACGGACAAGGTCGACTGCAACATTGCTGAATAGGATTTTCATTTTACGATTTGGTTCCCCAAGCTCTTTCGTCAAGGTCTTCTCCTCAGGATCGCTCCACTGTCACTAGTACAGTAATGTATCCATTCTCTACCTAACAATGCATGTGAATACCTGAAAGTAGCAGAAAATTGAAAACAGTATTCATGCAGCATGGTGAAATGCTGGCAGAGTCAGGACAAGTTACAGTATTAACTCAGTGGTGCACATTTAATATGTATGTGCATATTTACACACAAATGAATATAAATTTATAGTGCATTAGACTGACATTACATGTAGCACACAATAAATCTTTGAAAAAAATCATGTACAAGTATGGCTAGGAACTACATTTAAATCAAATATGCATGTAGCATTAGTGCAAACATTACATAAACCTTTTATCGTTTTAAGCAATATCACTTTAGAATTCTTCACTTCGACAAAGAAATTGTCATAAAAGAGCACAACAATTAAACAGTAAAATGTTTGGAAACAGACAGTAGTAAAACCATTTCATAACAATGTATATTTCCAATAAAACAGATAAGCCGCCTGACCTATTAATTCTAATTTCAGCCCCAGTAAAATTCTATTATGTACCTTCTATATCCTAGTTTATAAGTTAGCCACAAGTGCCCTTCTGATATTTCACATTGATGCTAAAAACTTTGTAACAGCGAAGACCACAACCAGAGAGATGTCCATCTTTAGGATTCTAAACACCTGAAGGCAGTGGCCTGCCCCCAGGTTTTTACATATTGGGATGATCCACCTCCGTGTCCGGTTTAGGTAAGCAGGACAAAAGAAAACAATATGGACCTCATTTTCTAAAGCTGCAGTACACCCTGGGCAATTCTTCGGCGATAGTGCGCACCAATCAGACGTAAAAGATCTGATGGGTAGCGAACCATGCCGCCATTGGAGAAAAAGCTTTCTCAAGGCCACAGGGCTGATATCGTCCAGGACTTGCTCCAAAAAATAGGAGTCCTTGATCGATAAGAACCTAGCTGAAAGAGTACCCAGTTGGGAGTTTGATGATAAATGAGCCATGCGGTTTTCCCGGAACAGCTGGACCAGTTGTTTTCGTGAAATACCATCGCAAGTATGCTCCGGGTCTGATCACATTGAAGTAAGTCCAAGCTTCTCGAGGTCCTTCCTGACATATTTTAACCAGGGAAGCCTGCCCGCATTAGGCAAGCTCAGTACTTCCATTAGCTTTTGCCTATATTCAAACAACTCTGGAGTGACCCAGAGTCTCCTCCAAAAAATTAGAGGGCTAAGGGCCAGTTCCTCCTCGATAGGTCTAATGCCAAGGTCCAGTCTTAGCGGCACTAGTGGGGTACTCGCGGGCAGAGCTGTCAATTGCCTCAGGAATCTATTCTCCGCAACAGTAATTGCTGAGCTAGCCTTGTGGCCCCACAACTCAGCCCCGTAGGACACTGCCCCGCTCGTCCGCAGTTTGTAAATTTCTAATGGGGGACCAATCGGTTTGTACGATGATCTACTCAAGAGTTTCAGTATGCCCCCAGCTATCTGGGTCATTTTAAGGTGCTGTTTCAATTTGATGTTGGACCAAGGTGAATGATTTGTTGAGGGTAAGCCCGAGGTAGTCAAAGGTGTGGACCCTTTCTAATCTAACACCGTCTATCATGGGGGCTGGGCGTGTTATTGTGGGGGGGTTAAAGATCATGTATTTGGTTTTTAAGGTGTTAATTTCCAAACCCCGCTCTTTACAAAAGGAGACAAACCCATCCAAGACACTTTGGTTGCCCATGGTAGTTTTAGATAGAAGCAGCGTATCATCTGCAAACATGATTGCTGCAATCCGGGACCCTGCAAGCTTTTGGGCATCACTATCTTGTACAGCGTCCAGATGTGCGATTACCCCGTTGACATAGAGGCAGAACAGGGTGGGTGCCAAGACACACCCCTACCTTACCCCCCTGCCAACGGGGAATCGAGCTGTCAGTGAACCATTGCTACCACACCTGACCTGTGCATAGTTCTGGGCATGGAGTCGTATTAACATATTCAGGAGTGGGGGAGGAATACCGAGCTCCCGAAGTATAGCCCATAACTTCTAGCGTGGGACCAGATTGAATGCCGTGCGTAGGTCTACAAAGAAAGTGTATAATGACCCAACCCCGATCTTAACAGTTTTCCAATAAAGCATGTATAGCCGGAAGATCTGGTCCGTAGTGAAAACATTTTTCCTGAACCCTGCCTGGAAAGGGCTTAAAATGGAATACTCCTCGATCAAGTCTAATAGACGGTTTAGGATCAGGCGTGCAAAGAGTTTTTGGGGCATGTCAATGAGGCTGATTGGCCTGTAATTGGCAGGGAGCAGGATTGAGCCCTTCTTGAAGATAGGGACAATCTCTGCCCCCTGCCAAGTACTAGGTACCTCCATACCTCTCCATATAGCATTAAAAATAGCCATCAAATAGGAGGCCCATACCACTGGATCATGCTTTAGAAGGTCGCCTGGTAGTTTATCCAGGCCTGGAGCTTTACTTAAAGGAAGGTTGAGGATAGCTGTCTCCACCTCCCCCACAGTGAACTCATACTCTGTTGATTTCTCCGGATGTTAGGAGCTAGGCTCTTCGGATTCGGTACGCCCTCGGAGTCGTCCGCCCAGTAAAGAGTACAAAAATGTTCTTCCCACACCTCGGCGGCTACGTTAGGGACCACAGCCTCAACTTGCTCTACAGACCCAGTATTTACAATTTGCCAAAATTTCCGGGCGTCTCTTCCGGCCAAACTTGATGTTAAATTGGCCCAGTGATCCACCTCCCATTCTGCTTTAGTGTGGTGGATTAACTTTCTATACGCAGCCCTTTTTTCTTTGATCAGAGCACTATTATGGCTAAGTTTCAGTGCGTTAATGAGCTCTGATTTTGCCCTTCTGCATGCTGGGTTGAACCAGGTAAGTTTTTTGCCTGGTTTTTCCCCATTTCCTGCAGGGTCAGGATATCGGCTACGCTTTTAGTCAGTTTCTGATGGACTACACCAAGTTTTGGAAATACTGAATCAGAAGCAAGGTCCGGGGTCAGGGCAATCACAGTTTCCAATGCTGTAGCTACTTTTACGTATATACCAGCAACTAACTCAGGGCGGGTTACTGCCCTGTCCCATCTGATTCTTCGTCTGTTACTGGACAAGAGCGCTGGGCTGTCAGATCCACTCCCTCCCTTAGGGCTGTCTTTAGAGCGACCAGGGCAGAGGAAATCTAAGATCAAGGGATTATGGTCACTTTCGGTCCTGGCTACCTCCTTAAAGTCAATGACTTTGTGCCATGCACAGGCTTCGACGAATATGTAATCCAGTCGAGCCTCTTGGCCCAGCTTGTTATAGGTGTGTTTTGCTGGTATGTCCGAGCCTGCACGTCCATTGCATGCCCTTATTGAGTGGTTTAGAGTCATGGCTAGCATTTGAACTGCCAAGGGTGCCCATGACTTAGGCGTGGGACCCACCACCGGGGGGATTTTCCAATAGTTGTCCTCTTCAACAATAGCACCATCCATCAGATCGCTCAATGGCTCAAAGTGGGAATTGAAATCACCACCTATCACTAGAGTGGTCCCCTGCGGGATCCTAGTTAGGAACAAGGAAAGTTCCTCAATGGTTTTAGACTCCGCTGTAGGGCTGACAGGTCTGGAGTAAACATTCACCAAAACAAGTCTGGAAGCGTCAGGCCAGGCCAGTAATATACTTTGTACATCCTCCGATGTTGTCTCCAGGATCCTGGCACTGCACCCCAGATGAGTTTTCACCCATATTGTCAGCCCCCCCCGAGGGCCTTCCCTTGCCCCCCCCCCCACTTTGCGGGTATAGAGAAGGATGCAAAACCGCTCCTGAGTTGCTCCCCTCTTGCCCAGGTTTCTTGAAAGAAAAAAAAAACATTGCATGAGTCAATGAAAATACCCCAATCTGGACAAGCGAGTTTGTTATGTAGCCCTGCAATATTCCATGACAGGATTTTAAGAGATGTTTTACCAGCAATAGGCTGGGTGATTGACAAAGTGTGGTCCTCTCCCCATTTAGCAAGAGCACTGAGTTGGAGATGCTGTCTCCCCTTTCAGGCGATAAAGACATAAGCTCGCTCAGTTCCACCTGCGGATCCCCCAGAACAATATTCAACCCATTCCTTTCTACCAGAGTGGGCTGTAAGCAATATCACATTCTACATATACCAAAGCAGTTTATGTTTAGTTTGTTAATCAATACATATCATTCATTGTATTAAAACACGTTATGAAAGTTGAATTTCATCCTTATAGTAAGTACATTAGCTTAATAAGTAAGGACAGTTTGCTTCATCAATACTTCAAATAATATAAAATTCATGTAATGGCAAAACACACAATTTGAGTTTTCTCTAATCCTACAGTAAATGCACTCTTTAATAATGATATCAAGTGCAGCACTTTACATTACTTCGTTAAATCACACAAGAAATATGTACTAAGTGCACATTCAGGTTATGTATCTGTTAAGTATCTGTGATGCTTTTGTGACGTGTAGAGGGTTGGCAATTTTGCTCTGAACCAAAAGTTTTAGTATGTTTGCCATGTATACTTTTGGTTCCCCATCCCGGCCCTCGATAACATGTCTTCTTTGCATTGTAGGCATCCTTGGGTAGCTAGAAGTCTCAAGGTCTACAGCCCCATAGCATTAGCAGCAACAGCAAATAGTAGATATGGGTGGGCATATTTCCAATGTGCAATGCAGATTTTTCAGGGGGAAATGCAGGCTCACTAGTTCCCCACAGATGTCTTAGTCCGCTGTTGATTTTTGACATTTTGCAAAATTTTCAGAGATTTAGTAAATGTTGGCAATTACTTGTGGATGTTGGATCTCTGTGGGGATTTGTGTTTAAATGCAGAAGCTTTAGATCTAAGCTAGTCATGAATGATCACCCACAAGAGATAGTTAATGCCTTTACGTATCCGGGTATCCATGTAACAAATGATCTTAGATGGTCCCAACATATAAATACCGCAGTCCTAAGACATAGATAATTGGCTGGTGTTCTTGGTACAGAGCATAGAAAATCTAGGACTAAACCAATTAAACCGGCACTGCAGGTGTATGAGGCCAAGGTCCTTGGCTCTGCACTATACTGTGCTGAGCTGTGGGGCTTTGAGAAGCTACAGCCATTACAACTATCGGAAAATAAGTTCTACCGGTCTATTACTGGTCTCCCTAAAAGTACCCCACTCATTCCACTCAGGTATGATCTGGGTAGGAAGGCTGTTGTAGATCTGGCCAGGCTCCGTCTAATTTTATATTGGCGGAGGCTATGGACTACACCTGAGCTTTCACATTATGCTGAGGGGTTTCTAGACATAATTAAAGCGGATGCGTTCTACAAAATTAGCTGGTTGAATTTTCTTAGAGCAATGCTGGGTGATCTCGGTCTCCAAATGCTTTAGAAAAACCTGATTGAAGCCTCATTCCCAACCTGTGGAGCACACAAGGAAACAACTGGTCACTTCTTATTTGCTTGCAAGACCTACGCAGAACCCAGGCGTATTTGGCTATCACCAGTGTGTAAGAACCTAGGTACTACTAGTAGTGTTGTGGCTCTAAGAATGATACGCACTAGCACTTTATTGCCTTTAGTAATAGCTACAGCCAAATTCCTTGGATGGGCATGGACCATTAGACAGAGGTTTTTAGGCAGCTGATTGTATTTTATTGTAACACAAGTTCGTCTGTTTTTTACTTGATAATTCTTATCTGTATTTTTATCTGTAAATTTATACTTTGAAAACGATATTTACGTTTTAAACTATCTGATTGCTATCCAAGTTTTATTTAACTGAAGTGCTTTCTTAATGAATGTTTTTATACTTGTGATCGTACATGCTTTTATGAGAAAAACTCGAATAAAGCAACTTTGAACTTGAACTTAAATGCAGTAGGGTTTTAAACCATGGTAGGAGTTCGATAACACATGTTTTATTCTCCTTTAGTACGGCCATATATATATTTTGATATGATTTGTGTTTTCTGACATGACTGAAACACACTGCCCTTTTCTGATCTGTCCTACTGAGTTCCTGGAGGGTTTTTAAGCTGTTCGTTTAAAAAGATAGTTCCAAGTCTCTTGACCCTGCAGCTGGCTAAACCACACAATACTCCTTCCAGGTCACTGGACTAGTCTTACCATGTTGGATATCATTCCTTTCTGACATGTACTCTTCTAGGATCTGAGAACCTCTTTTCTCACAGTATAACTTTCAATGTACGCTGGAATGTGTTGATTGGGGACCTCATGTGAAGTCTTGGAATATTGAGCTCCAACCCCAGTTTCAGAGGTAGGAGTATTGATTTCTTACCTTCCTTCTCTGGTGCAGACAGAGTAGAGAAGATGGGATGGAGTGAAAAGTGGAGTGAGAAACAAGAGCAGGAAATAGAAAGAGCAAAGACAAAGCGGGGATATATAAATAAATTAGTGGTGACAGCAGGAATAGAGGGAGGAAGAGAGGAAAATCAAAAGCTCAAAAATGCAGGATGGAAAGCAGACTTTAAGAAAGAGTGAGGGAAAGAAAAGAGTAGAAAAAGGTACAGCTGGAAGTGAATGGGAAGAAGAGGAGGAAAAAGTAAGAGGGAGAGGAACATGAAAGAATGAAACCAATGAGAGGAGGGAGAAAGAAATGTATAGAAACGTTATATAAATATGGAATGTCAATGCAAAAGACAGGTAGTAATAAAAACAAACGTTTCTGTAAACCCTGGAAAAACACAGTGACTGTCATTCTTACCGGTACAATTTCTTGTAAGTTTGAAAACCACTGTAAACTCCTATGAGAGTCATTGCAAACAGAAATTGAAAGCAGACAACCAATACATTTACATTCATGGTTCAGACTATATACACTGACTTCAAGGTCTAGATCAGATCCACATAATGAAGAAAAATAATGTTTGTGCAATCATGTCCCTCAAAAATAGGTGTTGACAGATTTTCGAACTGCAACACCTACACCTTGCTATAATTCACATCCGTTTCAGACTCTTTTTGTTAGAATTTCACCAACTTCAAGAAGATAGTGAAATAATTTAAAGTACTGCCCAATGCTGTAATGGCAAACACCCTCTTCTAGAGACGCGACTTAATTCCCTACACAGCAATCTTGGCCTACAGCTTAAGGTAAGGGGCACATAATTAAGCAGCACATGCAATTAACAGCTGTTAGTGCCCAGCAGCATGTAAGTAATCCACCACATTAAACACGTCTGATGCAGGCAGACACATGCCGACTGCCTCTTTCTGATTCAAGTCCCTGTTTCCCTATCTCATTGATCCAGTAAAGACAAACAACAGTAGTTGATTCCAGCAAGAGATAGGCAAGGCACAATATTTAATGGGAATGGTGGGTTGTGGCAGGGCGAGTCAAAGCAAGATATCAGCAAGATATCTAGCTTGGCCTAAGACTCAAAGTACGAGCTGAGCCATCAAAGTACCCATCATGTCTGCCAGACATAATTTCAGTTTCTTGTTCTACATTTACTTAAAAGTGGAAGTCATGTGTGAGTATTAAAAATGCACTCCTTGTATTTTATCCATGTTAATTCTGAGTTTTAGTAGCTCTCCTTCATAATGCAGGACATTGTTTCTTTATTTTCTTCTGCCAAACTGTATTAATGGAGGAGGGATGAGGGCAGTGTCTTGGCTTGTCTGTAGCTCAACCTTCAAATGGGATCAAGAACTGGGCCAGAGCCACACTTTTGGCTTGGCCCAGGCAAGAATGCGCCTTGGCTCTCCCACCTTTCATGCAAGCATTTCATACATTCTGTGAAACAATCTCAACATTCCCTGATGGGTGCTAATATTTGTTTGTATATTCGTTTTTTTCAGTACATTTGGAATTTACAGCAATTAAACCATTTGTCTTGTAAGAGTTATTTCGAGCCAATATCTTGCAAATGTTTTACTATCCATATACCATTCCAACATCCAAGTTTATTTCATCTGTGCCTTTAAAGACTTTGTGAGTTCCTTTTCAAGTTACCATAGCCAACACGTGCTTTCATATCTTCAAATGTAAATATGAGATCACCTCATCATTACAATTAGCCATTGTCCACATTTTATAGTTATAACAAAAAACACATTTTCCATAACTAGCCAATAGTTTTGCACACCTCAGCACAAGATTTTCTGCTGATTTCGATCTGACATTCAAGTTATCGCTCATTTTGCACCATTAGTGGATGGTTTTTTGAGGCCTCATATCAGTAGCGGTTGGCGCCATTAAAATATGGTGGGGTGCAATGCCTAAAAAACTCAACATATATGTTGCATAGAGCCACCTTTGGCGTCCCTCTCCTTGGCGGTGACTCCAGCAGGCAGCAGGAAAGGGAAGGACTTCATCACTTGTGCAACGTGATTCAACCAATCATGAAGCTGCTTGGAGCAGGCTAGCCTAGCGCTCACTTTGCGGCTGGGGGCCTCTTGCTGCAATCGTTCAGCTGTTTCTCAGCCCTGGAATTGTGTAGGCTGAAGTGCGCATGTCAGATGAGCTGGCCGCAGGCAGCTGGCCAATCTGACATGCACAATGGCAGGAGCTGCAGTAACTGTGCAGGGGCACAAATCAGCACCACCCCCTGCCCTTAAACTTTAACAGCACGAGCCTGCAACTAAACTAAAATGGTATTTATTACCATTTTATTAATGTGTGTGCCTGCTGCACTCGCAGCAGGCGGGGCATCACTCCTCCGCCATAACGGAGGAGCCGCTGCTGCTTCTTATGAGACCTGTTATGCATTTCAATCTGCCATTATCATTCAGAGAATGACAGATTAAAAAGTTGCAGAAACCTTAGATTAAGCCTTGAAAAAGCATTGTTTAACAAGACCAAACCGGTCAGCTGAACTAAATTCAAAGTGACGTTTTTCTCACTCAAATGTACATCAACGGAAAGAACCTCTCCTTAAAAATAAACCAAAGATTGAAGTAAAATAATTCACTGTTGGATTTATAGCTGAATAACACAAAGAGACTCCGTTAGAAGTGGCAGCTGCGCTTTATAAGCCATACTTTTCATTTCATTTCACAAGTGTGGGTATGTGGGTAGTTAAGTTGGTAGAAAGATGGCTTGGCAGCTGTGGTATGTGGGTTAATAGTGGGGATAGGTGAATGGGCAGAAAGTTGCATGAAGGAATACAGCAATATTTAAAAAAGAGGAAAAACATAAATGTTTGATAGTGGCTAGAGCCTAGATTTATCAAAGGATTGTGTTGCCCTTGCAGGGTGATGCAAGTGCAAAGCAATCCTTAAGTCAAATGTACCAAGCCACGCAAAGCAGTGGCATAACGAAACTTGAGTGGGGGCCCCTGCAAAGTACATGGAAGCTCAGTCGGGAGCTCTCAGGCCAGGGGCCTGCAGCTCTTGCAAAGTGCCGAAGAGGTCCCTTGGAGCTCGGAGGCTCCCCCACACCACGGGGGCTGCAGTGGCTAATGGTACACCACTGATGCAAAGCCACCTTGCATGGCCCTGTGTGGCTTGGTAAATGCCTTGCGTTACCCTGCATGGTGGATGTCATGCCCACATGATGGCACTAGGACCCTGGGGACTCGGGGCCAAGGACAGGGACCCCGGACATCACATCCGGTCAGGGGAGGGGGATGTGGACACACTTGGAAGCAGGACCTTGGGGTGAGAGGTCGGGAGATGCGGAGCGCTGCTATGTACGATGCGCGATATATACACATTCAATAAAGGAAACTGCTAACTGATCAGATCGTCTCCTGTGTAGTTCCTGATGTCCAACTACACGACAACTGGCGACGAAGGCGATCAAATCTTTTTCTGCGTGCCCAAAGAAGATAAGAGAGTGCACCGTGGACCCATGGATATCGTCGTGCCCACAGGAGAAGCTGCAGCAAGTACCAAAGCAGAAGGCACAGAAGCGAAGCGACGCAGGAGCGCACCCCGACCGCTGTGAATAAATCTGATTGTCCCGGTAAGCGCCACGTAAGGAAGCGCGAAGTTTAAAAGATTTGGCGTGAGCTCTCGCAGGAGTCTCGGCGGCCATTTTGGAGTCAGGCACGAGGGCCAATCAGCAAGCAGGAAAGCACCGGCGGCCATCTTAGAGTCAGGAAACGATCGGATTCACTGTGAAGTCCCGCGAGACTATCGGTGGCCATCTTGGAGTCAGGCAAGTAAGCCAATAGGAAGCCAGAACGGCTCAGCTGCCATTTTTAAGTCAGGAAAGATCGTGTACAATCAAAAAGTACCGAATTTTAAAGAAAAAGTAAGAAATAAAGCACAGGCAAAGCCAAGGAAAGCAAATAAAGGCTAAACAAAGAAAAAAGAGACAAAGGACATAAAATACTTAAGGAAAACAACAAGGTCACAAAAAAAATAAGAAGAAGGAACAAGGAACAGTACAAAGAAGAAAATGGCAGACCCGAAACCAAGTGCGCAATATAGGAGACCACTACCATTCAGCCTATCGGAACCCCAAACAGGAATAAGATGGGAGAAATGGATCAGGCGTTTTGAGAACTATGTAAATGCAACAGATGTCACGGAAGCCAAGACATTAGGGCTATTTTTAAAATTAGTGGGAGATGAGGTCGAGGATTTGCTGGTGACACTGCCACAAGAAGAAACTGCCACCTATGACAAGCTAAAAAAATGTCTAACGGCCAAGTTTGATCCACAGAGAAACGTAGATTTTGAGAGATACAGCTTCATGATTGCGTTCCAACAGGCTGAAGAATCGCTAGATGATTTTGCAACAAGATTGAGGAAACTAGTGACTCATTGTGAATTTGATAAGTTTGACAATGAGCAGGCAATAAGACTACTTATCATCGAAGAATGTCGGGACACAGATTTCCGAGCAAGAATACTCAAAGAGCCGATATCGCTAGAAAACATCCTCGCACTAGGGAGAGCAGAAGCGCGAGCAACAGCACATGCGAAAGAGATGGAGCATGGCAAAGGAAGAGGTGGAGAACAAATTCATCGGATGGCGAACAACAACAGAACAGGAAACTGGAGACAAGAGCGAGGTGACAAATCAGGAAGGAAGCAACAAGAAGGAACGTGCTATAGATGCGGACTCCGATGCCCATGCCCAGCATTTGGCCAGACGTGCAGAAAATGCAACGGAAGGAACCACTACGCCAGCGTATGTCAAGGGGCACAGTTCAGGAACGACCGAGGAAGAGCAAGCAAAGCAAGAATGCCGACGACCAGATACATCAGGCACTTAGAGACAGGAGTGAGATGCTCATCCGCAGAGTCAGGGGAAGACTGCGAAGAAGAAAAAACAGAACTGCTTTACCACATGCCGCAGGTCAACACAGAATCAGAAGGAGATGAAGAAGAATGTGATGAAAGAATATGTCTGGTAGACAAGAAGAAAATAAAGAAAACAGAGTCAGTAAAAATAAAGGTGGGGCCGCATGATACCACATTTATTTTGGACAGTGGCGCAACGTGCAATATCATGTGCGTCTCTGAGTATGAGAAAATGAAGATAAAGCCAACCCTAACGCCATCCCGAGTGCGAGTATTCACCTGGGGGTCAAAACGACCAGGAATCAATATGGGGAAATTCAAGGAAGAACTAAGATACAAGGATCAAAGACTCACGGAAGAGATACATGTGCTCAAAGGAGACATCCCAGCACCATGCTGGTTGAGCAATGTCACGGCACAAGTGATGGGGCTAATGGAAATGATGTATAATATGTCAGAAAAAAAGAACATTCTAAAAGAATACCCCAAGCTAATAAAGGGGCTAAGAAATCTGAAAGGACGACAGATTATGTTGCATATTGATGAAACTGTAAGACCAGTTGCGCAACATCACAGAAGAGTGCCCATACACCTACAACCACAAGTCGAAGAGGAACAGGAAGACCTGTTAAAACAAGATATCCTAGAACCAGCAGATCGACCGACACCATGGGTGTCGCCCATCGAGGCTGTCCCAAAGAAAGACAAATCGAAAATAAGAATATGTGTGGACATGAGGATCCCGAACAAAGCAATTGAACGTGAACGACATCCAGGCCCACACCTAGACGACATGATTACTTGTCTCACAGGTACAAGACGATTCTTAAAACTGGATCTGTGCAAGGGGTATCACCAACTTGAGTAAGACCCTCAGTGGGGGTACATCATGACATTCTCCACTCATTTAGGCCTCTTCAGGTACAAGCGTTTGAGTTTTGGGATCTCGTCGGCTGCGGAGATTTTTCAAGAGACAATTCGTCAAGTAATTAGGCCGGTCAAGAATAGCTTAAACTATAGTGATGATATCCTGGTGTTCGGCAAATCAGATGAGGAGCATGACACTGCCTTAAGAGAGGTATGCTCACATCTGGAAGAAGCAGGTCTGACGCTAAATGAAGAAAAATGCAACTGGGGCGAAATGAGCTGGTATTTTTTGGTCATATTTTTCCAAAAGAGGAATGAGGCCAAACCACAGCAAGGTGGAGACACTGGAAAAGGCAAAAAAAACACAGATGTGGCAGAAGTGAGATCGTTTCTAGGGCTAGCAAGCTTCTGCGCGCGATACATCAAGGACTTCGCCACTGTCAGCGCACCACTAAGGGAACTAACGAAACAAGGACAACATTTCCTGTGGACCAGCGATTGTGACAAAGGATTTGCGGAAATAAGAAGAGCGGTGAGAGCAGTAGATCACCTGGCCTACTTCGACCCGAAGCTATGCACAGAGCTGACGGTGGATGCAAGCCCCGTGGGGCTGGGAGCAATTTTAGCAACAACATCAACCTGGGAGAGACTCTCCAAGACACATCGTGGCATATGGGAGCAAGAGTCTGACAGACGTCGAGAAGGGATATTCACAACCAGAGAAAGAGAGCCTGGTGGTGATATGGGCCTGTGAACATTACCACATGTTCGTATATGGGAAGCCATTTACGATTGTAACGGACCATCAGGCTTTGATAACAATATAAGGCAAACCGAATGCAAAGATACCGCCAAGAATAGAAAGATGGGGAATAAGGCTCAAGGACTATAATTTCTAAATAATTCACAAGCCTGGAAAAGAGCAAAACCCAGCAGACTATGTGTCAAGGCACCCACTGCCGCAGGGCTCGCAAGTGACAACCATGGCAGAAGAGTACCTGAATTTCGCACTGAAACTTAATAGACCTGCGACCATAACACTGAATGAACTGGAACAAGAAACAATGCAGGACGACACCATGCATGAGGCAATGAAGATCACCAAGGCGCAAAGATGGAGACACGTGAATAGCAACACGTGCGTGGGTAGAGGAATAGACAAGGAAGAACTGCTGGCATTCAAAAGAATCAATGAGGAACTGTCGGAATGTGAAAATGGAACAATAATGAGAGGCACCAGAATAGTAATGCCCAAAACGCTGAGAAGAAGGACAGTGGAGTTGGCACACGAGTCACACCGGGGAATGGTGGCCACCAAAAAGATGCTGCGGGGAAAAGTGTGGTTCCAGGGACTGGACAGCATGGTGGAAGAAATGGTGACAAAATGCCACATATGTCAAATAACAGGACCACCCTCAAGACCGGAACCCCTACAAATGTCCCCGCTGCCTAAAGCAGTGTGGACAGAGCTGGCAGCAGATTTCTACGGCCCTCTCGAGACAGGAAGTTACCTACTGGTCATAATTGACGAGTACTCAAGATTTCCCATAGTAAGGCGAGTGTTATCAACATCAGCAAACGCAACACTGCCAGTGCTAGACAATATTTTTGCAGCGTGGGGTTCACCACAGACACTGAAAATGGATAACGGCCCACCCTTCTCAGGCGAGGAATTCAAGAGATTCATGGCATACCTGGGAATACATCACAGACGAATAACACCGCTGTGGCCGCAAGCAAACGGAATGGCTGAACGGTTCATGGGGACCATAAGAAAGGCGGTGCAAAGAGCAAAGCTGACCCAAGTATCGATTGGACAAGCCCTGTGCCAGGTACTAAGGGATTATTGGAACACTCCCCTCAGCTCCACGGGGAAGTGCCCAGCTGAATTGGTACTAGGGCGAGTGAGCAGAACAAGACTGCCGCAGATAAAGGAAGGAGAAAAGGCGGAACAGAAAGACATCGCCACCAGAGACATGGAACAGAAAGCGAAAATGAAAGAGTATGCGGACCAAAGAAGGCATGCAACGAATCACAAGATAGAGGAAGGGGACATGGTGCTGGTGAAACAGCGGCAAGTGAGAAAGTCAGACAGCGCTTTCTCAAAGGACCCGCTGAAAGTGATAAAAGTGAACGGGCCCATGATCACAGCTTCAGCCGGCCAGCACAACATCACAAGAAACAGTTCCCACTTCAAGGAAATGAAAACCAAAGAAGAGGACATGCCAAAGCAAGAACAGACAAGGGATACATCACAGGAGGAGCCATTACCGGAAGTCAGAGAACAGCGACCAAGACGAGAATGTAAAAAGACCAAGAGACTATTCGAAGAGATGTGAGAGGACTATCGCTCCACACTTTTCTTTCTCTCTCTCTCTCTCTCTCTCTCTCTCTCTCTCTCTCTCTCTCTCTCTCTCTGTCTCTCTCTCTCTCTCTCTTTCTCCCTCTACCACTCTCTACTATCACTGGCACGAGCCATGGGACAATTAGCAATAAACTTTTGTTTCGCAACAAGGGGGGAGATGTCATGCGCACATGATGGCACTAGGATCCTGGGGACTCGGTGCCAAGGACTGGGACCCCGGACACCACATCCGGTCAGGGGAGGGGGATGTGGACACATTTGGAAGCAGGAACTCGGGGTGAGATGTCGGGAGATGCGGAGCGCTGCTATGTACGATGCGCGATATATACATATGCAATAAAGGAAACTGCTAACTGACCAGATCGTCTCCTGTGTAGTTCCTGATGTCCAACTACATGACAACTGGCGACGAAGGCGACCAAATCTTTGTCTGCGTGCCCAAAGAAGATAAGAGAGTGCACCATGGACCCGTGGATATCGTCGTGCCCACAGGAGAAGCTGCAGCAAGTACCAAAGAAGAAGGCACAGAAGCGCAGCGACGCGGGAGCCCACCCCGACCGCTGCGAAGGAAATCTGATTGTCCGGGTAAGCGCCGCGTTAGGAAGCGCGAAGTTTAAAAGATTCGGCGCAAGCTCTCGCGAGAGTCGCGGCGGCCATTTTGGAGTCAGGCGCGAGGGCCAATCAGCAAGCAGGAAAGCACCGGCGGCCATCTTAGAGTCAGGAAACGATCGGATTGGCTGTGAAGTCCCGCAAGACTATCGGCGGCCATCTTGGAGTCAGGCAAATAAGCCAATAGGAAGCCAGAACGGCTCGGCGGTCATTTTTAAGACAGGAAAGATCGTGTACAATCAAAAAGTGCCGAATTTTAAAGAAAAAGTAAGAAATAAAGCACAGGCAAAGCCAAGGAAACCAAATAAAGGCTAAACAGAGAAAAGAGAGACAAAGGACATAAAATACTTAAGGAAAACAACAATGTCACTAAAAAAAATAAGAAGAAGGAACAAGGAACAGTACAAAGAAGAAAATGGCGGACCCGAAACCAAGTGCGCAATATAGGAGACCACTACCATTCAGCCTATCGGAACCCCAAACAGGAATAAGATGGGAGAAATGGATCAGGCGTTTTGAGAACTATGTAAATGCAACAGATGTCACGGAAGCCAAGACATTAGGGCTATTTTTAAATTTAGTGGGAGATGAGGTCGAGGATTTGCTGGTGACACTGCCACAAGAAGAATCTGCCACCTATGACAAGCTAAAAAAAAGTCTAACGGCCAAATTTGATCCACTAAGAAACGTAGATTTTGAGAGATACAGCTTCATGATTGCGTTCCAACAGGCTGAAGAATCGCTAGATGATTTTGCAACAAGAATGAGGAAACTAGTGACTCATTGTGAATTTGATAAGTTTGACAATGAGCAGGCAATAAGACTACTTATCATCGAAGGATGTCGGGACACAGATTTCTGAGCAAGAATACTCAAAGAGCCGATATCGCTAGAAAACATCCTCGCACTAGGGAGAGCAGAAGCGCGAGCAACAGCACATGCGAAAGAGATGGAGCGTGGCAAAGGAAGAGGTGGAGAACAAATTCATCAGATGGCGAACAACAACAGAACAGGAAACTGGAGACAAGAGCGAGGTGACAAGGCAGGGAGGAAGCAACAAGAAGGAACGTGCTATAGATGCTGACTCGAATTCCCACTCCGAGGCCCATGCCCAGCATTTGGCCAGACGTGCAGAAAATGCAACGGAAGGAACCACTACGCCAGCGTATGTCAAGGGGCACAGTTCAGGAACGACCGAGGAAGAGCAAGCAAAGCAAGAATGCCGACGACCAGACACATCAGGCACGTAGAGACAGGAGTGAGATGCTCATCCGCAGAGTTAGGGGAAGACTGCAAAGAAGAAAAAACAGAACGGCTATACTACATGACGGAGGTCAACACAGAATCAGAAGGAGATGAAGAAGAATGTGATGAAAGAATATGTCTGGTAGACAAGAAGAAAATAAAGAAAACAGAGTCAGTAAAAATAAAGGTGGGGCCGCATGATACCACATTTGTTTTGGACAGTGGTGCAACGTGCAATATCATGTGCATCTCTGAGTATGAGAAAATGAAGATAAAGCCAACCCTAACGCCATCCCGAGTGCGAGTATTCACCTGGGGGTCAAAACGACCAGTAATCAATATGGGGAAATTCAAGGAAGAACTAAGATACAAGGATCAAAGACCCACGGAAGAGATACATGTGCTCAAAGGAGACATCCCAGCACCATGCTTGTTGAGCAATGTCACGGCACAAGTGATGGGGCTAATGGAAATGACGAATAATATGTCAGAAAAAAAGAACATTCTAAAAGAATACCCCAAGCTAATAAAGGGGCTAGGAAAGCTGAAAGGACGACAGATTACGTTGCATATTGATGAAACTGTAAGACCAGTTGCGCAACATCAAAGAAGAGTGCCCATACACCTACAACCACAAGTCGAAGAGGAACTGGAAGACCTGTTAAAACAAGATATCCTAGAACCAGCAGATGGACCGATACCATGGGTGTCGCCAATCGTGGCCGTCCCAAAGAAAGACAAATCGAAAATAAGAATATGTGTGGACATGAGGATCCCGAACAAAGCAATTGAACGTGAACGACATCCAAGCCCACACCTAGACGACATAATTACTTGTCTCACAGGTACAAGACGATTCTCAAAACTGGATCTGTGCAAGGGGTATCACCAACTTGAGTTAGACCCTCAGTGGCGGTACATCACGACATTCTCCACTCATTTAGCCCTATTCAGGTACAAGCGTTTGAGTTTTGGGATGTCGTCGGCTGCGGAGATTTTTCAAGAGACAATTCGTCAAGTAATTAGGCCGGTCAAGAATAGCTTAAACTATAGTGATGATATCCTGGTGTTCGGCAAATCAGATGAGGAGCATGACACTGCCTGAAGAGAGGTATGCTCACATCTGGAAGAAGCAGGTCTGACGCTAAATGAAGAAAAATGCGAACTGGGGCGAACTGAGCTGGTATTTTTCGGTCATATTTTTTTTCAAAAGAGGAATGAGGCCAAACCACATTAAGGTGGAGACACTGGAAAAGGCAAAATAAAACACAGATGTGGCAGAAGTGAGATCGTTTCTAGGTCTAGCAAGCTACTGCGCGCGATACATCAAGGATTTCGCCACTGTCAGCGCACCACTAAGGGAACTGACGAAACAAGGACAACATTTCCTGTGGACCAGCGATTGTGACAAAGGATTTGAGGAAATGAGAAGAACGGTGACAGCAGTAGGTCACCTGGCCTACTTCGACCTGAAGCTATGCACAGAGCTGACGGTGGATGCAAGCCCCGTGGGGCTGGGAGCAATTTTAGCACAACATCAACCTGGGAGAGACTCTCCAAGACACATCGTGGCATGTGGGAGCAAGAGTCTGACAGACGTCGAGAAAGGATATTCACAACCAGAGAAAGAGAGCCTGGCGGTGGTATGGGCCTGTGAACATTACCACATGTTCGTATATGGGAAGCCATTTACGATTGTAACGGACCATCAGGCTTTGATAACAATATACGGCAACCCGAATGCAAAGATACCGCCAAGAATAGAAAGATGGGGAATAAGGCTCATGGACTATAATTTATAAATAATTCACAAGCCTGGAAAAGAGCAAAACCCAGCAGACTATGTGTCACGGCACCCACTGCCGCAGGGCTCGCAAGTGACAACCATCGCAGAAGAGTACCTGAATTTCGCACTGAAACTTAACACACCTGCGACCATAACACTGAATGAACTGGAACAAGAAACAATGCAGGACGACACCATGCATGAGGCAATGAAGATCACCAAGGCGCAAAGATGGAGACACGTGAATAGCAACACGTGCGTGGGAAGAGGAATAGACAAGGAAGAACTGCTGGCATTCAAAAGAATCAATGAGGAACTGTCAGAATGTAAAAATGTAACAATAATGAGAGGCACCAGAATAGTGATGCCCAAAACGCTGAGAAGAAGGACAGTGGAGTTGGCACACAAGTCACACCGGGGAATGGTGGCCACCAAAAAGATGCTGAGGGAAAAAGTGTGGTTCCCGGGACTGGCCAGCATGGTGGAAGAAATGGTGACAAAATGCCACATATGTCAAATAACAGGACCACCCTCAAGACCGGAACCCCTACAAATGTCCCCGCTGCCTAAAGCAGTGTGGACAGAGCTGGCAGCAGATTTCTACGGGCCTCTCAAGACAGGAAGTTACCTACTGGTCATAATTGACGAGTACTCAAGATTTCCCATAGTAAGGCCAGTGTCATCAACATCAGCAAACGCAACACTGCCAGTGCTAGACGATATTTTTGCAGCGTGGGGTTCACCACAGACACTGAAAACGGATAACAGCCCACCCTTCTCAGGCGAGGAATTCAAGAGATTCATGGCATACCTGGGAATACATCACAGACGAATAACACCGCTGTGGCCGCAAGCAAACGGAATGGCTGAACGGTTCACGGGGACCATAAAAAAGGCGGTGCAAAGATCAAAGCTGACCCAAGTATCGATTGGACAAGCCCTGTGCCAGGTACTAAGGGATTATCGGAACACTCCCCACAGCTCCACGGGGAAGTGCCAAGCTGAATTGGTACTAGGGCGAGTGAGCAGAACAAGACTGCCGCAGATAAAGGAAGGAGAAAAGGCGGAACAGAAAGACATCGCCACCAAACACACGGAACAGAAAGTGAAAATGAAAGAGTATGCGGACCATAGAAGGCATGCAACGAATCACAAGATAGAGGAAGGGGGCATGGTGCTGGTGAAACAGCAGCAAGTGAGAAAGTCAGACAGCGCTTTCTCAAAGGACCCGCTAAAAGTGATAAAAGTGAACGGGCCCATGATCACAGCTTCAGCCGACCAGCACAACATCACAAGAAACAGTTCCCACTTCAAGGAAATGAAAACCAAAGAAGAGGACATGCCAAAGCAAGAACAGACAAGGGATACATCACAGGAGGAGCCATTACAGGATGTCATAGAACAGCGACCAAGACGAGAATGTAAAAAGACTAAGAGACAGATCGAAGAGATGTGAGAGGACTATTGCTCCACACTTTTCTTTCTCTCTCTCTCTCTCTCTCTCTCTCTCTCTCTCTCTCTCTCTCTCTCTCTTTCTCTCTCTCCCTCTCCCTCTCTCTTTCTATCTCTCTCTCTCTCTTTCTCCCTCTACCACTCTCTACTATCACTGGCACGAGCCATGGGACAATTGGCAATAAACTATTGTTTCGCAACAAGTGGGAGATGTCATGCCCACATGATGGCACTAGGACCCTGGGGACTCGGGCCAAGGACAGGGACACCGGACACCACATTCGGTCATGGGAGGGGGATGTGGACACACTTGGAAGCAGGACCTCGGGGTGAGAGGTCGGGAGATGCGGAGCGTGCAATGTACGATGCGCGATATATACATAGGCAATAAAGGAAACTGCTAACTGACCAGATCGTCTCCTGTGTAGTTCCTTATGTCCAACTACACGACAGTGGAGGGGTTACATGGGTGGAGCATGGGTGTTCCAACACATCCACCCATACTTTTTGCCAGATTCCCAGATTTAGCAAGAGTAGTAAACCTGGGAATGCTTCACAATTGTTTTGCCTTCCCAACATTATTTCCTCTTTCTAAGTTTGCTGCATTTTGCAGTGCACTTAAAAAGAGGAAAACACCTATATGTATAGTTTTTGTGCAGAAAGGTGCATAAAAACAAATTTACCTGGAACAAGGGTGTCTATGTTGGCGCTAAGCAGTACATAGTGTGCTACCATTGTGAGAGAGCAGGAATATGGCAAATGTTGATTAACGTCACATTCCTACACACTCCACTTGACAAGTTGCCTTGCTGTGTTGCGCTGCCGCAAATAATAATAAATCTGGCCCTCAGTGAGCATATTTATATACCGTACAAAATAGACTGCTGCCTCAAATATTGGTGAAGGTAAGATGTTTAAACAGATGAGTAGTAGTAGCCATTTTAGATACCTTATGAATTATGCCATATCTCATTCCAGGATGAGGTAGACCAATGGCATCCCATATTGGATTCCCAACTAAGCTCCTCCTTAGTTTTAGATCAAGACAGATTAAGAGAGAAAACATGTTTAAATAAGGAAGGCTTTAGGGTTAGTGGTCTAAATAGTGTATACATCAGACTTGGGTACATAAGGAGTTGGAACCATTGGCAAGGAATGAAGAACATACAAGATAATATTTATTACAGAGTAAAATCGGCAGAGCATATCATCTGTTGTTGCCCAGCGTTGGTAAGTCCGAGGCTTAAATACTTAAGGGCAATATTCAATCTTAATAAAGTAAGAACATGTAAGGAGGCCTTAACGCACATTTATACCACAACAGTGCCAATGGAGCTGGCACATGCCGGGAAATTCTTTGTCTCTGGTGGACAGATCTTATGTCAAACGCAAAGTCTAGAAAAATAACAGCTTAACTATAATTTGCACATGGACCAGCATCCACAGTATTAATAGTGATGCTTCACTAATTCCTATGGTCATGAACATTGCCACCTTAATTGAATAGACTTCTTTTAATCTCATTGCATTTTAAATGTTTTGTTTTTGTTTGTTTTATCATGGTCGTAATATGCTTCGCTCTTTGTAAATGATTTTAGGTAATCATACAATAAAGTATTTCATGTCATGTCATGTACAGAGTAAATTTGGGCAGGAATGCACGAGAACATTTAAGGGATTTCTTAAACGTAAGGAAGGACTTTAGGGCTTCATCATAAAATAAATCCTCATTGCCTATAATGCCTTACTGCTTCTAAGACTTCCAAAACACCTGCTTATTGTTAATGGTAATGCAATTATTAAACCATAGAGAAGACTGCAAAAAGACGTTCTGAGTTATCTTTTGTGTTCGATTATAGGGCTTCCATAGAATGTAACTTTGTTTAAACAGTGGTGAAGATGTCTTTGAGGAAAAGGAAAAGGACTTCCCTGGGAGAAAAGGGATCAAGAAAGGAATACTCAATATAAAGCCATAGAAGTGTACATTGTGAAGGATACTTGGAGATCCACAGTGAGGCCTGTTTCAAACAAAAGGCTTTATGATAGTCATGAAAGTCTGGAACATTTGTACTGCCCTCCTATGTAGCCCTCCTGAGCTGTGCTAACTCTATTCTATATATTTTGGTGCTCCTTAGAAATTTAAAAAGTTTACAGTCAAGGTTTTTAAAAATAAGAGAATTATACACATGGATCATTGATCAACTATATATTAAGTAAGGAGGAATCATCATTTTGAGGGAGTCAAGAAGATCTAACCAGGAGAGAAATGGGGAGTTCCAGGAAGAAAGAAGATTCTCCACCCTGTTTAAACTTTCCTTCAGATGTACTGCTGCACAGTCCTTGAAAGAATTGCTAATCCAAATTCCCAGATTTTTGATCTTAGATGTGTTCCAATGAAAACCAGAACAATCAAAAGAATGCTTAAAGCAGAATTTGGTAATAGTTTTATCAGAATTAGTCATATATTCTGAAACAAAAGATAAATCAAAAAGTTGTTTAAGTAAAGCTGGTACTGAATGTTCCGGGTTTGAAAGAAAAAGAAGGATATCATGAGCATCAGTGGATAGTTTCAAATGGTTATCTCTATATTTAAATCCTACTATTAATGGGTCTGTGCAAATTTGGGAAAGGAAAGTTTCAAGATCTAAAACAAATAAAAGAGAGATAAAGGACAACTCTGATGAACACCATGTTTTAGTTGAAAGTACTGAGAAACCTTCCCATTAACTAAGACTGACGCCATTAGAGATTTATGTAATAAAGAAATAAGCAAGAATATTTTGGGATCGAATCCTTGCCAAGCTGAGGAATTAAACAAGAAGAACCTGTCAATATCAAAATCCTTTTCTGCGTCATTGGCAACCACTGCCAATGAATATTGAAGAGATGATTTTATTCAAGACATTAAAAAACAATCTAGAATTATCTGATGCTAGCCTGCCCTTGACAAAACTAGATTGTTCTTTACTGATTAGATTGGGCAGGAGAAGTTCAAGGTGCAGTGCCAAGAGTTTGGCCAAACGTTTGTAGACAACATTCACAAGAGAAATCGGTCTATAATTTTTACAGTGTGTTGAATCCCGTCCTTCTATACAAATGAAACACATTGTGGCTTCCTGGAAAGTGCCACCTGCTGTACCAGTGGTTGAGAAAAAACTAGAACTTGTAATCATTTTGGAACTGGTTTGTTGGAAAAGTGGCCGAAAAACTCTGCTGTAAAATCATCAGGACCCGGAGTGCGAGTCTTCTTAAGAGAATTAAGTACCTTGAGTATTTTTGATAGATATATCTGTTTGTGAAGATGGGAAAACCTGAGATCATCATGATCAGGTTTAGTAGAACCCTTTACATAAGAACAAATGTGAGATGGCTGTGTGGGAAATTTAGGACTATAAAGAGTCTTACAAAACTTCACAAATTCATCTAGTATGTCACTATCTTTGAACAAGCACCAGCCCAGAGAAGATTCTATAGACTCAGTATTAGTACATTGTTTCCTGACTTTTAACTGATTCGCAAACATTTCCCCATTCAAAAACAGCCACCGTAATAGCAAGCACTTTCTACGGAGTCAAATGTAGATATTTTGTTCAAATGTAATTTAGCCTGCGTAAGTTTTTGTAAATAAGTTCTAGATTTTAAAGAATACTATTGATGTTCTAGGTGTTTTATAATAGAGAGCAAAGACTTATGTTGTTTAGCAAAATGTTTCTTTTTTTGCAGAGACAAAATCAATGATGTGACCACGAGCCGTAGTCCTAAATGTATCCCATAATAATTGAGGCGAAATGTCAGAATACCAGTAAATTACGAATAATTCCTCGGCCAATGTGCCAATAGAGGGGAAGAAAGCTGAATCCTGTAGAAGACAGTTATTAAATCAACACCTGCTCGACTTGGGATGTACTGGAAAGCAGATCTAAATGAGTCATTACTGGAGCAAAGTCAGAAATCATGATGGGCCTATGGAGGAATTGATCATTTACTGGGATAAAAATTTACTTATAAAAATATGATCTAGTCTAGTGAGATAAGAGACCCATGAGGTGAAGTGAAAAAAGAATATTCTCTTATGTAAAGATTACAGCGTCTTAATAAATCCACTTGGGGGAAATACTAGAATTAAATTGTTTATGCATTTTATGCAGAATGAGTTTAACCTGTGATTGGCGGTCAAAAAAAAGTTCAAAAATTTGGTTACAGTCCCCCTCCCCTAATGAAAAATTCATCATCATATTGTAAACATTTCTTAGAAACATAAGGCCAAATATTGTAGTGTAGTTGAGTCGGCCCATACAAGTTAAGGGAATGTTTTTAATAAGGAAATTAACAATGAGCCATCTGCCCTCAGTATAAGTCTCCCGGGATGCAATTATACAGTTAAATTTTTTGTGATAATAAATGATTACCCCATTGTTTTTATTAGAGGTTGGTGATACAAAAACAAAGCCCACTCGACTACCCAGACACATTTAAGCTTTAAAGCCTAAGTATCTGTTGGGTGAGTTTCTTGGAGAAGAACTACATCTGGATCATAGTTAGCTAAGTGAGATAAAATTCTCTGCCTTTTTTTAGGATTAAAATCATTTTACATTCCAGGAAATAACTCTGAATGTTACAGAAAGCAAAGGTCTAAGTGTCTAAAAGGTCTTCAACAGCTACAAAATACATTAACATACCTGAGCTGGGAAACAGAAAAAAAATTGGAAATACAAATACATTGGATAAATGGGTAGCAATGTATAGCTAAAAAAGAGAAAAGAGAAGAAAAGGCTATTAGACAGTAGGAAGAGATAAGAAATGAGGGAAAGAGGTCAAATAAATGACAACTGAGAGAAAGTACCTTATAAAATCGAACACAAGGGTGGGGTCGATGACTGCACAGGGTGCAGACCAAGGGAGCATAAGGCACCAACGACAGAGTGGACTGGAATAATTGAAGATGATGCAAGCGATAACAGAGAACCTGAAAAAAATAAAAGAGATTAATTAGCATATAACTAGGGATATAAAGTACAAAGAATGAAATAAGATTAGTGCCCAAGTAACAATACAGGCAATAAAGGTCGCATTTTCATATGGAAATCATCATAACTATTCATCGTGTGGACAGAGCAGAAGTATCCATATTACTAGTTGAATGCAGTCTTGGAACATTTTGGAGATCGGCAGGTTTATAATAAGTAGTAGTTTTATCACAATATGTCACTTTGAAAAAGACATGGGTGGATCGATATAAAACGAGCACCGAAGGCATGAAGTTGCGGACCAAGATCAAGGATTTTTTTCCTCCTGCAGGCTGTTGTTCTGGAGACATCTTGCAAGAGGAATATCTCCTTTCCTGACCAAAAGAGGTTTTTTTTTTTTTGCTTTGCGGCTTTGAGTATTTTTAGGAGATCAGTACACTCTATTTTTTTTTTTTTTTTGTAAAACAATTTTTATTGCAGAGTTCAATGAAAGTAGAACAGAATATTGGCAATATTTGTTGCGGGACCCGCAGTCCTTCGGTTCCATCCGGTAATCAAGCACACAGCCGTACTACCCACATCCCGGAGGCTGGGTGGCGTTCTCATAACAGTGGTAGGCCGTACATTCCATCGATGAGTGCTGTCATCACTTTTGGTCTACCGCTCTCCGCATTGAATTTTTCTCCCCCCCTCCCCCCCAATCAACTATGTGGTGCTTATATGTTTGCTATCATTATCAGGATTCATCTCCCCTCGCCCTCCCCCCTCCCCCCTGATGTCTGGATCTAGTCTGGTGCCGGGAGTTCCAGCTGCATTGGGAATGCCAGGAGTCGTATGCCTTGTGTTGTGTTCATGTGTCCGGTGTTAGTGCCGGGTTCAGGATCGCCTCCCCCAGGGCCCCAGGGTCAACTGCCTCCTCCTCCTCGTCGCTTTCCACTGCACTATCTCTGAGAGCCTGGACCAGGATTTCCCACGCCATCGCTGCTTCCTGAGCCTTCTCATCTGATCCACGCCGGGCTAGTTGGTACCTAATTGTGCTCTCCGCCGCAGCCCACTTCAGGAATTCGTTCAGCCATCGCCTGTGTGTCGGCGCCGCCCTTGATTTCCACCCTCTAGTTAGCTCCCTCTTCGCTATGAGTAAGCCCATGTCTATGAATTTACTTGACAGTTTGGTTTTGCGTGTGTGCGGGAACCAGTGTAATATCGCAACTGCGCCGTCGTACTGCAGTTCTCTGTCTGCTACTTCGTTCAGGGTGTCGCCCACCTCCCTCCAGTAATCCTGCAAATGCGGACAGTCCCGTAGCATATGTAGGAGGTCAGCATGCAGTTGCGCACATCTGGGGCATGCTGCGTCCTCTGCATCAAAGTATGTTGCTATTTTGAGTGGGGTGAGATAAGCCCTATGGATAATGTAAAGATGTATTAACTGGAAGCGGGCGTTCCTGGTGCTTTTCCTGGCTCTCTGAACCAGTTGGGACCATGTTGTGTCAGGGATCTCTCTTTGTAGGTCAGCTTCCCATTGAGTTTTGAGGCGAGTAAGAGGGTGGATGTTCTCCGTATGCATTCTGGAGTAAAGGCATGTAACTGCCTTGTATGTACCCGCCGCCATCATCGTGTATTGGCATGCTGATGTTGTTTTGGGTTCAATCAGTCCCTCCCCCCAGTGTGCTTGTATGGCCCTTGTCACAGCCGCATGTAATAAGTAGTCGCCTCTGGGGAGGTCGTAACGCTCTAGCAGGGTCTGGTAGGGAGTCATTACTCCGTCGTCAAAGAGGTCCCCCACCATTTGCAGTCCAGCCTCCTCCCAAAGTTGGAGTCTCGACCAGTCTCCTCCATGTGGCAGCGCTGTTAACATGCCTATCGGGATTTCAGGCGCATAGGGGTGTTCAGGACCAGCCCGCTTTTGCATGCGGTTCCAACATAACCTCATTGTCTGTTCTTCCTGGGATAGCCCGCCAAGTACTAACCTTTGTTGGAGGGTTATAAACGCCAACACGTGGCGGGGGGTGCCAAGATCCCTCTCCTGGTCCGGGCCCCGGTACACTCTCGCCACTTCTTGCGTGAAGTACTGTAGTTGCGCCGCCAGGTAATATAACTCGAAGTCAGGGACCGCCAGTCCCCCCTCGTTCTTCGGGCGGATCAGGGTCGCCAGTGCTATTCTCCGCCTGCCTGCTCCCCATAGGAAGGACACTATTTGGGATTTTAGGCGTGTAAAGACCGCTCTCGGTATCCATATGGGGAGGGTCCTAAAGAAATATAGCAATCGTGGCAGGGCTATCATCTTGAGTAGTGACACTCGGCCTGTCATGGATAGGGGGAGGGTGGCCCAGAAGGACATGGTGCCCCGCAGTGCTCGGATGCAGCGGCCTATATTGCCGTCCAAGAGGTCTGCGGGCGCGTGGTAGATATACACCCCGAGGTAGTGTAGGCAGTCTGCCTCCCAGCGTAGTAGAGGATGGACCAGGGAGCATTTTTCTGTCCTTCGTATGGGGAAGAGGCAAGATTTCGTCCAGTTAACTTTTAAACCCGAGACATCTCTGAACCGTGCCAGGAGCTCCTCCGCCCCCGCCACTGCCTCCTCGGCGTTATCTAAAAACAGCAGGAGGTCGTCCGCGTATAGTGAAATATAGTGGTGGGCCCCTCCAACCTCCAGGCCGTGGTAATAACCACCATTCCTAGCCAATGCAGCTAAGGGCTCTACCGCTAGCGCGAACAAGAGAGGGGATAGTGCGCATCCCTGCCTAGTACCCCTGTGTATCTCATATCGATCCGATATCAGAGTCCCCACCCTCACTCTAGCGCCCGCCGATGCATAGAGCACTTTCGTCCACCGTATGTAACCCTCGCCTAGGCCGAAACTGTGCATTACTTTGTATAAATAGTTCCACTCTAGGCTATCGAAGGCCTTCTCTATATCGATCGCCAGTACCATGGGGGCTCTCGCATTCGGTGGGGGTTCTGCTATGAACCGAAGTAACCTGCGGATGTTGTGCGAAGTGTTCCTGGTAGGAATGAATCCCGACTGGTCTGTATGGATCAGGTCTTGCATGTGGGCTACCAGTCTAGTGGCTAGAATCGTACTTAGGATTTTATAGTCAGTTGTCAACATTGACAACGGTCGATATGAAGCCGGTTCAGCGCTGTCCCCACGTGGTTTTAAGAGGGGGATCATGACCGCCTCGCGCATGGAGTGGGGTAACATGCCCTTCACTTTGGCTTCGGTATAAATTATTTGGAGTCTCGGGGCTAGTAGATCTATATATTTCCCGTAAAATTCTATGGGCAGTCCGTCCATTCCTGGCGTTTTATTACGCGCCATCCCTTTTATCGCTCCCCTGATTTCCGTCAATGTGATCGGTCCCCCGATGGCAGCAGTTTGTTCTTGGTCTAGGTGCGGCAGACGTACCTCAGACAATAGCGCTTCTATCGCCTCGTGTCGGTCTCCCAGGTCCCTTCTATATAGTTGTTCATAATACACCCTAAAGCAATCTAATATGTCCGGTTGGGTAGTATAAACTTCGCCACCCGGTCCATTCAAGGACAGGATCGGGGTGTTGCCCCTGGTAGGGTTGGCGAGCCAGGCCAGGAGCGTCCCCGTTTTATCCCCTTCAGCTAGTGTTTTAGTCAGGTAAGTTTTATAGTCAAAGCTACGAAGGCGCTCTACTTCTACTGCCACCGCCTCCCGCGCAGTACAGACCCTCTCTTGGAGTTCGGGGTGGTTAGGCCGTTCTTTTTCTGCCCTTCTCAAGTTTTGCTCCGCTCTGTCTAAATCATCCTGCAATGTTCGTCGTGCGCCCGCAAACTTTCCTATGCAGTGCCCTCGTATCACCACCTTAAGCGCGTCCCATTCCGCGGCTCTAGATGAAGCTGTACCCTCGTTCTCTGCAAAGTATTGGGATATCCTATCCTCTAACGCTGCACGGAACGGTGGGTCGTCTAGCGTGTCAGGCCGAAGCCGCCACGTCGGGATCCGCGTAATACCGTTCATCCAATCCAGCGTCAGGAGCAGAGGGTTGTGATCTGAAATTGTGCGTGTTAAATATTCAGTCCGGGCCACCATTGACAGCACCGGTGGAGAGCACAAGAAGGCATCCAATCGGACATGCAGGTCGTGTAAGCCGGAATAAAAGGAATAGTCCCTCTCTGTAGGATGTTGTATTCGCCATACATCCGTCAGGTCCCATTGCTGTCGCCAGTCTAGTCTATGTTTCGCTAGTCTGTGTATTGGGGATGTATGCAGCGGTGGGTGTGATCTATCTAGTGTGATGTCTTCGATAGAGTTAAAGTCCCCTCCCATCAGCAGCGGCTCGGTGAGGTAGGTAGCTAATGTCTTGGAGAGTCTAGTGAAGTATGCCGCTTGTTCTATGTTTGGCGCATAAATACTGCATAGTGCTATATGGCGGCCTCTGAGTAGTCCCTCAACTGCTACAAATCTCCCATCTGGATCTGTAGTGTGCCTAGTAATCTGGAAGGGAACCCCCGCCCGAATCCAAATGAGTGCACCCCTAGCAAATGCTGAATATGAGGTGTAGAACAGGTGCCCTCTCCATCTCTTTTGCAGTGCTATACCTTCTTTCTTGGTGAGGTGGGTTTCTTGTAGAAAGGCTATGTGAACCCCCCTACGGACCAGGCAGGAGTGTACTTTGTATCTCTTCGCCATTGAATTCAGCCCTCGCACATTCCAGGACACACATTTTAATGATCCCACATTATCCATTGTCTCGTTGCAGTCGGATTAAACCCATTTCCGTTCGCGACCAGACTACAGGTTTGACATCAATCCCACTTGCCCCCAACAAAACCCCAAAACTCCCTCTCTGAGCGTTGGCTTTTCCCAGCTCAGACCCTTCCCCCCCCCCCTCAATTACGCCCTGAGAAACCCCAACCTCTCCAGGCCCCCCCCTCCCCAGAACAGGACCTAACCGCAAAAGAGTTATCCCCATCCAAACTGGAGAGCAACGTGCTCTCAATTCCTCGTACTCCGCAGTTTGTACTGCGGTGGCCTTATGGGCCTCTGGGTGCGTGTATTAGCTTTGTTTTGTTCAGGTCGCTTACCCCATTCCCTCACCCTGGGATGCGTATCAAGGCTTACGTAGTATAGTCTTACAGCTGCCTGCTCAAGTGTTCGTGAGTGCCGGATCAGCCGTGGCAGTCCTTGTCAGATCTGTACGTTCCATGCTCAGATGCCGAAGATTTCTTCTGCCGTTTGCGGCGTAACCTTCGGGTCTTTTGTGCTGTCTTCCTCTGACAATTCCGTCTCCGAGCCTGTTTTTTGTTCCTCTGAGTTCGAGTCCCTTTCCGTTAGTGTCGGCGTTGTGCCAGAAACCTTCTTCACTGCTTGCAGTGCTGCTTTCCTTTCTTCTTCCGTTTGAGAGTCCGTTGGTTTTTTGGAGTTGCGCCTATGCGTCCCGGGCCTCTTGGATTGCCGTGCCGGGCGCTGGTGAAGCTCTTCCTCCGCTCTGTGGCGAGCCCCGTCCGTCCCAGCCTTATAAGTTTCCCACCAGTCCCATGCCTCCGCAGATGTCATGAAGAATAAGGCCTTCCCATCTACTAGTATCCGCAGCTTGGCCGGGAACAACAGCGAGTATTGTAGCCCCTCCGTACGCAGTTCTTTTTTGATGGACAGGAAGGAGGCACGTAGTTTTTGAGTCTCGAAGGTGTAATCCGGGAAGAGCGTGACATTTTTATTGTCGACTTGGAAGGGCCCCACTTCCCTCGCTCGCTGCAGTAACCAGTCTCTGTCTTTGTAGTGGAGTAATTTGATTACCACCGGACGAGGGGGTAGACCCGGCTCCGGGGGTCTGGCCGGGACTCGATGTGCCCGTTCTATAGTGAAGAAAGGGGATAGGCCCTCCGGGGCCACCACAGTTCTCAACCAGTCGTCCAGGTAGCCTGCCATGTCCGTTCCCTCTTTTTTCTCCGGAAGGCCTACCAAGCGTACATTATTCCGCCAACTGCGATTTTCGGCGTCTTCCGCCCGTCTCTCTAGCGCTTGTATGCGGTCCAGCGCTTCAGTTAGCCTCCCCTTCGTCGCAGCATGTTCCGGCACGATATCTTTCAGGGTGGCCTCCGCCTCCTTCACCCTATCGGCCAATTTTCCGTGGTCCGCTCTTAGGAGTCCCAGCCCTGTCGATACCTGGGCAATATCCCGGTGTAGGGCGTCTTTTGTGGCCGCGATAGCGTTGAGGATCTTGTCTTGCATCTGTTGCAGCTCCGATGGAGGTTGCTGAGTGTTCTCTGGAGCTTCCGCGGTCGGGCCACCGTCCCCCTTTGGACCCCGCGGCTTCCCCATGGCGCTCTGGCAGGAACAGCTGTCTCCGATGAAGCAGTCGTTGGTCGCCGGGTCTCCCAGCAGGTGGCCAGTTCGCACTCCCCAGCCCTGGGCGCGTTGCTGAAAGGTGTTTTTCGTGTCGCGGAGGTTGCCGATTCCCTTCCGGTGGTGCCTGTCGGGGCCTCGGTTCTGCCGCCTCAGTGGTGTGTTCGCCTTTTTGGGGAGCAGTAATGGCGTCTGTGGGCGTACTTCCCAGTGATGGGGCTCCGTCGCGCCTGGATTCCTCTCTCCGCTCAGTTCCCGATCACCGATGCTAGGCACTCCACCTCTGGGCGCTCCTCACTGCTGCTGTGCTGGGTTCCTGGATGTAGTTCTGTGCACAGCAGGGGGGGGTTAGTAGGATCTAAAACCGGGATGTCAAGGTTTCGTACCCAGGGTGGGCTAACCCTTCTCGCCTCTGCTACTCCTCCGGGTCCCTTACTGGGTAGTGCAGGGGCCCCACATCGGTGGGGTCACCAGTAGCTCGGAGCAGTCGTGTGGACCCTCCTGGGTTACCCCCCCCCCCCGGTGGTCTGCCTGGTGCGTAGGTCGAGGGTGCACCCCCGCAAAGCCGGGGCTTGGGTACAACTTTCGCGGAGGAGGTGAGGTCCCCGCTTATCGGTGCCTTCTGTGTCCAGTACAGTCTGCAGTAGTAGGGCGCACTTGTTGGGCAGCTGAGCCCGGTCTCGGGACACACACAGCTTAGCTACCGGCTGGGTAGGGCTCCGCTAATGGCGCTGGCTGCGTCCGAGTAATCTAGACGGATTCCCAGGCAATCCCTGCGCACCGTTTCCGTTGCTCTCCTACCTTCAGGCCAATAGACTCCGGGTCAGAGCCACTGACATCGGATGGTCGTTGCCACTCAGCAGCCCCGGGTCAGGCTCCCCGCTGACGTCGCAGGTAGTGCGGCTCGCTTCAGCCGTATTTGCAGCTCTGGTCCCGCCGTGCACATTAACGGTGGGGTTCCGCCGTTAGGGTTACAGGTCCCCAAGCCGGGGTGTAGATTTCAGCTGCTCCGGGCCGGGACTCCACCAGGCCGCCCGGGCCCCGCCTCGCTGCTTGCCAACCTCGGGTCCGCCGGAGTGCTGAGTCGGGCTGAGGGCTACGCTCGCCCGGTCACCGGACTGCAGTCGCTGACCGTCTGGGCAACGGAACAGCTCTAGCGGTCACCAGCAGTCATCGGCGAGCTCCGCGCCGCCATTTCGTGTCACCCCGGTCCGGGCCCTTTGTGGCTCGATTCACCCTCTGGAGGCGTCCGGTCGGCTCGTCACTCGGCCTGAGTAGGCACAGATGACATTTGTGGGATCGACCCGAGTTTCACGGGGATCCCTCTGCTGGTTCCGGATCCTTTCAGGATTATCGGGCTGTGGGCGAGGAGCCTTGCTAGGCTGCGTCCGTACCCATCGGCTGCAAGCCACGCCCCTCGAGATCAGTACACTCTAGAAAGAAAAAATGAAACCACCTCTAGGTTTGGTTAAAGAAGAAGTTGATTGAAGATTATGTGCCGGAGGTGAGCTCTTTGAATATTTACCACTGTGGATGATGGTAAATCCACTAACTTGTTTAATCTTGAATGTTGCTGAACCTTTGTTCCTTTTTATTTTGTTTTCATTCCACACTTCCAAGACATGATAGGCATTTAACAATACACAATTTCCATACGTAATTCTTACATAATTGTCATACATTATTTTGTCCGGCTGGGTCCTTTCATAGAGTCATTCAAGAAGAATACCCACCAAAGAACATAAATATACATAATCCACTAGGAAAAATTGATTTACATTATCATTGCAAAAATCCCAATTTTACGTTAGCTTAACCAAAAAAAAAGTAATTGTCCAATTGCATTTCAACAGTTGTTAATCTTGTACCTTCCATAATTCCTTATAATTTACATATTAATATCCTCAATTACTCCTATAGGCCAAAAATTGCTCCCAAATCATAAGACCTAATTTCCGTTTTCTTGCCCCCTTTAGCGAGTATAAACAAAATTCCAAACTTGAAATTCTATAAAGCTTGGCCCCCTCCACACCTCAAATCTTGGAGGCTCCTGGCATAGCCAGTCCCCCGCTATACATAAACGGGCTATAGTCATTGCAACAAACAAAAAATATCTAAACTTATATAAACTACCCCCCTTTGAAACCTCCTGGCCCATCCCTAGCAACATCAAAGCAGGGGTTATCCGAACAGGTGTCTCTAGTATATCTGTTAAAAATCTTTCCATAGCTTGTATAAAAGGAAGCAATTTGGCACAAGTATAGAAAATATGATCTATATCCGCATCGGATGTAGCACATCGGAAACATTTACCATCGTATCTACTACTCCATTTTTTCATCCGCTTGGGTGTATAATATAACCTGAATACAGTTTTAAAGAATTGTACTTGCAAATTTGCTGACATAAGAGCTTCCCTCGCTCTTCCAATCGCTTCCTATATTGATATATCTATTTCATTCTCAACAAGAGTTTCCACCCAATATGCTGTATACTTTTCCAAATCATCCTTCTTTCTCGAGTTTAAGATTTTATACAATCCACCAATTCTACTGTGAGCCTTTAGAGCCTCCATCAAAGGATTAGATATTAGTTTAAAATTATTTTTAACTAGAAAATCCCTAATTTGTAAAAACTTGAAAAACTGTGTTTGTGGTATGCCGTAGACCTGTGAAGAGATATAGACAGGGGAACCCAATACACCCTTGTAGGCTTGAGCACTAGAAGTTTGAGGTCAATGTATGCTACAAGGGACTTAATTCAATCAAAAATGAATCTTAATTAGGAGTAGTACAAATGTATCGTCCTCCAGTGTACCAATAGGATATCACACTAAAATGCTAGAACACATCAAGCAAAATGGAAGGAAAGCAATAAGCACGGAGGAAGTAAATTATATTCAAAAAATTATTTTATATTGAGTGTCAAAGCATCAAATGGGGAGATACACAAAAAATCAAATAAAGCAGAATAATTATGAACAGAGGTACAGATTGTATCAACTCATCAGTTCACAACTAAACATCAACTCCTGGTAAATGTCACAAACAACCAAATTCTAAAATCAACAATGGTCGTTTGTTGGTGCCAACGCAACGCTTCTGGAGATGATGGAAGTGTCGACGTTTCGGTCTATTATGCAGTCGTCAAGAAGACCATCATCAGGACAAAATGGTTAGTTGCTGGGATAACCCCCTATGTTGAAACAATACATTCATATTACCAACAAAGCATATTAAAAATTATAATAAACGAAAGAATAATCAATATTCCATCAGTTAATTAAAAATTATCTTAAAACTCCGTGTAACAGAAATATTCTATTGCTGTACAGTTAAACTAAGCATGTTACCCCTTCCTGGTGCTGCCTAGTGACAGATTCAATTAAAAAACTCAGTTTGGTAATTATTCTTAAATATCAAAGGATACTGGTATAAATCAACACATTCAATGACAGGACAAAGAAAAGTTCATTGTTGTTCTTTTGAGAGCGTTCTGTTAACCATATAAGCCATTAACATTTTAGAACAGCATAATGCAATCCTTGATGGATCACAGAACAGCATGATCCAAAGCTACCAATAGGTTACATTACTATTGCAACGCCATCAAAGTGTTTGTCACCTGAAATTTCGAAAAGAGCGTGCTTCTCGTGGCACTACGCTACATAGGATATGGGACTAATAATCCACAAAACTAAATGGGATCTAAAGAAATACATAACTGTTATTGTTTCAATATGGAGACTTAAAGTAAAAGCAGCATGTTCCTAAAGCAGTGGTTAGAAGTTTACCTGTAAATATAGCAAATGCCGGTTTGGTGTACGGACCACTAATCGAAAGGTTCTCAACGTCATTGTGAGAGTATAAACAGAGTATAAACAGCGTTTGAAATGGCTGAAACAGTGTGACCTGTGTGGGGTATAAATTCGCATAACTATAATAATGGCGATATTAAAAAATAAATAAAAGGCTACTCGAAGAGTGGTTCAAGGATTACCTGTTATATGGCAAACGAAGGTATGGTGTTGGGACCACTAATCATAAAGTTCTCCACGTCGTTGTGGGAGTATAAACAGCGTTTAAATTAGCTAAGACAGTGTAACCTGCATGAGGTATAAATCCACATCATGTCAGAATTATAAGTGGGAAACTAAAGGGGAGCATAACTTAAGTCAGATTTATTGCAAGTACTTAGTTTTAAAAACAAAATAGAATATGGGGGAGGGAGTCCGTTTTTACCTGTAAAACAGGGTATATCTGCTAGAACCTAAAGGCACTTGACGTAGTTCACTTTATTTAGACCGATAGATTCCGATTAATACGTTGTTTCTTTATCACAAACATTGCTATCTAGAGACTAGGGCTCTGACTAACTGCCTATTGTATTTGGCAAACTATGCGCTAATATTTGCCACCTTCGTTTCAGCTTTTTAAGTTGCTGTATTCTATTCAGAGAACCTTCTACTACGTCAAGTGCCTTTAGGCTCTAGCAGATATACCCTGTTTTACAGGTAAAAACTGACTCCCTCCCCCATATTCTATTTTGTTTTTAAAACTAAGTACTTGCAATAAATCTGACTTAAGTTACGCTCCACTTTAGTTTCCCACTTATAATTCTGACATGATGTGGATTTATACCTCATGCAGGTTACACTGTCTCAGCTAATTTAAACGCTGTTTATACACACACAACAACGTGGAGAACTTTATGATTAGTGGTCCCAACACCATACCTTCGTTTGCCATATAACAGGTAATCCTTGAACCACTCTTCGAGTAGCCTTTTATTTATTTTTTAATATCGCCATTATTATAGTTATGCGTATTTATACCCCACACAGGTCACACTGTTTCAGCCATTTCAAACGCTGTTTATACTCTCACAACGATGTTGAGAACCTTAAGATTAGTGGTCCGTACACCAAACCGGCATTTGCTATATTTACAGGTAAACTTCTAACCACTGCTTTAGGAACATGCTGCTTTTACTTTAAGTCTCCATATTGAAACAATAACAGTTATGTATTTCTTTAGATCCCATTTAGTTCTGTGGATTATTAGTCCCATATCCTATGTAGCGTAGTGCCACGAGAAGCAAGCTCTTTTCGAAATTTCAGGTGACAAACACTTTGATGGCGTTGCAATAGTAATGTTACCTATTGGTAGCTTTGGATCATGCTGTTCTGTGATCCATCAAGGATTGCATTATGCTGTTCTAAAATGTTAATGGCTTATATGGTTAACAGAACGCTCTCAAAAGAACAACAATGAACTTTTCTTTGTCCTGTCATTGAATGTGTTGATTTATACCAGTATCCTTTGATATTTAAGAATAATTACCAAACTGAGTTTTTTAATTGAGTCTGTCACTAGGCAGTACCAGGAAGGGGTAACATGCTTAGTTTAACTGTACAGCAATAGAATATTTCTGTTACACCGAGTTTTAAGATAATTTTTAATTAACTGATGGAATATTGATTATTCTTTAGTTTTTTTATAATTTTTAATATGCTTTGTTGGTAATATGAATGTATTGTTTCAACATAGGGGGTTATCCCAGCAACGAACCATTTTGTCCTGATGAGGATCTTCTTGACGACTGCATAATAGACCAAAACGTCGACACTTCCATCATCTCCAGAAGCGTTGCGTTGGCACCAACACACGACCATTGTTGATTATAGAATTTGGTTGTTTGTGACATTTACCAGGAGTTGATGTTTAGTTGTGAACTGATGAGTTGATACAATCTGTACCTCTGTTCCTAATTATTCTGCTTTATTTGATTTTTTGTGTATCTCCCCATTTGATGCTTTGAAACTTAATATAAAATAATTTTTTGAATATAATTTACTTCCGCCCTGCTTATTGCTTTCCTTCCATTTTGCTTGATGTGTTCTAGCATTTTAGTGTGATATCCTATTGGTACACTGGAGGACGATACATTTGTACTACTCCTAATTAAGATTCATTTTTGATTGAATTAAGTCCCTTGTAGCATACGTAGACATGTGAAAGCAATGAGAACTGTTTAAAAGTTCCAGTTTGATCATAGAGATCCCCTAGCTTCTTAATCCCTTTAGCCTGCCAGGTCCTCGTCACACTATCCACACAAAGAGCTGGGAGCAATTTTATCGCGTTTAATGGGGTATAATAAGTTACAGTTCCTAAGTTAGTTAATTTACGTACTTTCTTCCAAATTTTACTGGCTGCTACAACCGTCTTAAACTTCGTTCTTTTATAATAGCTCCATTCTATCTCCCTGAGCAGACTCCGATTTGCTGCTATTCCCAGGGTTAAATGATAAATAGATATGTTGGAGCTTGATGTTATTGCATTAATTCCTTCTTCACCTCCCATCAGTAAAATATGTATCTTTTGCAAAAAGCAGACACAATAGTACAATAGAAAATCAGGGACCGATAGTCCCCCTCTGTCTTTTGGTAACGTTATAAGCCGCATAGCTCTCCGTGGTTTACCAGGAGTCCATATAAATCTGGCACACAAAGCCTGTAGTTGTTGAATTTGGGCCGGTAATATTTCTAATGGTAGAGATCTCTAAAGGCATAGGACCCTTGGTAATATACTCATTTTTAATATATTGGTTCGGCCAATTAAAGTAAAGTGTAGCCTCCCCCACTTCTCTAAAGATTCCGCTATATTTCTGTACAGTGAAGCCCAATTAGCTGAGACTACCTCTGACATAGCTGCCCTTATCATAACCCCCAAGTAGGTGGCTTCTACAACTTCTCTGGGATCGTTAACCTTCACTACTTGAGAACACACAAACTGTGTCTTTGTAGCATTTAACTTGTAGCCAGACAGTTGACCAAAAATCTTAGCTAAGCTTACAATTTCTACCAATCCAAGAGCCGGGTCTTCTGTAGCCACTGCGATATCATCTGCAAAGGCAAACACAGTATGGGGGATATTGTGCACATAAAAAGGTTTAATAGCCTCGCTATTAGTGAGCATACCAATAAAGGGATTTATGTACAATGCAAAAAGAAGAGGAGAGCAGGGGCATCCCTGCCTTGTACCTCTAGTTATCTGTACTATGTCTGAAGTCACACCCATAGACGCTATCCTAGCAGTTGGTGCCACATATAGAGTTTCCAATGCCATCATGAACTTCCTGGGAAATCCCATATTCTCCATTAGCATCCATAGATACTTCCATTCTACGCGGTCGAACGCTTTTTCAGCATCAAGTAATATCAACCCTAAACTTGTGAAAGTTGACGAAATTGATGTACATAGACAGCATTCATTCCCCTTCTTCTCCCGCTCCTCTCCCTGTGAGCACCATGAATACCGTAAACTATTGACCGTATCACTCTGCCAGTAAGAGCCCATACCCCTATGCATATGTACAGCCATTCTAGGCAGCCTGGCCTTTTACCCATTGGAATCCCCGGCTTCCCTCCTGCGCATATCCTAAACCCCCTCTCTCGTGCGTAGGCCATGAAACCCTCTCCCCCTGTGCGACCCTGCTGTGAAAGGCAACTCTCCTGCTTGACCCGCACAAAACCCCCCCCATTCCCTCTTGAAGAGGCATACTTCGCCTTGGCTGACGTAGCCCTCCCCAGCTGCACCTGACTGCCCCCGCTCTCTCATGTACGGGTCATCAGATCTCTCTCTCTCTCTCTCTCTCTGTGTGACTCCGTCCCTGTGTCCACCCTGGCTACCCCTCCCTTCTCCTCACATGGGCAAGTCATAAAACTTCTTCTTCTGCAAGGCCCTGTCCTTGAGAGTCACGGCCGCGCCTGACCAACACCTCCTTTCCTTCCATGAATACCCTCTGTTGACAAGCCTTCCATCCGCGCTCGATTGTCCACGCGGCATGAATACCACTCCTTTGATGACCCCTTCCCCCCGAGTCCGGCTGACCACACATGTCCGAGGCCATCGCCTGAGCCAGGAGATACCATTTACTGCCCTTATTGTATGAAGTCACCCCCCCCTTCAAGGGATCCACTATTGATCCTAGCCACCCCACCCCCGGGGCTATGATCAGGCGTACACATCCTACGGAACACTCAGCTGCGTGATTGCCCTCTCCTCTTATCAGCAGGTCAAGGGTCCCCGTTGTAAACATATGTGGGGTAGGATTGACACGAGGATTATAGGGATGTCTTTCTTTTGCGTCACACTGTCCTGATTGTACTATCAAGTGTTTTGTAAGGTATAAAAGCAAGAGTCTCAGCTCACTTGTTAGAGCACCTCCCGAAAGACACTGTGTTTCGTGTCCGAAATGACTGGCTCTCCTCATGAGAATTAAACTCTGTTCTTGATTCCTGCCTCCAGCGCCCGTCTCTTTATTTGGTAATTATTCAACATGGGAACTAAGAGGCGGTTTGCGCCAGCGGCCTGGGCATCGATAGAATTATGGGCTCATTTTCCACAATTGGCGTCCCAACGCGGGGTCCATCAGTGACATAGGGTTCGGTAAGAGAGATCCAGACGAAGAAGTGAACGTCTAAAATGATCGGAGTATACCTGCCTTGAGAGGGCCCTAGCCCGGCTGCCGATCAAAAGAACTTCACCAATTCTGAAAGGACCTCTCTTGAGTGACCTATTGTCCTGACTGGAATCCCACAGGAATGCTACATGGAGTAAGAGAACAATCGGGCGCTGGAGGAGGAAGACGAAGAACTGTCCGTATGGTCCGGTCCGGGTAAGATTAAGTAGGGTGTTTTTACGCCTGATTGGTAGGGTGGTTCTATCCACCTGATTGATTGATTGATTGTATTGGAATCGGTATTTGTATACTGATATTGTATTGGTTGGTATTGGTTCATTTAGCTTTGAAGGCTACTTGACATATTGGTTCTCTTCTGGAGAACGAGACATTCTCTGTTTGCAAACAGCGACGAATAGGAACGTCGTCCCTCTTTGCAGATCGAGAAGGGTAGGTAATGCAGACTTTTGTCCCCGTTGTAATCCGTCATGCCTACTTTTCTCCCCACTGATCGTTTGAAGTCGATTAATAATCGATTGTTGCTCTTTGAGATCTTCCCTGTCTACAAACTGAGGCGAGTAGAAATATTCTGTCTTCCTTTTTGGATAGCGAAGGGCAGGTAATGCAGACGTTTGTCCCCGTTGTAATCCGTCATGCCTGTTTTTCTCCCCACTGATTGGTTGGTTGCCTGGACATTGTTGCTCCAGGAATTGTTTCGTTTGAGGTATTTTCTATTTGCAAACAACGTGGAATAGAAATATTCTGTCTAGTCTTTGCAAGTAGTAAAGGGTAGGTTATGCCCCTTTGTGAATTCGTCAGTCCTACCCACTCCCCATTGGTTGGTTATTTGGGGGGTAGCTCGCATGGTCCGCCCAGGAGACTACCCTTATGGAGGACATATGCTCCCCGCTCATGGGCCATTTAGTGGAAGTAGACCATCTGGTCCGTCCAGGAGGCTACCCTAGTAAGTGGAAGTACATCGCTCGGTCTGTCCAGGATGATACCCTAATGAAGGAATATATGTTCCCCTTTTTGATCAATAATCTCGTTCCACCCCGGACCATTTATTGGAGGGAACTCGTCTGGTCCGTCCAGAAGTATCCCCCTAGTGAAAAGGACACATAAAAAAATATGAGTGATCACCGTTCCCCTACTAACAGAAAGCTTTAGCTCGAAACACGCTAAGGAAGAGAAAGGAAAATAAAAAGAAATCAGGCTAAGTCAGTAACCCCCTGATGAGCTTTTGACTTCACTAAAAATAAGAAACAGTAGGAATAGTTCGAAATAAGGAATATAAAATGGCGAAAAAGTTTGACAGCAAAAATAGCCACGAGGTAGCTAGGCTTCACTGCCTGTTCCTGCTCCCAACATGTCTGCCTCATATAACGGTCACATGAAATAGAAACAATCCAATAGGTACCTACCCCCATTCCGGAAGCTCCCGAAGTGCAACAGGTCCGCGGTTACACCCATCCGGAAGGCGAGGCCTCGAGGCACGAGGGGCTCGCCTGGCCACGGTCAGTAGGAGATGATGTTGGGCAGGCGGTCCAAAGAATGACAAGGACCTCTCCATCTCTTCACTTCTGCCGCCCTGCAGGCCGCGGGGAGAGAGGGGGCTGTCTTGCCTCGGCCACCGACCACCCCTCTCTCTCACCCGATCCGGCTTTCGTCGAAGGCCGAAGCCAAGGCGAGGATGACGGCATTTCTTTGTGCTATAATGGCCGCAACTACACCCAACGCCTGACAGTTGCAAGTAGTCCCGCCACATGCCATCGCCTGCATAGTGACAAGTAGTCCCGCCACATGTCCACCCCTGGACAGTTCCAGGTAGTCCCGCCACATGTCAAGAGAAAAGGGGGGGGGCTGTCTTGCCTCAGCCGCCGACCACCCCCCCCATCTTCAATGGCTGGCACGGCCAATATCGAAACGGCGGAGCCGAGGATCGGCGAGGGGTCGCTGGAAGGGGGAGGTGGCGCGAACGAGCCTCCCCCACCTCCCTCCAGGTGGAGGCTTCCAGCGACACCCCAATGCTCTTACTTAAAGAGGGTCAACATCAAAAAGCGGTCTTCCGCCCAGGACGGGCACACGCTCCATGCCTTCTCTCCTCAACCTTGAAGATTCTATAAGAACCGGGGGGCACCCTGATCCCTCCGCATGGGCGCCCCCGCCCCCTTCACTGGGAACCACGACATCGGTGCAACTCCTGCCGGCGCCAGCCTCGGATTGGAAATGGCTAAAATGCAGCCACGGCACAGACTTGTTCAGTTCCGGAGGAACACCAGAATGACCCGGTAGGAAAATTGTTGCCGCCCTCCCCACTCTTTGACTAATGGTCCATATTTGTTAGACTGTTAACCACATAGCACAAAACTTTTTGAACTGCCAACGGAAGGTTCTGGGCCAACCATGCGAGACTAGAGACATTCTGACTGTGCTGGAACTCGCCTGACCCCACCCAAAATGGCGCCGACACAAAATGAGACGTTTTGAATAAACTTTGTTGCACCCTGATTGCGCAAGCTTTTTGCCCCGAGATATATATGACGTTTTGGATAATGAAAGTAGATATGAAGGATATTGAGTATGTGCTTGGACAATGAATTGACTTAGGGTGGGTACTGATTATGAGTTGGAAAATGAATTGGTGTAATTTAGCTAATGAATGAACATTGGATAATGAATTTATGAATTTATTAAAGATGAACTACTGACATGCATCATGTTTGCTCTGTAGGGGAGTTTAATACGATTTTATTGCACTGCTGCACTTTATGCAATGAACTGCCACCAGCTTTGTTCTTCCTATGTACAGTTCCAATCTGCTCCGTGGCCAGTCCACTGGGTTGTAGGCCTGTATTTATACATCAACACTTTTTTTTATTAAAAGTATTTTGAAAACGAAAGCATAGTTGTAGCGGTTGCATTAATGAGTTTTGAATGTATTACTACTGTGAGCAACGAGAAAGTATGATGAAGGCTGAAGGTTAAAAAGGACCCGATATTTAGCAGCCACACTATGTGTCACAGGCAGCCGGAAAAGTGCTTTAGAAGCTTTAAACGACACCACAGAAATACCACCTGACCGCCACCCTTGCACGCAACCTACAGGGGTCGCGACCAAGTAACTCATGTAGATACGCCGACTGTCAATGATTATCTATCTGACCTTACTGGTCCCTCTGGGCTTAAACGCCGTGATGGTAAAGAAATGCACTACGTGGAGATAGGTCGAGTATGTGGTAGGTAAAAACATTTCCGGATTACTGCATGCTGATGAGGTTTGAATACTGCCCCCCCACCCCTTCTTTCTCCTCCCTTCTGCAGGTCACGTCAGAACGTCGGCTGAAGTGTGGGAGAGCGATGATCGAACCACCGACGAAAAGGGAAGGAGGGAATATGTGCATAGTCCTCATAACGATAAGTTTTTAAAAGACGTAGACTTAAACATGACTGTTCCTCCTTAGAACAATAGCAACTGGGAGGATGGACTGACATAGAAACTGGACAGGTACTGAATGACGAAAAATTGACTAGAAATGACGCGTTAAAATAATGTAACTGGACGTTTGACTAGGTAGGGAAAGGACAAAGAAAAATATACGGGTAAGGGTTACCACGGCACCACCCGTCTGGGAAGTTAGAAGTGTTGCTGGTGTTCAAAATGCACTGCCCCCTTTTTCACACTCTTATAGATGTAGCCAAGCTGTCCGACTGTTCTCCCGATCAATACTTGCCGTTGCCTCAGCCTGGAGAACTTCCCACCAAAGGAAGGAACTGAAAAATGGTTTAAGATCCAACCATGGGTAAATAGCACGACCAGGCTAATTTCTGACCGACCAACTGAGGTGTAAGTATTGGCAATTGAGAACGCTGGCCGACATAACTAGCGAGAAGGAAAAGGAGGGAAGGGTAGAAGGAGCTAAGCACATAGATAAATAGGATAGTAAAAGATACGTAGGATATAATATGGATTTTGTTGGCCACCTGTTGTTTCCCGTCTTGTCGTGAATGTCTTATATATGTGTAATGCATGTGCCGTCTTCCCTGTCTGAATTTGTGTGTGTGTAATGTACGGATTTATGTCTTCCCTCTGTCTGTACTCGCGTGTTACCTGACCTTTGCTGTTCTGTGTTGTGAGCGCACTAAACGACCTATTTTCGTACACGTCTCTCTCTCTCTCTCTCTCTCTCCACCCCCTTATCTCTCTCTCTCTCTCTCTCTCTCTCTACATGTCATATGTGTACCGAATGGCTCGTTTAGATTGCGGACGACTCTCACTCTCTATGAGAGTCTCCCTATTTTCTCTCCCTCTTTTTGATAAAATTGTGCCCCACCGGCACCAGTCTGATTTGATACATATTGAACGCGAGGGTGTTCAGCGAAATTGACCGAAATAAAAATGATTGTAACTCGCCATATTACTACCTCTCCTTTCTGCAAAATTATGAACTTAAATTGGCTGAGAAGGAAAGGACAGGTAAGACGACTAAGGTCCCCCAAATCTGGCCATTCATAGGGGAACTGTATGTCAATGGCACCCTATTTTTCTGTTCATCAGAGGCGAACGCCAACGTCTACATTGACCCCCAATGCCCAGATTGCCCCACCCCCCCCTTTTTTGCACCCAAGCGCGAGCGCCCGAAGCATCCCCGCCCCATTTGATAGACCCCAGCTGCTGTCCCGGATATAAACATGATGACCATGAGTAGCTGTTGACCCTCGAGAAAACCTTGTTTTGCCTGACTCTTGATGATGGCACCCCCGCCCTGTTTGAAAAGGTTAGCCAGTCCTGAAGGGAAATGCTCCGTAATGTTGAATATGATGTAATGCACAGTTGATGGGAATCTCATTTATCCTCACTTGAGTTATAAATAGGACGATGAATAAACCTGCCATAAACTCAGTAGGAATGCTGACACATGCACTGCTTGGTAATGGACCTCTGACTGTGACCAGTGAGCGTATCTCCCAAATGCGTAGAATTGAGGGAGGAATTCACATGCGTAGATATCTTCTTCTGCCATTTCTCTAAAACCTTGTCTTGTACCTATTCAAAGATTCACGATCACCGAAGGAGATGGGTCAGATGTGACGTACAGCCTGACTGCAGATCTTGGGACACGTATGACCTCGACCAAAGGTGGAGCTGCAGAGCAACAAGATACGGGACGAGACCGCAATTTCAACGTGGAAAATGAAAAATGACGGGCCGCCTTGAAGCCCTCCGTCTGCTAACCCACGTGTGCCTGGAGTCTCCGTCCCCCTTCTTTGGGCCCGATTGATGGACCTGCCTGCTTGTTATCCTTTGCTCCCTTGGTCCCTTTTGTGCGTCCCAGGAACTCTGACCCAACTCCGCTCTCTCTCTCTCTCCTATTGACTATTTGAACCACACTCACCCTCTTTCCCACGTGACTTTTTGCCAAAAGGAAGAACCGCATTCATATGGGAATAGGGTGTTGCCACAGAAAATATGGGTGCCGAGCATAAGGCGCCGCCAAACGAATTGTTTAGGGAACAGGACTGTGGTCTAACAGCAGAGGACTGACCGCACCCTGCAACGCGAAAGGATAGAACCGAGCTGGACCTATAGCTCCACCGCCGGTGCTCAACAGCGCCAACGAAAGTACTCGGACTAGAGCCTACCAGTGATGGCTCAATGATAAAAAGACACTGTGACGAAGAAATATTGTGTATTGAACTGAATTCCGCTCTCAACTACCTGGTCAAAACTGTTCATTGGTCACATTTTTAAGTTAGAAAGATTTATGCTATGTAGTGCGTTTAATTGTCAGGAACACAACGAAAATGCAATTTCCTATGTGCTACATTCTGCCCATCGCCTCGACTGTCTATGATTGTACGCCAAATGTTAGTATCGACAAAATGCTAATTCATCAACGATGCCTGTTTACCTGTAAACCCATTAATTGCAAAAATGACTGCTGTTATGTAAAAAGGGGGGACTGTGAAAGTTGACGAAATTGATGTACATAGACAGCATTCATTCCCCTTCTTCTCCCGCTCCTCTCCCTGTGAGCACCATGAATACCGTAAACTATTGACCGTATCACTCTGCCAGTAAGAGCCCATACCCCTATGCATATGTACAGCCATTCTAGGCACCCTGGCCTTTTACCCATTGGAATCCCCGGCTTCCCTCCTGCGCATATCCTAAACCCCCTCTCTCGTGCGTAGGCCATGAAACCCTCTCCCCCTGCGCGACCCTGCTGTGAAAGGCAACTCTCCTGCTTGACCCGCACAAAACCCCCCCATTCCCTCTTGAAGAGGCATACTTCGCCTTGGCTGACGTAGCCCTCCCCAGCTGCACCTGACTGCCCCCGCTCTCTCATGTACGGGTCATCAGATCTCTCTCTCTCTCTCTCTCTCTCTCTCTGTGTGACTCCGTCCCTGTGTCCACCCTGGCTACCCCTCCCTTCTCCTCACATGGGCAAGTCGTAAAACTTCTTCTTCTGCAAGGCCCTGTCCTTGAGAGTCACGGCCGCGCCTGACCAACACCTCCTTTCCTTCCATGAATACCCCTCTGTTGACAAGCCTTCCCTCCGCGCTCGATTGTCCACGCGGCATGAATACCACTCCTTTGATGACCCCTTCCCCCCGAGTCCGGCTGACCACACATGTCCGAGGCCATCGCCTGAGCCAGGAGATACCATTTACTGCCCTTATTGTATGAAGTCACCCCCCCCTTCAAGGGATCCACTATTGATCCTAGCCACCCCACCCCCGGGGCTATGATCAGGCGTACACATCCTACGGAACACTCAGCTGCGTGATTGCCCTCTCCTCTTATCAGCAGGTCAAGGGTCCCCATTGTAAACATATGTGGGGTAGGATTGACACGAGGATTATAGGGATGTCTTTCTTTTGCGTCACACTGTCCTGATTGTACTATCAAGTTTTTGTAAGGTATAAAAGCAAGAGTCTCAGCTCACTTGTTAGAGCACCTCCCGAAAGACACTGTGTTTCGTGTCCGAAATGACTGGCTCTCCTCATGAGAATTAAACTCTGTTCTTGATTCCTGCTTCCAGCGCCCGTCTCTTTATTTGGTAATTATTCAACATGGGAACTAAGAGGCGGTTTGCGCCAGCGGCCTGGGCATCGATAGAATTATGGGCTCATTTTCCACAAACTGCGTTTCTCTACCTCTGCTATATCAAGCAAAGTAATAACTTTGTTGATATGTGCTACTGTTCCTCTCCCTGGAATAAAACCATGTTGATAATCAGATACTAGTGAGGTAATAACTTTTGATATCCGGTTTGCTAGGATTTTGGAGTAAATCTTCCCATCACAATTTAAAAGTGATATGGGGCGATTTGACCACGGAAGTTCAGTCTCTTTTCCCTTCTTACTAAAAACAACTATGGTGGCTTCATCCCATGATTTCGGTGCTATTCCATCTTGAGCAGCCCTAAATGTATCTAGCATCATATCTTTAAGTTCCTCAAAAAAAAATTGTATACCTCCCCTGGTAGTTGATCAGGCCCGGCTGCTTTACCCATTGCCAGTGTTTTAACAGCCATAGCTACCTCCTCCTTTGATAGAGGTGCCTCCAATAAGTCGGCCGCTAATGGGTCTAGTTTAGCAAGTGTTCCTAATAGAGTAAGATCTAATTTCTCCAAATTAGTTTGTTCTGTCTTGTACAATTCTGAATAGAAGTCGTGAAAAACTGCCAATATGTTTTGGGGTCCAGTTCTTAAAATCCCTGTTTTATCTTTCATAAAAGCTATATTAGGACAAGCATCCTTCATATGTAATTTTAACGCTAAAGGTCGTCCTATTGCTTCGCCATACTCAAAGCATATCTTACGTTGCGCCAAATATTTTCTGGCATTTTCACTATCCCATATACCCAAAATGTTTGCCCTTTTCTTTGCAACCTCAACCTCTAGTGCTTTTACATCACCCTGGGTAGCTATCCCACTCGTTAAGTTCTCCTCTGCTAATTGTAGTCCCTGGTATAGCCTCTCCATATCTGCTTTTTATATTTCTTTGCCGGGCAAGCCCAAAGCTTAAGCCCTCTCCCCTAAAACAGGCCTTGAATGTGTCCTAAACGATAGTGGCTGGAGCCGAATTTATATTGATCTTAAGAAAATCTCTTATCCACTTCTTCATAAACACTATAAATTCTTCGTTATAGCATAATTTTCGATCAAAGGTAAATTTCCTTGTTGCAACAGAAATCCCCCATCCTCGAATTGACAGAACAATAGGTGTATGATCAGACGAAATATTAGGATAAATGTGCATCTTAACTTTGGCTAAGTGGGGCACTTCCACAAAGAAGTAGTCCAATCTAACCTTTTTTTGATGAGGATAGGAATAATAAGTATAGCTGGGATCCGCCGGAAACAGGGTGCTCCAAACATCCACCAGACCATAGTCCTTTAACAAGTTGAGGAGGGCCCTGCATACTTGCGGCTTTCGGCCTTTATAAGTCTTCACTCCCCCACCAATTTCATGTTTTGTTAAGCTGATATTCATATTCCCGCAAATAATCAGGGGGGTAGCCCAGGTTGCCAGTTCCTCATGCACTTGCTCCAGAACACCAGAGTCATCAATATTGGAATCATAGATATTACATATTGTAAAATTCCCATGTTGCCCCGCACATTCAACCATCGCCCACCTTCCATTTATGTCTGTTGCTTTCCATCGTATCATAACCAAATCCCTTTTTGCTAAGATGGCTACTCCCCACGTCATACCAGATTGTTGGGATGAAGCTAAAATAGTAAATCCCAATTCAGCTAGTACTTGATGTTTATTCCAAGGAAGATGGGTTTCTTGTAAGCATACCACATCTGAAGCAACATGTCTCAGCTCAGCTGCTACTCTTCTTCGTTTATTGAAGTTATTTAGCCCAGAGACATTTAACGAGCACATTCGAAGATCTCTATTAATAGACATAAGACTCAGCTAGTAATTCCGCAAGAATGGACCCATTTAGCCTTCTAAAAACCATATAGTATCTTTTGTCAATTTGCCAATCATGTTCTTTATCAATTCTCTTACAACTATCATTTCCATCTAGAGATGCAAGTGTGGATTTTTTAGCCCCTCTTAACCCCTCCATAAAGTCCCTCCACCTACCCTTCCTTCCCTCTACCCAACTACCCCCTTGCCCACCTCCCACCCTTCCCAATAACGAGGCATTCAGACTTATGGTCCTGTAGATGTGGCTGACAATTCCCCGTCCACCACAGCAAGGCTACTCCTGTACAATTCTATCATTCACGAAAGGTAGGATAGAGATCTTTCCTTCCCACATTAGAGCGACCTAAACCGGAATATAGACTATGTGCTCAACAAATCTTTTTTTAAGAAAACATTACAACTTCATTGACAACTATAGCACCTTGTAGCAAACACAAAAGAACAAACATGATACCCTCTCACTTCCTTTTTGTTGACTACAACCCCCCTACCTTCCTTCTTTTCTACCCCCATGCTTAGTATTTATCTAGTTGGGTTGGTAATCTTGCTCAAAAATTCCTTAGCCTGCCCCACATTGGTAAAGAAATGTGTTCGCTCTTTATAAATAATCTTCAACTTTTCAGGATTGAAAAGGAACACCTGAGCGCCCTTAGCCTGTAGTGGGGGTATTAACTGCTGTAGTTGCCAACGATTATCAACCGTATATTTACAAAAGTCGGGAGCTACAAAAAACTCAAACCCTGGACCAGGTCGTTTTTTGTCAGGTCTTGCAAACTTGAATACCTCTTCTCGGGCCAAAAAGCTGTTAAGAGAAATTAGTAGAGCACTAGGCATGCCCAAGTTTCTCTCTCCACCCTTCTCCACTACTTGACCAGCAGCCCCTTTCAAGTTAAATGGGAAGCGATGTGCTCTTTCGACCTCCCTGTTCCAGTCCCACTTTGTAAGTTCAGGGAAGGCCTGCTTAAACGGGTTGATTATGAATTTACGTGGATCATGGCCTTCTATGCCTTCAGGGACTTGTAGGACCCTCAAGTTGTTGCGACGAGCCCTGTTCTCAAAGTCCGCCAATTTCCAAAGAGTGTCCTCCTTTAACCCTTGTAATGCCTCTGTGGCTCCTTTCTGCTGTTCTACTGCATCCTCCAAGCTAGAGATACGAGTCTCCGCCTCGTTGAACCTATTAGCTGTCTGTCTGTGCTTGTGATTTTGCAAGCCTTCGAATTGAATTTTGGAGTTTGCGACAAATACTCTGAACTCTGTGGCTCTCTTCCCTGGTTCATCCCACAGTGAGATAATGGATTCATAAATTAGTGCTAAAGAAATCTCGGTATGCCCTTCAACAGCAGGCTCCTCTGTACCTGTTTCATTCCTTGTGTGATCTGGGGCTTCGATATTTAAGTCCTGAACAGTGGAGAGGCTATCCTCTGTGATGGCAATGGAGTCATCCTGGCATAAGCTACTCGCCGGGCTCTCTCCTTCCAAACTCATCTGCAAAGCATATTGTGATGCTAAGTCTTCACAGGACAAGGGCAACGACACTTCGGACATAGAATAAAAGTCACCAGACTCACCATCAGGCTGAGCCTGTTCTTGTTTCTGCTCTTTTCCTCCAGTGGCGCCATCGACTTCTAAAGGTGTAACGACAGTTGTATTTTTTACACCGGCCCCCTTGGCTCTCTCCTTTTCTATCGCTGTTGCTGCTGCTTCAAAAATAGATGGAATCACTACATTCTTATCTGTCCCCTCCTCGGTTGTGGTTGCATTAACACCTGACTGTGCTCCCTTCACTTTTCCTGACTCCACTGGTGTTTTGGGCTGGGTTTTCTTGCCTGTGACAGTTTTGCCTCCTTCTTTGGGAGCTCCATTTTCCCCCTTATCTTCTGAGGCTTTCTGTTTCCCCCTTGCGCCCTTGGGAGCCATATCTTCACCTTTTGAAACTAAACGTTTTCTCAGTCTAAGTGGCAATTGACAAAAATCTCCCAAAAAGTCTTGCACTGTCTACTTGAACTTTTTGCCTTGCCGTGGCACTCACCTCACGATCCTCCCTGTGTATTCCGCCCAATGCTTGTGAGGCAATTAGCTCTCCTGCCACAGTGCTGTACGCTTGTAAGGCACAACAAGCCCCCAGCGTTTCCCTCCGTCGCTCCTCACTCCATCGAAGCCTCCAAATCCGGAAGCCGCACTGAGCCTAGATTGGCCCAATCAGCCACAGGTGTGTGAAGTCGGGAGGCAAGGGAGGAATGCCACAATCCAGCGGGCGCCGCCGCACTACTGCCGGTAAGTTTCTCCCGGCTCAACAATCTGCCTTTGAAACGCTGCCGGCAGAGAATCTCCAAAAGCAGGCACAGTCTGCCGTTTACATCCAACACAGCGCTGCAAATCCCGGCATAACACCAACTCTTCTCGGTCCGGTCCTCTTGTGTCTAACGGCTTGCAGGGGCGCGACTCGGGAGTGGTCAGCCTACACGCCCACACTCGCGGACGCCATCTTGCCTCCAGCCGCTGAACCTTTGTTCCATTGATGAGACTCTTGCTTCCATATTGGACCATTTGTCATTGAAATTTTGAATGCAACCTCTGTTCTCCTCAGAAAATGGACGTAGAGCTCTGATTTCATCTAACAAGACATATTTATTTCCAGATATAGCAGTGTTGATCTTCAATGAAGGTGATAATAAGGAGTACATCTTAGAAGTATTGGAAGGATGAGATCTGTAGTAAAAAGATTATCCACCATTCATGGGATAAATGGTTTCTGGTTTGAAGGTACCTTCTGATGAGAAGACAATTTTAATTTCCTAATTGTACCCATACAATACGAGTAAATATATCAGAATGGAAACAGAAAAAGAACTCACTTATACACTCATTTCACGTAAAAATAGAAATATAAATAAGAACAGCAGATAGATTGGTACTATATGAGGTAGTAAGAAAACATGTCTCATGTATGACTGAACAGTATGAGTAGTACTGAAGGCACACACGTAGGAGAGGGGCATAATAAGATTGAGGCACATAATGCTTGAGAGTGGCATCCAGGGAGTTAGACCTATTAGCCTTAGGGTGGTCTTCCCCCAGACATTTTACCGGCTTACCTCCTCTTTATGCTGTATCGATTTGTTGGCCTTAGGACACTGAACACTTTACCGCTGCTGACCAGTGCTATAGTGCATGTGCTTCTCCCCTAAACATGGTGAAATCGTGTATACCCAATTGGCATATTTATACCTTACTTAAAAGTCCCTTGTAAAGTGGTATACCATATACGCAGGACCTGTAATCTAAATACTATTAGTGGGCCTGCAGCACTGGTTGTACCACCCACACAAGATAGCCTTTCAAGCCTGTCATAGGCCTGCAATTTCAAGGCCTGTGTATGCAGTTTACTGCCACTTCTACTTGTCATTTAAAAACACTGGCCAAGTCATAAACTCCACTTTTATTACACATAAGTCACCCCAAAGGTAGGCCCTAGGTAGTCCAATGGGCAGGGGGCTGTGTAATTAAAAGGTAGGACATGCACTTATACGTTTTGCATGTCCTAGTAATGACAAACACCTAAATTCATGTTTCACTACTGTGAGGCCTACTCCTCCCATAGGCTAGCATTGGGAATTCCTTAAAACACTTTAAAGCTGTAATTCCTCAGTTTGTTGGTCTGTGTGCCTTACGTCCTGTCTAATGCATGCCTGGGGAGGATGTCAGCTACACTTTGCGCATTCTCTCTAGACATCCACAAACATAGGAAGGCTGGGTGTGTCATCTGCATTCATCTTCATTCTGATAGCTCCTCCTAGGCAGGAAGACATAGGGGAGCTGATACACTTGAATAGGCAGTGTTGGTTTCCTGCACAGAGGGCTGATTACCTTCTAAAGTTAGTCTGAAGCCAAGGTTTGGAAGAAAGAGGGACCTGTGCACTTTAAGGGCCTGGTCTGAAGTCCCCCCCATTTCAAAGGCACAACTGGGTATAAGTAGTGGGCATCTGACCCTATTAAGGCCGTACAATACTGGACCTGTGAAGAACTCTGCCAGGGGTAAAGAGTTTTTCACTACAATGATTGCCACTCTGCTTGACTGCTGCTCTGGAAGAATTGCTTTTCTGCTATGCTGTACCGCCCTGCTGCCTGCTTATCTCTTCCCTGCTGAGTACAAGGACTGAACCCATCTCTCTTAAACCCAGAGTGACTCCAAGGGTTCACTGGCTTGCCCCCTGTTCTGAAGTCTTACGGCCATCAGAGACGTCCTTCAACTCTGCACCAGCACCTGGGCTCTACCATCTGTGAGTCCTGCCCTGCCAAGTGGTGTCAATCAGTCCTGGGCCTTTGAAAGGTGGTTTCTGCTGTCAGAACCATCTAAATTGACGCAGTAATGAGTTTGCACTAATAAAACTGACTTATTGCTGTTAGAACTGGGGGTTTCTAGTTGGCAGAGGTAGGCACCACTGTCCAAATAGGGACCCTTGTTTTTAGTCAGGGTAAAGAGGATACACTCTTTAGATTACCCCTGCTCACCCCCTTGGTAGCTTGGCACGAGCAGTCAAGGCTTATCAAAGGCAATGTGTAAAGTATTTGTACCAATACTCACAGTAGCACAGTGAAAACACCACAAACTGACTCTACAACAGTTTAGAAAAAATAAAGGTATTTAATCTAAGCTACGTAAGACCAAAACGACAAAAATCCAACATACACAGTTCAAGAATATGGTTGCAAAAGAGTTCTTAAAGTTGCGATAAAATAATCCACAATTGCGTGAAAAGTTCACAGTTGCGTCACGTTTAGCCAACAGTACCTTTAAATGCGAAAAAGTTCCAAAACAGAAGCTGGTGCAGTGGAAAACAAGCAATGCATCACTCCTGAGACCCTGGGGAGGCAATGCGATGATCCTTGGGGCTGCGACGATCTCCGGGGCGACGATGCGCGGACCAGCAGTGATCTTCCTCTTGCAGCTCTTCGATGCGATGGCTCCGCGCCGACACTCGCAGCGACGCGATGCGGTCCGCAAGCAAGCGGTGCGACGATCTCACCCAGCGACGACAGGCTCTGCAATGACACTCACAGTGATGGTAATCTTCCCGCCCCAGTCTGGTACGTCCCGCAAACGAAGGATGCGACGACTCTGGCTGCGGCAACAGGCGCTGCGACGATCTCGGCCTTCGTAGCGACGGGAATTTCCTCGCACTGACGGGGATGCGCTCTGCAAGCAAGCGATGCGACAAAACTTGCAGAAAGTCTTTAAAAGCTTGGTTTCCAGCTTCCCAAGACAAGTACAACTTCCAGAGGCACCACAACTGGCCCAACCTCTCTAGGAAGGACAGAACTCTCTCAGCAGAGTTCAGGGAAGCTGGGGGTGAAGTCCTTTTGTTCCTGGGACTTCTTAACAGGAAGCCAGCTCTTCTCAGACCCTTGGAGATTCCTTCAAGCAAGGGGACACAGCACCAAAAGCAAAGTCCTTCCCCTCTCCTTGGCAGCAAAGCAACAGCAGGTCAGTCCAGCAGAGCAACAGCAGGACAGTCTTCCTTCTTCAGTTTCAGCTTTCTCCTTGGCAGAGCTTCCTTCTTGATTCCAGGATGATCTAATTTTCTGTAGTCAGGGGTCCTGTACTTATACCTCTAAAAGTCTTTGATCCCTTTGTGGAGGAGGGCTCTGAGCCCGGTCTGAACCAGTTCTGGGTGTTCCTTGAGCACTTTGTTTTCCTGGCCTCTCCTTTCAGAAAGAGGGGCAGGGTCGTCAGCCGCCCATCAGGAGGTGGAGCCAGCATTGTGGAAGGCAGGCACAGCCCTATTCAGGCTTAGGTGCTACCCCCTCCCGCTACTCTAGGTGCAGATGTAGCTATTCAGCCCAGCAATGGCCCACTAAGTCTCTGGAAGCCACCCAACCCCTGTCACTCACAAACCAGACAGTCAATTCCCAAACAGGCCAAGGCACACAGAAAGGTCAGACAAGAGAACAGCAACTTTCTAAAAGTTCTGTTCTCAAACACAGGATTTAAAAACAACCTTTCCTAAAAGTTGTGTTATTAAATTCTGAGTTCAGGGATACCAGACTTGTATGTCCTATCTTGCTCCTATGGGAAGACATGCTGGTAGCCACTGTAGCCAGCATCCCCCATGATAGACTATGGGGCAAGATAGCCTTACAATAGTGAAAAACGAAAATGGCTGTAATTCACTACCAGTGCATGCCACCTGCACAAGTACATGCTCTACTTTCCATATACACTGCACCCTGCCCAAGGGGGTACCTTGGGCCTTCCATAGGGGTGACCAATGTGTACAGAAAGGGAATGGTTTTGACTGGCTAGTGGGGACACTGACCAGGAGGACATAGCAGTTCACAGACTGCATACAGGTGCTGCGGTGGCAGGCCTTAGACACCATTTTAGGGCTCCTCATGTGGGTGGCGCAATCAGTGCTGCAAGCCCACTAGTAGCATTTGTTATCACCAGCCCTGGCACACTCAGTGCACTTTACTATGGACTTCTGGATGACACAAATATGCAAATCATAATAACAATTTACACAGGGAGCCCTTGCACTTTGACACTGAACAGCAGTGGCAAAGTGCCCAAAGCATCTAAACCAGCAAAAACGAAATCCAGCGCAGCATAAATAATACAGGAGGTAGAGGCAAAAAGATAGGGGGAAACCACGCCAAAGATGCCAGGTCTAACAATTGCCATTTGATACCAACCCAGAAGCTGATCAACGACATCGCTTCAACGTATTGTGCAGCTTGATGACGATGCAGTGCCTGCATCGTAAAGGGGTTCATTGACGAAGCCTTAATGCCTGGCCGGATAAGAACTGACCTATTGAGTCTTCGACACTGGCTCCATCCAAGGTACTTTTTCAGCAGGACCTAATTGAGTTCTGTAGCCATCCTGTTCTCCATTTTGGTAGGCCTGAACTTTGGATTAAACCTGGTGTAGCACAACCTCATAGATAAGCCTGACTTCTCTCTGCCAATTTACCAGAGGGTGAGCACAGGTTATCTTTTAGTGTGTATCTAGCTTACCCTGAGTACAGTGGTGGTTCCTGTTTGGACAGGGTACATACCTCTGCAAACTAAAAACCCCAGTTCTAACACAGGGTGAGATAATAGTGAAAATCACTCAACATAGAGGTGGACACATCACAGGATGAGAAGGAAAATCCATTACAGAGCATGGAAAAAGTCTAAAATGAGTGCCGCAATGAGTAGATGTTTACAGGTACGTTAGCGGAGAAGGTAATGATGCTGAAAAGAAAAAGTGCCTCTCTCACCCAAAGAGTTAGCAACAAAGAATCTGCTACATGAAGGTGATTCTGATGCAGGAGGACTCTGTGCTCTGACAACGTGCGGAGCTCCCGGCTTAAGTGTCCATCTTGTCTGGCGGTCTTCCATGGTGTAGTATCTTCAAATCCTTAAACAACTTACATTAGTTACAAGGGACAAAAACATAAAAATTTGGGTGGGAGAGAGAGTCAAACCTAAAAGTGGCAAAAGCTGGTTTGTCTAGATCTGAACAGCCATTCAAACTTATTAGGCTGCTGTCACTCAACCAATCACAGGTGGTGTTTAAATCACTCCCTGCAATCCCAGTTGGTTAATTAGTTTGGGGAACATTATACATCTCCAATACATCATACAGTAGTTAATCTACTCTAGTATGATCCATCACCCACTATGATTACAACACCCTCACTGAATTTTATTGTAATGAATAACAGCTTTGCTTCCAAACTTTCCAGAAATGTGGACAAATTTGACTTTATCTCCCTATGCAAATACAAGTTTATTAAGATTAAAACACCCCCTTGCCAGACACACGGTATGTAGGAGAGGGGAGACGGCCTGCGACTTACCACTGTAGAGGGAGAGCCTTGGACCCATGATATTAGGCGTTGGACTGGGGGTGTAAGGAGGTTGCGCGATAGGCCCAGAGCACAGTGGCTGGCTGCCTTTGTCGGGGACTGTAAAGGGACCATCCTGACAGATGTAGAAAGCCACACTGCCCACTTTGCTGGCTCTATCTTATAGTAGAGTGAAGCTCAATGAATCGAATAGGGTACCCTATTGAAACCACCATACTGCCCGTGGCTCTGGGCCTTGGAGACTGGAGTATCGTCGGGGACCGACCGCGACAAGTCACCACCACCGCACATACGGAGAGGCACACAGCGAAGTGCTGGACCTGCCCATGGAGCTGTTTTTGACTGCACTCCCACCTGAAGCCACAGTACAGTGATCCGTGCAGCCTTTACATATTATTTTTTTAAGTTTAAAGAAAATCTTTATTGGATATAAGAATGCAATGAGGAAAAAGATACAATATTGATGTCAAAAACAATGCAAGCAAAAACTGTAATGAATATGACAGGGGACAACGAGAAAAAGAGAGAAAGAGAAAAGAAAGAAGGGAGGGGAGAGAGAAGAAAGGGGACTCAGCAAATAAAGTACAATATCAATACCTAAAATGCAACATGTTGAAATAAAACCTGCAATTTTTCCAGAAAAAAGTGTATAAAATAGAGAAAAAATGCACACAGAGAAAAAGAAGCAAAAAAGTAAGCAAGAAACATATCATGGGGGTTTGGGTACTTCCTCAGTACGAGGAGAGTGTAGCATGGAGGATTTGGCTGAGGAATCTAAGAAAGTAGTAATGGGTAACCACAATAAATCACGTTTGATAGCAATTGTAACAGGATAAACATATGCTCTATCCAATCTATGATTAAAACAAACACCATACCACCAAGCCTGAAAGGAGATGTACGATGTATCTTTCCACGCTTTGGTAATTTGTTGAAACGCCACTGCGAGGAGCAGGTCAATAATAGAAGTATTAAACTCAGAGGAGGACCATATATCTGAAAGACTACCAGGAAAATATGAGTAAAAGAAAAGGGGAAATCAGTAGAAAAAATAGTGTTAAGTTGATGCCAAACTTTAGACCAAAAAACACGAACCCTAGGACATGAGAAGAGCATGTGTTTGAGATTCGCCCTTACTTCCGAGCAAGACCAACATTGGGAGGGAAGAGAGGAGTTGATTGTATTCAACCTAGCAGGAGTGAGCATGAGACGATTATAGATAAAAAATAACGTTTGGGTAGTATTGGCTGCTCTAGAAGACTTCCTTATCTTATTCCATATATCTTGCCACAAAGAGATAGAAAAAGACTCCTCCAAATCCAGTTCCCACGCTTGTTCAATTTTTGACTTATCTCTGTCAGCAGAGGATTCATGTATTTTTTTATAAATCTGAGAGGCAGAAGAAGAGGATAACAAAAAGGGCAAGTTAAGAGGAGAAGAAGGATTCCAAGAGACAGAAGAGGTGAGAGAATCATAACTTGTCTGAACAGCAGCGATCAATAAATGGTATTTAGAAAGAAAGGATGAAGGAAGAGAAAAACGAGTTTGAAGAATAGAAAAGGGAATACAAGTACTGTGCTGAAAAAGTTGATGAACCCAAAAAAGGCCCTGAGCATGCCAGGCCTTCCAGAAAAGAGTTCTATTTTTGATTTTAATAAGTGGGTTATACCAAATAGGAGATTGTAAAAATCGTGTACGTTCATCAAGACCATTCAGAAACATCAGAAGGAAAAGTTTCCTAGAATTCTTAAGAATAGGTAAAGACATCTGCTTTGGGGCACGAGGTAATAAAACAAACTCCTTAAAAGAAAAAGGGTGAAAAACGGAGGATTCAATGTCAACCCACAGAGGAAAAGAGGCAGCGTCTAGTAGTGAATCAGATAAAAAAGAAACCGAATGAGAAAGAAAAAAGGAAGTGTGATACGAGGAGAAATCAGGAAAATTAACTCCCCCCAAATGTTTGGGACGTCTAAGCTTAGAGAAAGACATTCTGTTTTTTTTTATTTTGCCATAAAAAACGAGATAAAATAGAGTAAATAGTTTTATAACAGGACTTAGAAATATTGATAGGAAGATTAGAAAGGAAAAATAAAATAATAGGAACTAACATCATTTTAATTGAATCTAATCTCCCCCACCAGGATAGAAACAGAGGATGCCATCTTGTCGTGGAATCTGTGAGAGTGGTTTGTAAATGTTTAATATTAAGGGCGACAGTTTCTTTAATTGAAGGAGCAAACCAGAGACCCAAATATTTGATTTTGGAAGAGCTCCAATGAAAAGAGGAAACCAGAAAATCAGCATGAAAACAGAATTTATTAAGGGGAAGAATTTCTCATTTATCGTCATTTAATTTATAACCTGACACAGCCGCGAAATCAGAAACTTCAGAAAGGAAAGCAGGAATAGAGATTTGAGGATTAGAGATGAAGAGGAGAATGTCATCGGCATAAGCAGAGAACTTTACTTGTTTGTCACCATAAGAGAACCCAGAAATATTAGCATTACGCCGGATTTTTGTCAGGAACGGTTCTAAAGCAAGAATAAAATGAAGGGGTGAGAGAGGACAACCCTGACGAACTCCACGAAACAAGGGGAAGGAAGGGGATATAAGACCATTAGCAAAAATAAAGGATCTAGGAAAAGAATACAATAAGGAAACATAAGAGAGAAATTTAGAGCCAAAACCAAACCATTCGAGAGAAGACAAAAGAAAAGGCCAATTAACCCTGTCAGAAGCCTTTTCTGCATCTAAAGCGATAGCAGCCAAGGAGTGAGCAGAAGTCTGAGATTTACTAAGGACATTGAAGAATAATCGAGTATTATCAGAAAGGTGACGACCCTTGATGAAACCACATTGTTCTTTACCAATCAGTTGGGGTAAAATCTTGTCCAAACGTAAAGCTAGAATCTTTGCAAAAATTTTATAATCAAGATTAATCAAGGAAATAGGTCTATAATTTTTACATAAGGTATGATCTTTATTGTCCTTGGGGAGAAGACAAATCAACGCCTCCTGAAAAGAGCCTTCAGATTTTTGAGAAGATATAAAGAAAGAGAATAGTTGATGTAATTCAGGGACAAGAAGAGTGAAAAAATTAGAATAAAATTCAATGGAGAAGCCATCAGGACCAGGAGGTTTCCCTTTTTTAAGAACGCGAATGGCCTCTAAGATATCTGCAGAGCTAATATCCTTGTCCAATGAGGAGAAATCTACATCAGATACTAAGGGAGAAGGAATGGAAGATAATTAGTGATCAATGTCTGAAGACAGAGGGGGACATTCAGGAGTGTAAAGAGTCTGATAAAAATTAGAAAACTCAGACAAAATATCCTCATCCGTATGAAGGATGGTGTTAGAAGAGGAGACAATCGAATCAATCTTCATATGTTCTTTTTTAACCTTAAAATAATTCGCCAGCATATTTCCAGCTTTTTTTTGTGATGAATAATATTTAGCACTGGATGTAAGCAAAATTAAATTGGCAAATTCGGTGGACAACTTATTGAAGGAGAGTTTGGCAGTGATAAGATTATTGAGATTAGATTGGGATTTAGTTGAATAATATAGATGTTCCAAGTGTTTAATGCCGGAGGTAAGAGTGGACAAAGATTGCCTGGCTAAACGTCTCTTTTTGGCAACATATGAAATGATGAAATTTCTAGAGGCAGCTTTAAAAGTATCCCAAACCAATTGAGGAGATGTTTGAGGAGATTCATTGTCTGCAAAGAAAAGGGAAGCAAAATTAAGAAAAGCAGCAGAGAAGGAAGCATCCAGGAGTAGTGAATTGTTGAATCTCCATCTCCTAGTACCTTTACTAGGAGGAAGTAAATCAAGCTGAAGGGAGACTGGGGCATGATCTGAAATTAAAATGGAACCTATATCAGAGTGAGTGATGAGCTAAGTGAGAGCTTTGGAAATTAAAAGATAATCTATACGGGATTGGGAAGAATGGACCGGGGAAAAATATGTATATTCTTGCAGAGGAGGGTTACAAAGCCTCCATGAGTCGACTAGGGACCTTTGAGAAATAACTGAAGTGAATTGAGCATGTGTTGGGAAAGGAGAAAATTGGGAATTGGAGCTACGGTCAAGGAAAGGGTCCATAATCATGTTACAATCCCCGCCCAAAATAAAATAGTCATCAGTATATTGCATCGTGGAAGAAAGAATTTGGGGCCAAAACAATTTATCAGGAACAGTAGGAGCATATACATTAAAAATAGTCAAGGGAATTTTGTTAACCAACAACGATACAACAACCTACCTGCCCTCCGTGTCATTATCCTGTTTAACAAGCTGAACATTGAAACGTTTATGACAGAATAGCAACACCATTACGTTTTCCTGTCCCGGGTGAAGCAAAAACCTGACCCACCCAATTACGGCGTAGTTTAGAAACCTCAACATCTTTGATATGAATTTCCTGTAATAATACTATATCTCCTTTCAGATGAGCTAAGTGGGAAAGAACACGTTGTCTCTTAATTGGAGAACCCAAACCTTTAACATACCAAGAAATTACATTCATTGACATTTAAAATTCTGAGAAATATTTGAAACATATGAATAATAACCAGCAAAATAATCCAACTACTATTAATAACCGGAAAAAAGTGCAAGTAACATAAGAAAATGGAGAAAAGGAAAGAGAAGACACAAGGGAGAGAAAATATGGAGATGATATATAAGAAATATAGAAAAGTGGAAAAATGTAATGAGAGAAAGAGAAGCAGGATGGATGAACGTAGAGAGAGTAATTGAAGAAACAAGAAGGTAGAGAGAAGAAAAGAAGAGAGCTGAGGAAAAGCAGAGGAAAAAATAGGAAAGAGGGTACAAAAAGAAGGCAAAAACAAAAGTTCAATTCAATAACAAAACACATACCATAAAAATACAAGAGTACTGGGGATGGAGGAACCATAAAGGAAGGAAGCACAATGGACCGAGGACTCCACGGAGACGTGGCAAGGGGAGAAGCCACCAGGCAATTGAAGAGCAACAAATGAAAAACAATCTCAGGGACCACAAGACCAGCAACTAAAAGAATACAAAAGAGAAAAATAAAAAATATGTCAAATAAAACATGAGGTTAAGACACAGCAGCTATACGACACAACACCTTTACAAAAACAGCCAACATTAGGGAAAGGTCAAACAAACAAATGAGTCTTCACAATAAAAGACAATAAAACCAGGAAATAATTATGGCTGCAGAATGTCCATCGATTCGGCATGACAGGAATCCAAGAACTGCTGCAAGAGAACAGGATCTTCATAAGATGTCGTTTTGTTATTGTAAGTGACTCTAAAGATGCAGGGATGAAACAATCCGTAGCGGGCATTCAAGGCCCGTAAAGCAGGTCTCATGTCCAAAAATCTCTTATGACGATCTGCAGTAGCTTTGGCATAGTCCTGAGCAAAGAAAAGGTTAGAGCCATTGTGTGAAATCTTCCCTTTTTGCTTGACTGCATGAAGGACTCGAAGAAGATCAGTATACTCCAAAAAATACAGAATAACACCTCTAGGTTTCATGGAGGAGGTGGAAGTTGATGGATGAGAAGGAGGACCTAGACGGTGAGCACGTTGAATATTTAAAGGAGGTGATGTTGGATGATTGAGAAGAGTGGGAAGAAAAGATTGAAAAAACGAAATTGGGTTTGACCCTTCAAGATTTTCGGCAAGGCCATAAATATGTAAGTTATTACGTCTATTTCAGTTTTCCAAATTCTCAACTTGTTTGAGTGAGGCAATCTCTTTCTGCATTGTAGGAACCTGGACAATGACCGTTTGAGCTGAAGCCAAAGAACCCTCAAGATCTACCACTCTCTGCTGTGTGAAACCAATTATCCTCAAGACTCTGGAGACGGGAATTAGTGTCTGACATATAAGGTTTAAGGGCTCGAATCTCCTCTAATATAAGCTCCATAGAATTGGTTGTCGACATGCCTGCTGTAGGAGAAGGAGGATTAACTTTAGACCTTTTCCCTGAGTAAGCAACAGGAGATGGAGAGGAAGATTTGGAAAATTGTTTTGAGGAGCGTGAAACAGGAGTAGTAGAACCCTTGATAGCACCGCCATCAGATTGTGAGTCATCGAACGTATCTTGAAAAACGCTAAAAGGGTTATTATCCTCCAATGGTACACGAGGAGCAGTGTGTTGTTGAAGGGCAGCAGTACGGTTGGTACGTGACGTTGCAATTGCAAAGATACTGCGTCAAAAGGGGAAACCAGCACGATACTGCCAATGTGAGGAGAATAAATGACAGAAAAAATTCTTGAAATACCAGGAATGGCTCAACAATGACGCATCCCTCTCATTAATAGCAATAGAAAGCGATACAAAAGTATATATAGAAGCAAGAAGAGGTCATTGTAAATACTGCAAGCCGCAAATCTTCACCCTGAAGTCGAAGTGAGGTAAACAACAAAATGGCGGCCACATCCTGAGGAGAAGTAGAAAAATGCTAGTCAATCAGCATAAGAGGCTCTCAGAAACAGAAAAGTGCTGCAGAAATCAACCAAAATCCAGAAGTCATCAGGTAGAAGTAAATATACAGCATGGCAAAAGTTGAGGGAGTCCAACAGAATAAACGTGGCAAAAAACGGCAAAAAGATGCAACAAAATGGCGGCCGCGATTCAGACGCCAGCCGCCTGGAACTTGAAAGGATAAAATACCAGTAAGGACAGCTTCTTTTGGGCTGGAAAGCACATGTAGAGGTGCCGAGCACCTTCCGCCACACTGTAACGGTGTTCCGGTAGTCCAAGAAGTAAGAAATCGCCTGGAGGAGCCCACCTCACCTCACGTCGTAACGGAGCTCTCCGGACCTGCGGTCATCTTCCTTGGCGCCATAGCCACGCCCCCCAGCCTTTACATATTATAATTGCTAGATTCTGTGGGGTGCACCAGGATAATTGAAGTGAGCTGGGTACCTAGCTGGACAGATGGGACGAACTAAAGGTGCTTGGCAGAGGGCTTCCTCGTAGGTTGCAGGCCAAGTAGACGCAGATCAAACGCAACCAATAACGCAGCGGGACCCCCAGATGATCGCTCAAATGCCATCCTGAATGCAATAGGATGCTCCAGAGAGTCTATGGCATCCAAAATAGACAAAGTTGGCCTTGATCCTACAGTGTTGCATGCGGATCACTAGAAACTGAGGGACTGTGAGGCTCACCTGGGGTTTCCACAGGGGCGAAGTGGAAGGAACAGATTCTGAATCCCTATTTCCCTTACTCACCTCCTTTGCCCAACAATGTCAAAGCAAAAGAGGAGAAGGTGGGGAAGAAAGTAAAACAAGGTAAGGGAGGAGGAGTAGAATCCACTGGTCCGTCTGGTGTTGCATGTTTCCTAATGTGCAAATGTACAAAAAGGTAAGTATGACCCTAGTACTACGAGAGGGCTATATATAAAGTGCTGCTAAATGTAGGAATATACCTGTTGAATGTTCTGATAGTAAGATAAGCAAGCCGTGAACAACTAGAACTTGAAACTGATACAGAGGTATCTAAAAGGTAGAAATATGCAAATGACTCATTAGGACTGCAGAATTTTGGCATTAAACAATGATAAGTGTGAAACATACTAACCTTAACAGAGACCACTCTCAGGATTCATTAGACCCATAAAAACGTATATTATCCTGAAGCACTAGAAAAAAAACAAAAAACTTATTTTCCCAGACAGAAGAAAAAAAAGTGCAAAAAAAGGTGGTGGGTCAGGATAGGTTTAACCAAGTTATTCAAAATTAAGTAACTAATATCTTTCTCTTATTTTTCAGCATAAGAGAAGAAACAGGAATGATTTAGGGCAGAGACTTAACTCCATACCGCTGAAGAGAGGCAGAATCAGATAAGTAGCTCTTTTTAACACTATGCTAAATAATCTGTTTTCCTACCGAAAGATTAAAACAATGGTTCTTTAAATACTTCTCTTTGCTTGTATTTCCTTTCCAGGTACAGAAAGAACAGCTTTAAGAAAGGCTGTTCGAGGAGGAGCCAAGATGGCCGCGGAGACGGACGTGTAGTCTCCCGGCTCCCCGAGCCTTTGTTTCCCCGCAGCATTATCCTGTCCCTTCTCCTGCATACCGCTACCGCGGGAGGTAGACGGTAGCGCGCTGTTGCCGAGGGTGTTTCTCCTGGGTCCCTGCCTGCCTGCAAACCGGCGCTATTGACGGGCGGAGCTTTCGGCTTTGTCCTGCCCTGGAACCGGACCCGAGTCGTGGTGCGCCGCCGGGGACGGCCGGAGCTCTGTGGGCTGCTGATCCGAAACGAAGCGGACGTCTGGTGCCCGACAGCTCGCTCGAGATAAATTCTACATGGCTCTTGGAGGTCTGAGATGACGACTGTTTGGAGGCTACTCCTGCGATCTCTCCCCCGTGTGACGCTACGGTGAGCCGCTCCGCTTCCCCTACTTGCGCTCGGAGGCGATTTGGCTACCGTGCCTCTCCATCGCGATTGCCCCCTGTTGGATGTCGCACGGGGAGGGTAATTTATATGATGTTGCCCATTGTCGGAGGGCCCTGACTGCCGCGAGGGTTGGTCCCCGGATTTCTACAGTGTACTTTGCCTGCTCATACGTGTGTGCCACTTGGTGAACCTAACTTGGCGTCCGGCTCCTGCGGATCGATTGTGGATCGTGCCCCGAAGCCTGACTGTGTTGCCCTTCCTGGACCCGAGACCATGGTTGTTCATCGTAAGGCGTCTCGGCTGGTAGAAGTGAGCGATTTACAGCCTGTTTACTCCTATGCCTCTATCCTTGCCGCACTCGCTGACTTGAGTGCAGAATGGCGTGTGAGTGCTGCGGCGCTGGGAGACCGGCTGGACGAAGCCGCACTCGACTTGAGGTGTATGGTGTCCGCTGATCCTTCGCACTGCTCCTCTCGGCCCACGCAGTGCCAGGGCCGAGATACATTGTTACTACACGGGCGAACGACGGAACAATTATCGGCCGGTGACGATGTTGGCGGCTCGTTACCCATCTCCGCCAGTGAGGCTACAGTGTTGCCATCCCTGCCTGATCCTTCGCCTTTGCTTGCAGCTTCAGCGTCCCTGCCCGTGGTGCCGCCGGCACAGCGATTGAACCTACAGACTGCCTATGAACTGCAAGCTGCGCTCCTGCTTATTAGTGCCATACAACATCTGAGACTCATGAGGGCACCGCTCTTTTGGACATTTGGTACTTTATGTAATTGGCATTCTTTATCTTGCATTGGGGCTTCTTCTCATTACCGAGGGCGGCCATCTTATCCCTTTGTTCTGTCCGGGGCGGGTCCTCCTTGGTGGCTGTCTTCGGGGAGACGCATACGCTCTGGTCAGGGCTAGGAGATCTTCTTCTGTCTGTTGTGATTGAGTGGCGGCTGATGACTGTATATATGATGCTCTCTCAACGCGTGCTATGACCTGTGGAATATCTCGCCCTATCATCCTGAACTTGCTGCGATTTGTTTCTGTTATTGAATAGGGGGTAGACAGCAATTTATGGCCGGGGTGTCCGGGGGACCTGATGTGCGGTGGGCTCCTCCCCACTTTTGCGCTCTTCTTTTTGGGAGTCGTAGATCAGCTTGTTCTTTTCTTCCTCCCTATATTCCAGTGTTGAAATTCTTCGTTTCTTATCATTTCTTCTCCTTTTTACACATTTTTCTTGCTTTCTCTCGCCTCTTTTTTCTTCTTCTCTCCTCTTGCTGTATTTCGGGTTTATGGGGCGACAGACACTCTGCTAGGGGGGGGGTAGGCCATAGCCTCTGCATGTGTGTAGGGTGGGGGGTTATATTTCATTTTTGTTAGTTTCTATGGGACCTGTTTTTGCTTCTTTTATACTTTTTCCTTTTTCTTGGCCCGTGTTCAGGCATACTGGGCGAGGGGTGGCGGCGTAGATACAAGTGGGAGGTTGAGATTGCTACCCTGTAGCGTGGATATTGTGTGGCCATCCTGCCTGGTCGGGACTGCTTGTCGAGATGTGGATTGACCGTAAACTGTAGCTACTGTCATGTCCCACCTGCATGGACCTTGTTCTTATTTTATTATTTTGTGAGTACGGAACAACACGACCTGAACTTAATAGTTGCAAGAAAAACTTAAAAACCCAACCTTAATTACTCCTGTGTCATGGTCTTGCGACATCCTCCAGTCTGATTTCTGCTTGATAACTGATGTGCAGCTGTATTACTATGTCACCGTATTGCATGCTCTAGTGCTACATGACAGTTCGTGGCCGGCCGGATGGTTGTGGGCCCGTATTTGTTCTTTATTTCATGCACAATAAAGGTTTTCAAAAAATAAAAAAAAATAAAAAAGAAAGGCTGTTCGGACGGAGAAGTAACAAAGCTGACCGGTGAGGGAACACGGACACTGCAGCAAGCCCCAGAAGAGAAGTGACCCGGAAGGCAAAAATACAGAAGACGTTGGGAGAAGAACGCCAAGGACATTTCAACTCTCTGACGCGGTCGCAGGAATTCAGGTAAGTGCGGGTTTCATTCACTGGGACACTGATGGAGGCTAGGCGGGCGTCTGAGACGGAATGTGAAGCGCGTTCCCATCCTAAACCACCCCTTTTTTAAGGTCACATGTGCCGCCTTCACCAGCTGACTTGTCTTGGCCAGCGTGGCGTGCGCTCAAGGCTGTGGGTGAGGCGGTTAGCGAGACTGCGGGCAGGGCGGCATGACAGGGACCGAGTTGCTCCTGTGGAACAAGATGTCACAGAACTGAAGCCTGCCACTGATTTCCTAGAGAAGCAACAAAACGTGCATGAGGCCAGAATACGATATCTTGAACACCGAAAGTTGCAGAGGGTTGCCTGATTGGACTGCCAGAGGGAGCGGATGGTCAGGACGCGGTAGCTTTTATGGAACAATGGCTTAAAAATATTTTACCCTCCTCCTCTTATTCTCAGTTTTTCACTATAGAGCGAACACACTGCATCCCAGGCAGGAGACCGCACCAGGCACAGGGGCCCACCAATTATATTTAAACTGTTACACTTCAGGAACAGAGATATGATCCTGCGTGAAACTAGGAAACAGGCTGAAACTACACAATTAAGGTCCAGCATCAACAGGGGTCTCTCCTGCAGGTCAAACAGAAGGTTAGACAACTAGATATCTCATACTCCTTGCTCCAATCAGGAAGACGCCGATTGGTCTCTGATGGAAAAATTAGATTTTTAGACACACCGCAAGACACCTGGGACTGGCTAGAAACTACGGGCCTGTTCTCGGGTCCTCGGCCAACGCGCATACCGGGCACAAGGCGTGGTGAGGCAAGTGGAACGAGGGATTGTCGTCTATTGCCAAGGAAATAGAGCCCCGGCCTATGAGCGACCTATGAGCGACACCAGGCCCAGATCAAATTAGACAGAAGTGACATGTGGCGGTTCGAGTAGCGGAGCAGATAGCTGAAGCTGCGAAGATGTTTAGCAGGGAGGGAACCCCACTTCACTCCTCAGAAGATGAGGGCTCATCAGCAGCTGGACTATCGGACGCTGTATCATTGCAAATGCCAGTTGTCACCCCACAGAACTTCTGATGGTATCATATAAATGCTGGGGACAGAGCACCTGCACCACAAACCTTTTAAAGGACTGAACCTCGATGACATTTGGTATTGTAACCCGTGCATTGTTTATTATACTGGGGGGTTTGCATAATTGCATTACACCTAGACCTACACACGGTGCTTGAGGGTTACTCTAGCTTTACACACTGCACACAAAGATGAGAAACCTGAGGATTACACAGTAGCATGCCCCACACGGTAGTACACCACCTCACATTCTTCCTTATAAAGTGAACCAGTTGGTTATGCGGACAGTTTCTTTCCCTTCAGGTTTGGGTAGCACCCCTTGATTATAGGGGCTGCTCTAATAATGTTTCCCTATTGCCATTTTGGCTCATCCACTCTCCCTTTTGTTGCGGGGGCTTTTTTGGGGGAAATGGACAATGATATAGCGCTCTGCTGTCTCACACACATGGCTGGTAGGCACAGGTCGGGTTATATTCCACTTTTTCACAATGTAGTGCTATAACAGACCATACGATACTCACCTGGAATGTGAGGGTCTCTGCACACCAGATATGCAGTATATTCTTACCTTAACAGGCACAATGTGTACATTGCACTCTTAAAAGAGACACACTTAAATAGAGTCGAAACAGTCAGGCTGCAAAGGAAATGGAGTGGTAAGGTTTATTCCACTGATTACTCATTGTTTGCACGTGGGGCTCTAATTTGGTTGATCGGAGGGGATTTCAACAGCATCATAGCACAGGTTTAGACAGACCCCCCCCCCCCCAAGATGTACAACTGCCACAGTTAACTCATTGGTACTAAGCACAGGTTTAGACAGACACCCCCCCCCCCCCCCCCCCAGATCCCAAGATGTACAACTGCCACAGCTAACTCATTGGTACTAAGCAAATAGGTGCATGGATGGAATCTGGTTGGTGTCTGGAGGCATCGTAATCCTGAAGAGAGGATATATTCATCTACTCCACACCCCATGATTTACTTGTACGATTGGATAGGTTTCTGAGCTCACCCTCCTTACTTCCCTACATAATGGGCTCGGACTACCCGGGTCGTACACATCCCGACCACAACCCACACTACGTCACACTGGCATGGGAATGCTGGACCCCTGACATCCCTAAGTGGCAGTTAGAGCCGATGATGCTGGAGGGCTCAGTCTTCCAAGACTCAATAGGACTGGCCATCAGTGAGTACTTCACACACATTACTGGGACTGCTTCGTCCACTATGGTGGCGTGGACTGCCTTGAGAATTACACTGCATGGGACATGCCTCGGGTTGGGCTGTGGCTTTAAAAGACAAATAGAATAGGAACTCCTTGTAGTGGAAAAAGATCTATTGGCATTAGAATCGTGAGCGATAGAGGACGCTCCAGATTCCACCCCACTATTAGAGGTGCGTAAAAACACACTGAACTCCTAGAATGCCAGCGATGTTTGAACTTTGCGGCACTTTCAGCGATAGCGCATGCTAAGGCTGATCCATCCAGGCCGCTTCTGGCCTTATTGATCAAACAAGATCAATTCTTAAGACCCATCATGGCACTTCGGTCACAGGAAGGTGGGCTCAAGTATACACAGCACGAAATTCACAACGCGTTAATTACGCACTTCACTCAGCTATACAGATCTGCCTTGAATGTCCCTGAGACAGACAAACACACTTTTCTTTATGGTCTCACCTTTCCTACTCTTACACCTGAACAGCGCAGAGAATTGGTTGCCCGCTTACACTGGAGGAAGTGAGAGGCACAATGCAAGCACTGCGGTCTGGTAAAATCCTGGGTCCAGGAGGTTTCCCCTACAAATTTGATAAAATGTACGCTGATCTTTTAAGCCCACAGCTACTTAGGTGTACACAGAAGCATTAGAAACTGCCTCCCTCTCAGCATCCCTGACAGAAGCTAACCTGATTACACTTCCAAAACCAGACAGAGATCCCACACACACAAGCACCTATCAACCCCTCACATTGCTAAATGGGGATTACAAAGTACTGGCAGGTGTTCTGGCAGGCAGATTGGCGCCCTTCACTCCACATCTGGTCCATCAGGTTCAGAACGTTTTTTTCTTAGCTAGAAACACCTCTCTCAATATACGTAGGCTTTTCTGGGTAATGCGAAGCACAACAGTGGTTTGGCCGGCAGCAGGCTGCCTGCTACTGGATATAGAAAAAGCCTTTGATACAGTAGAGTGGCTCTATATGTTTGAGGTGTTGCAAAGATTTAAATTTGGGCCATACTTCTTTTAAGTTTAGTTAAACTACTGTACCTGCCGTGTGTGTCAGTTTAGGAACTTTATTCTCAAGACCAATGCCGATAAGGAGAGGAACCAGACAAGGCTGCCCCATTTCCCCACTAATCTATAGAGCACCTGGCAATAGCACTGTGCCAATAAGCAGATCATTGGGGTATACAACTAGGGGAGGAAACATATGCCATTTCACTGTATGCAGATTATATCTTGCTTTACATTAGAGACCTAAAGGCAAAACCACTGATCATTTCCGACACACTCCAACAGTTTGCTATGCTATCAGGACTGGGCGTGAACTGGGGGAAATCATGTTAATTTCCCTTTACTCCGGACGCAGACGCCACCAGCCTGGTGGTGGATGGTGCATTGGTGGCCTGGCAGCTGGTTATGTTCCAATATTTGGGAGTATTTAGGAGTAAGAATATATCACACTAACCGGGATCTCCTGGATGGTAACCTACCCAGATCGGTTACAGCTTTAAGATCCCAAACCTCTCTGTTGCAGGTAGAGTGGCGTTCATCAAAATGGTGATGCTGTCCCGTCTGTTATATTATTTTGCTAACCTTCCGATATAATTACCAGTGTCTTATTTTCGCCCTTTGGAGGGAATTATGAGAGACTCCATATGGTGTAATATGTGCTGAAGGGTGATGCTTGCTAAATTATACTTACCCCAGACACAAGGAGGGCTGGCCTTGCCTAACATGGAACATTTCTATCTGGCATCCCAAATACAATGGGTGGCAAAACTTCACCTTACCGATACGGCGGAATGGGGTCCCTTGTACATGTTGGATAGACTCTTTTTTATCTTTCACCCATGCACTAGGCCACACACATCTCTTCCCCTCCTGGAACAGATAGCTCAGAAATGCTTCTGTAGAGCTCTACGTCTTACTAGGCACGTCACACCATATGCGCCCACTATCACACTACTAGGTATGCCGAAAGGACGAGGCAGAGTCAGAGCGTCAGAACTCATATATACACATTGGGAGACCTATATGTGGAAGGTGCACTGTGGCCCTTCATTTCCCTGACTGAAGAAGAGGGCTTCCCTCCTGGACAGTTCTTAAACCATGCCTCCTGGATAGCCACACTGGGGCACCACTGAGGCAATATTTCGCAAGAACCTCTACCACATCACCTCACAGTATATCGACGTGATGGGTATGGGACGAGACCTCATAAAATGGTTTGCAAAATAAATCCGCAAACACACTGTGACTGACTTAACACCCTTGCATAATAGATGGAATGGATTTGACATGACCATGCACACCTAAAGAATGGACCATGTTGCTGGGGATCCCTAGACAGATTCCCCGAAATGCTAGATTTAGGCCGATCCAATTTTCTATAGTCCACAGAGCATATCTATTCCCAGATAAAATTAACAAGTATTTTAATAGAGTGGATGCTTGTTGTCCACGCTGCAAAATGACAGATGCTGATCTCCAGCATATGTTATGGTCATGCCCCAAACTGCAAGGCTACTTGCACAGAGTGATTCAATTGTTGTCCACAAGCACAGATAGGGCATCACCGAACACGCGGGAGGCCTGCATTACAGGGATATTTCCCAGAAGTAAGAAGAACAAAGCCTCCTCTATATTTATAGACCTGGGCTTAGTGGTGGCTAAAAGGCTTGTCACACGTCGTTGGAAAACTGAAGACCCTCCATCTCTGAAAGCCCGGTCTCATTCCACGCTGAACTGGGCCTAGGCTGAGGCTGTCCCACTGTTAAGGGAAGAAATGTTAGGACTGCACAAATACCCCATTTCAACAGCCTGGAACACAATTCTGATGGTGCTCCAAGTAGCAATAACTAAGGACGATGCCCCTGACATTCCCAATACCAAGTAACTTAGCCTACACGAAGGCTATAGCCCTACTTGAAAACAATGTGGCCTGGAACATGCAGCGCACATCACTTACCTTAGATCAGCATGTAGTATTATTATAATGAGGTTAACAAATCTAAACTTGTGAAAATGGCACTATTGTAGCATACCAGTATAATGCCTTGAATAATTTATTCCTGAATATGCCTACTGGTTCTGCAAGTATTGTGTATGCTTGTAACATGTACTACATATATCAAAATCTAACAAACAGCTCAAACAACAAATATACTTTCTCCCAACAGCAGTTTCTTTTACGGGGCACTGGGTCTCCGCCTACCCTATTTGCATATGAGCGTGGATGGTAATTCTCAATAGCATTTACCAGCATCCACATTTCTTTTAGAATACTAAGTAACATCAGTGGCGATGTTACTTAGCATTCAAAAAGAAATGTGGAAGCCTTCCTCCAGTCTTGCTGCTACCTCTGGAATCTGAATCTTCCTGCGCTGCTGCCTGCCTGATGGTTGACACTCAGAGTCAGACATGGGCATCAGTCTGGGCAGGCAGTCAGGCAGATTTCTTATGACATATGCGCTAGTGCGCATGTGTCAAAGAATGATGTGCTGATCTGCCAATATGGGCTTATATGGTGCTAGCTCTGTAACTCAATGTTTTGGGTCCCAGGAGACCACCCACAAATGACGACAGGCAGTGCCATATTTTCAAGGAGCTGCCCCGGGCGGGTACAATATAAGCCCAGTACCTCCTGAGGGTGCTTATTTCGAAAGCTACAATGACGACCCCACCCTTTTCCAAGTCGTAACTGGATGGTGTGGGGTTATCAAGCATAACTGACCCCACCCATCCCTGTGATGAAATGGGAAAGGGTTGGGTTGTTTATTATTTCTTTACTGCCTACGCGGCATTACTAAAATAATCACTGCACATTGTATTGTGCTGTGATTACTGTAGTAACACTGCATTTTGCAAATATCCGTATAGGAGTTGGCATGTTTCGGCTGCGATTTTGTGTGTTTTGGCTGTACTTGTATTTGAATGGGTGAGTGGGGGGTGTTTGGGGTGAAAGTTGTACCTGTTGCAGTGATGGGACTGGGATGCAGCTTGTAGAGGTTGTTGGGGATAAGTGGGACTTGTGTCCCTGTGAGTTTCCAGAGGATCGGTCAAGTGGAAATGGTCAAAAAAGGTCTGTTTCTGAAGTGATAGTTACCAATGTTATCCAATGGTCCCATTTTGGAGGTTGTCGATATTGAGCTTTGGGGTGGTTCTGGCTGCTCGTGGTGTAAGTGGCTTCCCTTCTTAATAGCTGGGAATGGCCACTGTATGTGTGATATTTTTGGAGAAAATCGATCAACAGAAAGGGTCGTTTTAGGCCTAGTTTGTAAATGCAAAAACACCTGCATTATGGCCTAGTAAATTAAGTGGTTTTGTATTTTTGGGGGTTGAAATTGGAGGGTGTTACCAATAGTTCTGAGTTGATCTGGATTGATGGGCGAGGAGCTGGGATAATCCAGTGTACTGAGGCTGGGACACGGACACCTCCATCTGCCACAGCAACAGGCAGCCCACCAACCTTAGACTCAGCTCATCAACTGGCAGGACTGACTGGGACAGAACCTTTCAAACAGCAGCTGCCTGATAAGGTAAGCTTACAATAGTAAATATTTTACTTTACACATCTTCCTTTTTCTTCACTATTTGTATTTAAGCACATTGTTTTTGTACCACTGGCATTCTGAACACATAGTGCATTTGATTTATTAGACCGTTTGTTTTGCTTTAAGAATCTCGCCCACATACAGAGTCCACATGACAACTGTCTTAGCCTCTTAATGCACTAATGAAAAAATGATGGACAGAATGCCGAACAATGTCATATGTTCACCCCAGTACAGAGATCTGGGCCTAAATCCATCGTTTTTTTGCTCACCATGCCAGTCCAGTTTGGACCCAGCCATATGCAAATCAGTCTTGACCCTGCGCCCAATGGGAACAGTCCAGCCCGAACTGACTGTAAACAAGCATCCTACGACCGGTTTCGGGGTTTCACTCCTCATCAGCCAGGATAGCTTGACTCCAGTGGTATGGAGAGCACAGGACCCAAGTTTGGGCATACCCGTCCCACTCAGGTGACAAATGCAAAGAGAACAATTGATGGACAAAATGCAGAACAATGTCATAATACATTAACCCCAGTACAGAGATCTGGGCTTAAATCCATCATGTTTTTTGCTCCCCATGCCATTCCAGTATGGCACTGTCACCAGGGTGGTGGGTGATTCTAAGTTCATGTTTAAACACTATCACTTTTAACAAATGCTTCTCTGTGCAGTACTATAATGTTAAGCGATAATGTCAAAGCTTACACATACATGTTAAAGTAATACACTTTTTGGGAATTTTAAAGAGTGCACTTTTCACATTTGCAGTCCTATCAAGTACCATGCATCAGGGGTCAGATAGTACTGGTGTCCACATCACCACACTACAATGCATTATTAATACAAACTATAGCACCCCTGGACCCTGACCACCTGGCGCAGGAGCTGTGTTTAAGCAGTAAGCATGCTTGCAGTAACTGCGCAGTGGAGAGCATGCAGGTTGTCCTACTCATTCACTTTGCACTTGTCATAATCAAATTTGGGTGCTGCATGGAAAAATAATCACCCGCTGCTTACCAAAACGTCTGCTGTCCTGACTGCATGGTCCTCAACAAATATAATTCCGGACCTGGTTGGAAGACAGTGCCCCACATGGGTCCGGGCGCGGCATTTTACCTACTGTTGTTTTCTGGCAAGGCACCAGACTATGGGTTGCTTAGAGAGTGGAGTGGGCTTGGTGCAGTATGTTTTCAAGATTGGGGTCTGGTTGCTGAGGCATTTTTACTGCCTCATCTCTCTTCTGGCTCCCCAGCCCATGAATGTTGCTGTAGTGAAACCTAAACCCACCATCACTCCTTTAATCACATGAGGCATTCCCCCTACTCTGCTCATTATACCTCTAGGATTCTAGAGTTCGGGCCCAGCTACCAGTTAGGTATGGCCCACATTTGCTTTTGATTGGCAACTTTTAGATTCCTGTTTTTTGGCACACAAAAATATGAAGCCACAATGTTATTGTTCTTTATGCTCCTTGTACAAGCCTTTCTAAATGTGTTTTACTGTATTCCTTTATGTTAGTTTATGAGTGCATAGTGGATTCTGTTAGTCTATTTATTTTCTAATCCATGCCACTTGGATTCTGGAGTTGTGGCTATTTAGGCAGCGCGCTGCTGCAGTGCACCACAGTTGCCCATCCAGTCAAGACAGGGCAGCAGTGCAGTTTAAAAGAGCTATGGCAGTCTCAGCACTAGCAGAGCCGAATAAGTCTTGCCTGGTACTCTAGCCCCCATCGGAGGTCAGAGTTGCATGGCAACCCAGAAATTCTATGAAATATTTTATGAGTTTTCCTTTATAAATGTCTATAAGAACTGTAATTATGGTCCATTGGTCACAGAAATAGTGCTAAAAATTGCACCAAAATACACCAATTAAAAAAATAATTCTGAGGGGAACCCCCCCCCAGAGCCTCCTAATAAAGGTCAAGCTCGCTCACCTGCTACCATTAATTTATTCATTTTTTTGTATGCCTCGCCACTTTAAAATCCCACCAACCGCCACTGCTTTCTACCCTTCTTACACTTCTTACAATTCTAGGGTTAACTGTTAGGAGACCTCCACACAATATGCCCTCACCCCTTACATGACCAGATTTACTTATTGTAACAAAGCGATTTATATTCAGATTCTCTCAGAGCCAAGTCTCCCGCTGAAGGATAACACACAGAAATCTTCTAAAAGAGGTTGTAAATGACCTGGTCTTACATATTGGTCATGTCTATTCCAGCTGCAAATTTTTAAGCTCCTTAAGAGTTCAGTATCCTATTCATAAGATATCTGGCTTGACCAGGAATCACTTTCAAGACATTCACTAAGGAGGGGACAAATGATTGCTTACATTTAGGAAAGTAGACCAACCCTCATTTATATGTCTCGTTTATATGTCTCTCATTGGTAACCACAATCCTGGAGAAATGGAGAAGTGTGGCTCAATGGTTAGAGCGGCAGACCCTGATGCAGAGGTCTAGCCCGGGACCAGGGTTCAATTCCCCGCCTCGGCGGGTCTTGGCCTCAAAAATTCCACGGACCTGATAATTCTCGCCTCGGTGCCTATTCCAATCATGGAGTCCCACTCTGCAACTCTGGGCAGTAGCTTGCTTAATCTCCACAACGGCCCCCACAACGCTAAGGATGCCTGGCCTCCACCTTGGTGGTGCCCAGGAGTGGACCACTCACAGGGAAAGCCAGGATGGGTTCCACAGTGGTATTCGTACAAGCGCCTTGAGACCCTTGTGGATGAGTAGTGCGCTATACAAGTAGCGTTTTAGATTGACTAGGCACACAAATATTCACATTTCTGGGGAAAAGCTTCTGCTGTTGATTAAAACAAACTTGGTTACCTTTCAACCCTTCTTGGTGGCTCAACACCCCTTGTAGCTGCCCACTTAGAAGTTTTGTTACTGAACCCAAAGTCACTGATAGCACCAGAGAGTTCAAACTCTTTTCTGCCGTACAAACTGTATTAACTGTCAAAAGAAAAATACAATTAACTGTGGTTAGTTCTCTTCCTTTGGTTATATGTTAAAAAAAGCACACAGAAGTTATGTCCGTAGACTCCATATCTGATCATTTGGGAATTTCCTTAAACAAGTAAAGAAGGGAAAGAAGCTTTGCTTCATTTAAGGGTCGCAGTTTTCTTGCTTTCTCCTTTTACAGAGAATATTAAATACTAAAGAGAAATTACCATGATGCTCCTGAATCTGTAGAGTAGGCATTACGGATTCAGAATGTTTTATTTCTTTCTCTGATTCCAGTTGTGGCTCCTGTCCTAGGTTTTTAGGCTTCACCTGCACAGTGCTAGGGCTGTGCTTGTGAAATCTCTTGTATTTAATGTATTTTAAAAGGAAGCTCTTATTAGTTCCCATTGCCGAATTACTGTACTCATTTGGTTTTGTTTGAAACATTTTTTTGTTAACTTCCCCCGACTGCACACATTTATGATACTTCTACTAAAGCTGTTCACACTATTTAAGGCCCATTCACTGTTAAGGTAATATCTCTTCCCACGAAAAAAGGCAGACAGCTTCTAATAGTATGCTGGAATGCTTGCTTTTCTATTACTTAGCTGTTTAAAGCAGATGCTTTAGCCTTAGATCGTTTGTGGCATTTCCTATTCATGCCTCAGTACCTTTCTTGCACTTTGTAGGCATTATCAGATCAGTTTTTTCAACGTAATCTTTTTGGTCATTATGATTAAATTCTAAATGTTGCAATAAACATTGTGTGTTAAAAATAAAGTTAATATATAAGAGCTATGCTATAATTGGCTGCTTAACAGACAGCTACAAGTGCAATTACATTGCAGAAAACAGGGTCATGATTTGAATGGTGAAGCAGGTGCCGTAGCAGCGGGACCAAAAGCTCTAGGGACTCCACTAAACCAAGATTATTGCTAAAATTAAAAACTAAACAGGTAGTCGCAAGTGCGTTTACCTTGCAGTCAACAGGGACATGATTTCAATGGTTCAGCAGGTGCAGTGACACCAGGACCAAAAGCTCTTGGCACCCCACTAAACACCTCCAATTGCTATATTTTGCAACACACAGGCAGTCACAAGTGCAGTTATCTTTCAGGCACTAGGGCTATGATTTGAATGGTGCAGCAGGTGCAGTTGCACCGGCCAAAAAGTTGTCAGAACTCCTCTAAACACATAATATTGCTCTATTCGACTACTAAATAGGCTATCATAATTGCAGTTATCTTGCAGTTAAAAGGGACTTGATTTGAATGGTGCAGCAGGTGCAGTGGCTCCGGGTCCAAAATCTCTAGGGAACCCACTAACCCAGATTATTGCTAAAATGTAAAACTGAACAGGAAGTCACAAGTGCAGTTACCTTACAGACAACATGGTCATGATTTCAATGGTTCAGCAGGTGCAGTGACACCAGGACCAAAAGCTCTTGGCACACCCTTAAACACCTAAAATTGTTATATTGTACAATAAACAGGCAGTCCCAGGTGCAGTTATCTTTCAGGCACTAGGGTCATGATTTAAATGGTGCTGCAGGTGCAGTGGCACCGGGCCCAAAAAGTTATCAGAACTCCTCTAAACACATAATATTGCTATATTTTGCTACTTAAACAGGCAGTCACAATTGCAGTTACCTTGCAGTGGAAAGGGGCTTGATTTAATTGGTGCAGCAGGTGCAGTGGCACCAGGGCCAAAAGTTGTCATAACTCCACTAAACACCAAATATTACTATCTTTTACTACTAAACAGGCAGTCACAAGTGCAGCTATCTTTCAGGCACTAGGGCCATGAGTTGAATGGTGCAGCAGGTGTCCTTCTCACTCATGGCATAAGTGATCGTGGTCATTCCCCATTCACTATTGGTAAAATTCCGAGTATGCCCCACTAGTTGTCCGAGTCTCAAGAGTCTACTACGTCTCTGATTTAAAGTCAATAGTATTCCAGTGCACACATGCACGATTTAGCATCAAGTCGCCTGGGCTATCAGGCCCAAAACAGGTCTCAGGCTCTAAGGCCGGAGGGAAGGGTTCGGAGTCCTGGAGTGTGTCCTATCCACAGACTCTTGCTGTGGCTTCACACAGAGTCATATGAGTCAGCCACATGCAGACTCAGCAGCTGCACTCATCAAGGCCAAGCACTCTCCCTTGCAGTCGTGCTCCTGCAGAGACTGGAGGTTTACTGCGGATTCTCCTGCGGGGTAAGTGTTTACTTGTTCCAGAGGGGGGCGTGGCTACAACAGTCTGGTCCTTGGTGCAATGGCTTAACAGCCCCCATGGTGCGGGTGGCCTCTGAGCTCCAGGTGGCCCCCTCTGGCACTATGCACGGTCGGCAGGCCCCTGGTCTGAGATCTCCTGACTGGGTCTGGAGGAAGAGGCCCTCCATGTTCTTTGCAGGAGGGCCCCCTCAAGTTTTATTACAGCACTGTATTGGTGCCATGCTTGGGTAACAGTGCTCCCACAGTGTACTCAGTTATCCAATGGGGTAGAACAAGTTGCAGTACTTGGTGCTTCCAGTGACCTCCTCTGATAAAAGGGGTCACCACCTCCCTCTGTCCACACTAGTTTATACCTGGATGTCAACCACAGTGATATGTGCTTCAAAAGAGTAACCCAGGGCTCCCAGCCCTACTCTTTATAATTTTCTTTTCAGCCCCATCTCCTTCCTGAGATGTGCCCAAGCCCCTTTCTTGTGAACTCTTACTGAATTAAAGAGCACACTTTGAAGTGTAAAGGAGAAGCCTGGCCCTTCCCTCCCCAGTGTGTGTCCCCCCAGCTTACAGGAATGCAGCAACTCTCAAATCAGTCTGGGGATCACTCTACTTCTACTCCATATTTCGTGCAGGCCTGAGTTTCCCAAAATAGAACCTCCATGCACTTTCCCATCCACAGGCTCATAAATATCCTGTGCATTTATACAACATACACACACTGCACAGTACCGTATCCTCCATGCACTGTACCATTCAGATGAACGTATAAATCCAGCACTTGCATTCAACATACATGCACTGCCCAGCACTGTATCCTTTATGATCTGTACCTCCCACAGACACACATACGCCCGAGCACATTCACCTACCATGCATGTACTGCATCCTTCATGTAATGTACCAATCACAGGTACACATACACCCAGCACAGGCATTTATCCTGCACACACTGCCTTCTTACAAGTATTGTACAGTTCACAGGTACTCATACAACCAGCACATGCACTTATACTGCAGGCACCACACAGAACTACATCATTCAGGTACTGTACCACTTTCAGGCAAATTCACCTCAGGCACATATGTGCACCATGCATGCACTACTCAGTACCGCATTATCCCTGTACGGCACCCTCCCCAGGCACACATACACTCAGTGTAGATACGCCACTTCTGTGCTGCGCATCACTTCACCACAACCTGATTTAGGCCAAGGGGTGAGTAAAGCACACAGCATCGAAACCTTTAAAAGAGTGTGGCCTGTAGGCCTTACTTCAGTGACTCAAGTTAAAAAGGACCTGTTCACTCCTACTGATAACCACAAGCTATGCTTCCACCACCACACTCATGCTGCTTAAATCCCAGTGAAGGCACTAGTCTTTCACCACTATGTGAATAGTGCTACAGATGCCCCTCCTGATCAAACAAGACTGCAATCAGCTAGGCAAGCCTATGTCATGGCACACACGCTGTGCATGCATATGACAACCAAAATCAGCATTAGGGATCTAGACGTCAGTACAGTTGGTCACTCAGGACATGGGTTCACATCCATTATCACAGAGAGGACTTTTCTTGCACAACAACTGATGCAGGGGTCTCCAACCTTTTCTGTAGTGAGAGCTACTTCTGCTCAAGGAAACTCTTCCTGAGCAATTAGAAACTTTTATAACTGTAAAATTGTGACTACACTATGACCACCCTAACCAGGATTACCAGTAGTTGCCACCCAAGTATTCCTGGTGCGGTTACCATCAGAAATGCCAGGAAAACATTCATCAATATAAAATGCCTCCGCCTGACTTATGAAGTAACATTCAAATCTAGACATGCCCTATGGCACAAAGTATACATCGGTCCTAACTGAGATGAAGACAGATCCCAGAAAAGCAGACTTTGGAGAGCTATCAGTAAAGGACCTCTGGATGGTGGTAGTACATTAATAGTACCCTAGTACTAATAATAATCTTTATTGATTGGTTTAAAAAACCATTTACAATTTAAAACATGACAAAAATTGAGTAATAGAAATGACTGTGATAAGAGTTTTAAAACATTTAATTTAAAATGCCTTAAAATTCGTGGGGCCATTAAGATCTGATAATGTTATGATACAGTACATCTCTCTGGATTTCTTGTAGTCTCTGATTTGGATATTGTGTCTGTTAACTTGGCCGCTCTGCTATGGTGGGGAGAGTTTGGACGGGAGTGTGGCTTCAAGAAGTTTTGACGCTTTATGGACAAATTTCGAAAGCCCAATGTTTAGCTTGGTGTTGTCAGGGTTGAGAGCGGCCATTATTGCTTGGCGGCAATATCGAACTTCCAACATAATACATTGGCCTCGCAACAGTGACCGTCTGGCTGTGAGCAGTGCAGGGCATGCACAGACGATATGTTCCATTGTTTCAGAATGGTAGCCACACAATCTGCATTCTGTGCTACTACCCGGCCGGCGCCATTCCGGGAGGTTCTTCAGAAAGGGCCATTCTCCCATCCTCAGGGCTAAAAACTTGCATTTCCAATAAAGTGAGTATGTGCTTGACAGGTAGGGCGGCTGAACACCCACTTTAAAATTGGGCGATTACAGCCCAGGCGTGTCTCCTCTTTGAGAGTATCGCCCTGTCCAAGTGAAAGGACCACAATCTAACGGTACCTAGTGATTGTGGACCATACTGCAGCAGGTACCTCTATGATTGATGCCATCGTAATTAAGTATGGTATTTCTTATTTTTTTAATATGAAGTTTACACTTGAATAGCAGAGTGACAAGAAGTGGGTCCAGATGAATGCCATGAACCGACAGGTCATCTAAGGCAGAAACATGTTGACCTTAATCTAATAGGGAACATCCATACCCCTATTCACTAAGCTTTTTAGTCCTAACCATTGGAGACACCAATTAAAGTAGATTTTGCTCGTTTTAATAAACTTTTCACTTTATTTGCACTCTGCCCCTCACTCCATTCTTCCATTGGATGATTTACGATCAAAATACCTCACGCTCCTCTTCTTATAGGAGAGCTGTAGCCCATGTTGTGAACCTTGCGGTCACAGTGTGCAAGAGGGAACCCAGTGATGAAGCATGTCACCTTTGGGTGAGTGAGGGTTCTCGTCTTTAAAAGACACATGCCCTATCATTTCCAGGCACCGACACCATAGTCAGTAATAGATAACATCCCAATATATTTTTTGTGAGATTACAAAGTATATAAGCATAGCAGTAGGTCTCCCCAGCTCAGCTTGAATTATTATTCATCAGTTTCTGAAAGTGTACATTTTTCTATCAAATACCACTTTCCACTGTGGGCAAACAAACTCAATTTTCCAGAAGAAAACCCATTTTTGAAAACAAAAACTTTAGTTAAAATATCAGTTTTCAGATTTTAGGAAATGCACAGTCCAAAAACATCAGCTTGCCATTTTCATCAAGTACTCCCATGTACAAATGCCTCATATGGACAGACTGCTTTGAATACCCAGGTATTACAGTCTTGTCCCATAGATGCTCACCCCAGCACCATAGATGCATGTATTATGATAGTGATGCCCAAGGCTTAAACCATAAGAGTCAAAGCAGAGACCATATATGAGTCATGACCATTATTATGCCAGGAATAGATACATGTAGGCCAGTCATTCTCCCAGTATGTAAATGATGGCTGCCAGTATACCACAACTAGACCAAAAATACCCAGATTAGTCATGGATAACCATTATTATGCCATTGGCACTATTATGCCAGGAATTGGCACAATTATGTCAGAGATAACACCCTTATGATGCGGACTATCATAGACATTTGGTGGTCCTTGCACAACTGGCATAGATTTCAAGAAGCAATAGTGTTTATTAGGTACGCACATACATGCTGATGAGTCTCTTCATTTTCTCTGGTCTGAATCATGCCCTGTTCTCCGCAGGTCTTGAGCTGGTAATACACCCAACTGACACAGTTTGACTCTGACTCCTGCAGTCCCACAGTTTGGTGCGTCGGCACTCATTGCTGCTCAGGCTACTACTGTCGTACTTCTTTTATGGTCCACTGGTCACACACATGTTGTGAATGATAAAACAGGTAAACAAGATGGTCAATCTTCTTGTGCCTTAGTTATTTTGAGATTAGATACAGATTGTCAAGTGGCAGGCCCTTTTGGCTGATACTTTGTGTGTTTGAGTGTTTAGTATGAGTTACTGCCATAGGTTTGGCTGGCTGTCACTCTTAGGATCTTTAGATCAGCAGTGCTGCATTTTTCCATAGGTACCTACTCTCCGAATTTGATACTGGGCTTGGCATCATCTCTGAGAGCTAGGTTCTGGCAAGCTACCAGTAGCTCCCGAGCTACTCGTTGGAGACCCCTGCGGTCTCCAACCTTTTCTGTAGTGAGAGCTACTTCTGCTCAAGGAAGCTCTTCCTGAGCTATTAGAAAATAATTTTATAACTGTAAAATTGTGACTACACTATGACCACCCTAAGCAGGATTACCAGTAGTTACCACCCACGTATTCCTGGTGTGGTTATCATCAGAAAAGCCAGGAAAACATTCATCAATATAAAATGCCTCCACCTGACTTATGAAGTAATATTCAAATCTAGACATGCCCTATGGCACAAAGTATACATCGGTCCTAACTGAGATGAAGACAGATCGATCCCAGAAAATCAGATTTTGGAGATCTATCAGTAAAGGACCTCTGGAAGGTGGTGGTACATTAATAGTACCCTAGTGATTGTGGACCATACTGCTGCAGGTACCACTCTGATTGATGCCATCGTAATTAAGTATGGTATTTCTTATTTTTTATTATGAATTTTACACTTGAATAGCAGAGTGACAAGAAGTGGGTCCTGATTAATGCCATGAACCGACAGATCATCTAAGGCAGAAACATGTTGACTATAATCTAATAGGGAACATCCATACCCCTATTCACTAAGCTTTTTAGTCCTAACCATTGGAGACACCAATTAAAGTAGAGTTTTTTTATGGACAGACTGCTTTGAATACCCAGGTATTACAGTCTTGTGCCATAGATGCTCACACCAGCACCATGGATGCCTGTATTATGCCAGTAATGCCCACCATTATACTAGGGCCGCAGTTGGTCCAAGGCTTAAACCATAAGAGTCAAAGCAGAGACCATATATCAGTCATGACCATTATTACGCCAGGAATAGGTAGATTAGGGAAGCGCATACAAGCTGATGAGTCTCTTCATTTTCTCCGGTCTGAATCATGCCCTGTTCTCCTCAGGCCTTGAGCTGGTAATACACCCAACTGACACATTTTCACTCTGACTCCTGCAGTCCCACAGTTTGGTGGGTCAGCACTCATTGCTGCTCAGGCTACTACTGTCGTACTTCTTTTATGGTCCACTGGTCACACACATGTTGTGACTGATAAAACAGGGATACAAGATGGTCAATCTTCTTGTGCCATAGTTATTTTGAGATTAGATACAGATTGTCAAGTGGCAGGCCCTATTGGCTGATACTTTTTGTGTTTGAGTGTTTAGTATGAGTTATCATCTCTGAGAGCCACTTTGACGGTACTGGCGAGCTACCAGTAGCTCCAGAGCTACTCGTTGTAGACCCCTGAACTAATGAAACAGTTTGTCTGAAGCAAGAAGCAACAGCTCATTACGTCTTTAACTGTGCGTGTATTATTTTCAGTGAAAGATTACCTCACGTATTTTCTCTCAAGTGAGATTAGCAAAGTGACCAAGAGGTAGGTGAGTGTCCACTAAAGAAGTTACTTGAGTGGTGATGGAAACCCAGTATGGTGTGAGAGGTCTTATTCTAGGTATTCTGTTTTGTGTTTTTTTTTAATCCAGAGCTGAACGTCTTAATAACCTGAGCACCACATGGTCTTCCAAACTCAGCCATCAGGTCATACAAGTCAGAAAGATCTACAAAATTATACCGTCATGTTCTAAAAGTCTCTTTATTGTACTCTATGCATGTATTGCCAGAGAATAATAAGGGAACAAGGCAGTACACAGACCCATGTCACAAAGAACATGTGGCAAAAAAAACATTGCAGGTATTAGTCTTTAATGGTTGCACCGTTCTGTAATTGTGACATATTAGGTAACCCAAAACAAAAAAAAGTCGAAATAATATATGGAATATTAAACACTAATAGTAACCACATTTTGCCTGCGTTAATAGCTAAAAAATGGAAGGCCCCTCTTGAGACTTAAAAAGAAGAAGGGAAAGGGGAAAAAAACATAAAGAAGAGTAGGGTGAAAAAATAGAAAATGTACTAAAATATTCAAACCCCCACAGGAAGTGAATCAAAGTTATTGCAGAAAAATACTAAGAACAACTGAAAAAGAAGCAGACCAACAAATCTTTCATGAAGTGAAGATAGCAGCTAATTACCACATCAGCTCTAGGAGAAGAGACCCCAGAATACAAGCAGATATGGAGAAATGTATATTGTGTAATAGATTCAGACCCTGATTAAGCAGTAATCTGAAGTGAATGGAGGTCTCACTTTGGAGCAAGCAACAAGAATAAGCAATAGAATGATCAAGAGGAGGAAACTGCTTCAAAACAGTGTGTCATTATTTCATCAATGGGCTGAGATGGGAACAGATATGTAAAAACTGAGGCAACATACTTTATTTGAGAAAGCAGAAGAAGGGACTTTCAGGCAGTAACTAAGCCAATCAGAGGTTATACAAGAAGGACTTGAAAGAGTGCAGAACAGAGGTGTCCATCAGATGCCTAGCATCAACACAGGATATGTGGCTTTCTAAAGGATATGTGAGCATTTAGATGCTTCAAGCAGGAGAACTATTGAGATGTTAAGTGTTCTGTTCTTTTGAATAAGGGACTCTCAGTTTGATCTTTTGCATGCGAAGTGTAGAGGGTTCCTATTGCTGTTGAATTTGGATCAGCAAGAAACAAATCATATTACAATTTTCATACACTTCACAAATATTTTACTAAAATAAAATTTGGTGGAGATATCCAGCCCTTAGAAGTGAGCAATAAACCATAGCTCATCAAAAATTGTATTCAGACCAGAAATAACATAATTAGTAAAACATATGATCAGTTCATTTAATGTCAATTTTTGAGGACACCCTGAGAGTACAACTCCCCACTTCCCTTTTGTTATTAAGATGCCCGATGTCAGTAACTCTAGGGAACAATTCAGGGACACAAATCAGGCACGCGTAACAAAGCCCTATGTTGAATTATGTAGGCAGAACGATGAGAGGGAACACACAAAGCACAGATGAATTGAATAATATGTCTGATCAGCAGTATCATTAACATTGAAAGTAGGTTCAACTAGGGCAATGATAAGATGGGTGATGGAGAGTAGAGATGAAAGAGATACAAAGTTTTGTTAGTCAGTAGAGAGCAATACAGAACCAACTAATTCAAAAACGACTGAGGTGCGTTCAATTGATTCTTTTGTAGGCACATTCTAGTCTTTTTTCAAGTTAATAATAAATGGAGGCCTTTCTGGTAAATATCAGTAATCCAAATGTTTCTTTACCATGATGCTTTAAGCATACACTTCCCTGTTGTATGATTTCACAGCTTGTTTTATTTTGAAACATGATGCTTCTACACAATTTCGCTAATTGCTAGGGAAGAGGGGGTCAATACCCAACTATAGCACCATTGATTCTTTAGTATCTACTGTGATTTTGTGATAATAGTGGGATGTTACAAAATGTTCCAAAACCTCACCTAATGAAACGACTCATCCATGATTGCAGTGTGTGGCTTTTATTATTTGGTAATACGTGTGAAAGTATGCTAACCTACCAGATCACAAGCATTCTATTGTTGTGCCCTTAATAATAAAAGTCTTTAATTTGCAAGGAGAGCAATCTTGTTCCTATGAATTTTTTTTTCTTGATTCCAATAAACATGGTGTTCTCTAAGGCCAACAGACAGGAGCAGAAAAGGCCTTTTGTAGTCCTCACATGACCTTTAAGAGTTCTTGTCTAACTAGTCATATAGCATCCCAAATTCATCAAGAGTTTCTGTGAGACCTTGATAGTACAAAACGTTCTTCTGTAGCAATCCCAGGAGTGTATAAAAGGCAGGGTCTAATCATGGGACCATTAAGAACCTCTGTTGCCACTAACATTGCAGCTAGTCAAAATAGAGGCTTTATTTAGAGTTTGGTGGACCGGTTACTCCGTCACTAATGTAGTGGGTATTCCAACTGCCTTATTTCAATTTCCTTACATTCTATGCCACTTGAAATATGATGGACGGGACACCTGTGAAGTAGTAATTCATCTGCCAAATTGCAAATCAGGCCCCAGATGTGTAAAACAACAGCCATGTCTTGATGCCAACTTTCATGTATAGAATAATGTGCTTATATATGGCAAAAATGCCTCACATAAATTTGCATTACTTTTTTCTCGAAAAATGTATAAATATGTTTGGTCAACCCTCTGATAAAGGTGCATTCAGGTTTTGTTTTTAACAACTAAACACTGGTACCATTTCAGCAGGTTCTGCCTCTAATCTTTGTGTGGCGTTCAAAAACTACCTAATAAGCTTAAATATCCAACAGATCCACACAGACCCATTCTGATCACACACAACTTGAAGGTAAAGTAATCATCAGGAGCTCTGGTTGATCTGGTATTAGGTTTACAGTTGAACGTTGCCCGTGAAGTAATGATATGGAGATTTAGAAATCAAGTAGCCAGCCCCGTTACTCTCAAATTCATTTTAAAACAATTTCATAAAAGAGCTGCACAAGAAGAAACAATGTTACTTAAACGGTCACTTATATTCTTATATTACAGCTCCAGGGCATTGTCTTTATTGGCGAAATAAGATGTGCAAGTTAATATCATATGTTGTATTGTTCTGCAGGCAATTGTTGTCCTTTTCAAGAGCATCCTTGGAAGAATTTAGGGCTAGATATAGGTAATTCCCATTTACAGACTCTTAAATACCGAATTTTACCGATTCGATATTTAAGAGTCTGTAAATGGGAAGGGGGTAGATGTAGGTAATTTTAAAATCTGAATTACCGAATCTGTAAAATTCGGTATTTACCGATTCTGTAAATACAGAATCGGTATTTCCCATTGATTCCTATGGGCTTTGAAGCCCATAGGAATCAATGGAAAATACCGATTCTGTATTTACAGAATCGGTAAATACTGAATCCTGCAAGGGTGCAGGGGGTGTCACTTTGACACCCTCTAGCACCCCAAGTACAGGCTTGTGTGCAATGTGGCACACATACATGCCCTAAAGGCATGTCTGTGTGTCACATTGCACAGGTGTGCGTGCACAGATGTGCAGGCACACCTGAATCAGTATTTTACCACACAATAGGATTGTGTGGTAAAATACCGACTCTTAAGGGCCTGTGGCACTGTAAACTGTGCCACCTACATTTGTAATTACAGAATCTGTATATTTACCGATTCGGTAATTTACCGAATCGGTAATTTTACTGAATCGGTAAATATACAGATTCTGTATTTTTCAGCCCACTACATCTGAAAACCCTAATACCGGTCGGAAACGGCTCCGACCGGTATTAGGGCTCCTACATCTGGCCCTTAATGTTTTTCTTGGTATTGTGTGGTCACTCTTTATTTTTGCTTGAGACTTTATTTGTAGGGTGGATAATAAAGAACATCTACTGTACTCTACACAATAAAAGTGAGTTGCAAGCAAAGAAAAACTTTAGAGAAACAAACATTGTGACAGATGTACCACTATTTTTAATCTGAACACAGGGGCAAAAGGAGAAACACGTGGGCAATAGAGAGCAACGTGGAGCATGGGGGAGAAGCACACAGGCAAGAGACAGCAACATGAGGTCAGGTGGAGGGACAAAGCATAGGGATAGACAGATGGAAAGCACATGAACTTTCACAGAGTGCTTAAACTAAAAGATGAAAGTAGTTCCCTAAATGTAAGCAGAGGAAACCTAGAAGTCAGCCAATCAAAGAAATGTTAAATGGGCTATACTCCATGGGAGGAATGACAAACACAAGACAGACAGGCTGAAACAAGAAAAAACATCCAATAGAAAGCAAGCAAGTAAGATTGACAGTAAAGTCAATCAATGGTAAGCAATGGTGGAGGAGACGGTGCTGCAAGCCCACACTATGTCTTTTGCAACCAGGCAGCAACGTTCTTACTGCATCACAGATGGCATACACAGATTGACACTACTGCCTAGTTCTGGAGCAAAATTGAGACCCACATGAACTAGAAAGTCAAAACTGTATGCAGTGATGGAAAGAGGCAGGCAGGTTCCCTTTTCACATCTCCAAACTTAGCCAAAAGCTGAAGACCCTATATTTATACCAGATTTGCGACTTTTATGAGAACAACAAAGCATCTCAGCATTATTCCTGAATGTCAAAGAGAGTAGCATGTTCCCAGGATTACTCGAAATAGCAATATCAGTCAGGTAGATTTTCCACTTCCTGGAAAATTTGTAGAAGTAAAACTCTAAACTGTGCATATACACTATCATTTTTTTTAGGATTCAACAAATGGAAAATATAGCTTAATACAAAAATGATGTCACAGCTTACTGAGAAAGCCTGGAACACTAACTGGTGATTTCGGACCCTTATTTATACCACATTTCAGACACCACAGGTCAAGCTCCAGCACTAGTTTCAGGCAATTTTTGACTTTTGCATATTCCTCCCAAACTGGTCAAGTCACACAGTATTAGCCCTCTGTTACCAACAGGAATGGGTTGTGGGGCCCCTTGTCACAGGAACTCAAAACAAAAAAGCACAAACAAGGGAGAAGCTTCCCCATTCAGCTATCTTTCAATGTGTTGAGGGCAACACTTATGCAGAAAAATGGAACAGGAAGGGGGCAAGGGCTGCCCCAAAACTTCAAATGGACCCACTGTGTCCTATCATTTACACCAGAGTCCAGTCCAATGTAAAGGACATTGGGAATGCTGTGCAAGAGCCCTGACATTCGAATTGTGGTCTGGTAGGCTCCATCTTATGTACCACTCACTGGAGAACCGAAATTAATTCCATGGTTGCAATCACAGCACATACGGTACGTGCTCATCCTACTGCACTGACATAGGGTACACACAAGTGTCAACCATGTGCCATGTGGAGGAAGCCAGTGGCAGGAAACAGAAGAGACCATCAAGCAGCTTTCTTGGTTCAAGAAACAGGTAGAAAAACCTGTCCTGCAAAAATCTATTGCTGCACCATTGTCCGTCCTTCATTGCCAGGGAGCTGGTGGTGGTCATACTCGGAAGAGGGGGTAGGGCTAACTGTACTATTTTGCCTTATCAGACAACAAAGCCCAGCTCTGGGCTACGTTCAGTGTCACAGACGTCGCTCAGCACTGAGGCTAAAATTAAAACATGACAAGAGTCTTGCTACCTGAAAACTAAGGGCCAGGGTGTAAGGTCTCCCAAGCCATCCAGAGGACCTTTTCCATCCTAAAAGTAGCCATTTGTTCTAGCAAGGTAAGCCAAAAATGTTCACATTGGTGGGCAAGTACAGAGATAAAGAGAGCTTGTCAATTAGTTTATCGTTCTTGACCATGGTCAAAACGTAGAAGTGGATAAAGAGCAAGGAGTAGAAAAAGGGCTAACTGGGATCAAACTAAAGATTAATTTTTTTAATGATCTTTCAGAGGGAGAAGAGTTAACATTCCCAGCAATGTCCTGATGTGTGGGTGGGGACACTCAGCTGATGGTAAAGCTTTAAGATATTGAAGTAGTCAATAAAAAATCTGACTTCAGTGCATCTGTTGGTCTGCCAGGATATTGAAGTCACTGAGCAGTAAAATGTTGGTGGTACAGATCACATTGGGGTGCCAGGAGGTGAGCAATACCTTTACTGAACTGAGAACAGAGGGTGGTGTAATATGACTTAAAATTGAGCTGTGTGAAGAGAGTTTAAAAGTCCATATGGTTGTAGATTAAACAAGCATTTGCAATGAAATAGGCCTTGCATTTATGCTAGGTTGAGCTATTGGCATTGTAAATAACAATGCCTTTTATTTATGTTTTGGTTTTTAAAACATAAATAAAATGTATTGGCATTTACAATGCCGTCAGCTTAAACTCGCGTAAATTCGAGACCCATTGTATTGCAAATGCTTGTTATTCTAGCAAATGACTTCTTTTAACTTTTCACCATGTCACTTCTAGTGTTGTCGAATGTTTGAAAGATCGTACCTTATCCTCATTCCTTTTTTTCCTACATTCTTTGTTCTCTGCCAAAACAGGAACATTTGTTTACAAGTATGATTGACATACATATTGATACTTAATGAGTTAAGCTAGCAACCAACTTGTCTTATCACTTGTTAGTAACTTGTGCAAAGTCTAAGCCTCCTCCACCCTACTTCTGCTTGGGTCTCAGGGGTACAGGTAGGCCTGACTTCCTGTTTGGTTAACTAAAAGTTTGCTAGTGGGCTGTCCAGAGGTAATAACAACATACTGACAAATGTTGTTGGGGCATGTGCCCTGCTGTACGAGCCGTTGCAGTGCATTGATGAATGGGCAGAAAACAAATGGAGCCCTTCGGCTGGTGGGGTAAACCAGCGCTGCTCTGCCCCTTCAAACAATCCTGAAGACTTGTTTGGAAATTGTGCCATATTTACAAGTTAAGACTTTGAAAGATATTTGACTTCTACTTTGACTGACGTGTGTTAATGTAATAACGTGTTTTAATAAAATATGTATGTTTCTTTGGCTGATTGGAATTGAAGTTAACGTTCATGAGCTAGTATTAAAATGTAATTCAGAATTAATTAGATTAATTTCAGGTTTATTGCATAACTTTTTGTTGTATTTTCTTTATTCCTCCGGAATCAGCCAACTCTAATGGCCACTACATGCACAGGACGCTAGCTCTTGACAATTGAGTGATTTTCTGCCTGTCATTCTGTTTCCAGTTTGCCTTGTTATGACAGAAGTGCTTTAACAGCTGGAGCTCTTTAGCCACCTGAGGGAGAGTCGAAGAGGCACTGGGGGTCTCTAGAGTTGTGGCGCACCACATTGCTTGGCTTCTTGGGGCTTTGTTAAGCACCAGAAGGACTTTAGTGTCGGGGAGCTTATTTACTGGCAGCAAATGCTCTGGAAGGGCGGAGCAGTGGAATTGCCAGGGCCTGACCCGACAGATTCGTTTACGCAGCTGGGAGACTGTGGGCAGCAAGTGCTGTGAGCGAAGCATGCACCCTTCATAAGCTGGGAAGGGGACAGCGAGGAGTGGGGTTGTCATGCCCCAGGTTGAGGTTCCGTGAATTCTGAACCCGATTTATAAAGGTTATGGTTTTGTTACGAATTTAGTAGTAACTAGTGAGTACGGCAAGTACGAGTGATTTTGCCATGTTAGACCGATGGATTCACTATGTATTTAGGGATTTCGTTCTGAACCCTCGGGTTCCATTTTATGTATGGCAGCCATTTTGTGGTTGCCCGCACATAGGCCGATGATTACGGCCGAACGAGTCTTTGGTACACGTACACTTTAGCTGACTCCTAGGTGACCTGAGCGAACTGACCCCGTTGCCTGAAGCTAACCTTGTTAAGCCAGTTTCTTGTCCGGTAGTTGATCGAGATTAAGGATCAAAGAACAGGACATTGTTGAGTTTATTGCACATACACACCCCTTTAACTTGCTCCACATCTGTTTCTGTTCCTTCTTTTATGGTGTATTTATGGTATGAGTTGTGGTCTTTTATTATGGGTTTGTCCGGCCTGTCCGAGCAAGAATGTTAGGCTTTCCCGTGTAATTGATGGTGGGCTGGACAACTGAAGATTGGGTTTGTCGTCATGTGATACCTTTTGCAATGTTACCTTTGATTGGACAAACTGTAAATAGTGGGTGTTTGTCCGGAATGTGATTTTTAGCATAAAAGACGATGTCCCGCAATACGAAAATTGAGCAGTCTCTAGCGAACCTACTTGTGTCGTACTTTGTAGACTTCTGTTCCTGGTTGTAGCCAATAAATTTGATCTTTGACGTCACAGAGAAGTATCCTGTGTCTCTGTATTCTAAGACAGGTGAACTCAAAGACTTTGGGCGTGCCCCTGACGCCACTGGGTTCTAAAACCCGGTTCTTCAAGGTAAGCGTGTATGTGGAAGGTGGCTACAACAGAATCTGCCCATCTATGAGCTCTGCCTACAGGGGTTGTTGGGCTTGCCTTGCTTCATCAAGCTGTGCAGCCTGGACAAAGGTAAGGGTATATCGACGCAGGGTGTCGTGGGAGTATCATTAGAGAGGTGTTGGCTTGTGTGGGGATTGATGGAGAGGCATAGGTATGACGTGGTGCTGCCGCAGGAGGAATCATTCAGAGCACTAGTGCAGAGTAACAGATAGACACGATCCTTGCTGTGCACCACGAAAATAATGCTCACTGACCATATGCAAAAACAACAGCTGATGGACAGAATTCAGAACAATGTCATACATTCACCCCAGTACAGAGATCTGGGCCTAAACCCATTGTTTTTTTGCTCACGACACCACCCCAGTTCAGACATAGCCATATGCAAATCAGCCTTGACCCTGTGCCTCATGGGAACAGTCCAGTCCGAACTGCCAAGCCATGTCTTCCCTGGACTGGAAACAAGCATCCTAGGACCGGTTTCTGGCTATCAGCCATCTTCAGCCAAGATAGCTTGACTCCAGTGGCGTGGAGAGCACAGGACTCATGTCTGAGCATACCCATCCCACTTGGGGTGACAAATGCAAAAACAATAGTTGATGGACAGAATACAGAACAATGTCATACATTCACCCCAGTACAGAGAACTGGGTCTAAATCCATAGTTTTTTTGCTCACCACCACAGTTTAGACATAGCCATATGCACATCAGCCTTGACCCTGTGCCTCATGGGAACAGTCCAGCCCGAACTGCCAAGCCATGTCTTCCCTGGACCGGAATCAAGCATCCTAGGACCGGTTTCTGGCTATCAGCCGTCTTCAGCCAGGATAGCTTGACTCCAGTGGCGTGGCGAGCACGGGACTCACATCTGAGCATAAACAGTTGTTTATTATGACCTACGTTGTGTTGGTAAACTAGCCATTCTTGGATTATGAAGTTTCTTGAGTAACAACATCACTTTCAGCTTTCAGTTTGAGTTTTTCCAAATAATTTTGCCCGAGTATGATTGACATGCTTGTGGTCACCACCTGGCCTCACTAACAAGCATGCTACATTATATGTGAAAACATTTATCTCACAGGCATTTTTTTCAATCAGTGTTGGTGCTTTTCTCCAGAAATGGAGGCTTCTGTTAAGAAAGCAAAATAGTATGGTCAATATGTTGTGTGTGTCAAGCAATAGGAAATGCACACATGTTGCATACAATTAGATCTTTTTTGTTTTTTGGTTTAGAAGGTTATTATTCAAAAAGCAAGGATACAGTCAATTTGTGATTGGAGGGGAAATTGGGTCCTACAACTCAAAGTGGGCTGTTCCTCCAAGATCACATCAACACTAACCATCTCCTACACGAGTATCAGTCTGGCTTCAGATATACTGCAGTTCAGAGGCCACCACCTTACATATTTTAGGCCATGTCCTCCTGAACACTGATGAAGATGACCCCTGCTTCCTGATATTGCTGGACCTCCCAGCTGCTTTGAATGTAGTTGACCATTCTGTCCTATGCAACATGGAATATCAAATTGGATTCATCACAAATGTCCTTCACTAGTTCTCCTCCTACTTTTCCAACCAACACAAATGTGTTCACAGGGACACATCAAGTTCCAAAAAGATACTTGTCTCCTTCATAGTCCAGCAGGGGACCATACTGCTCCCAATCATCATCATATTCAACTTTTACATAGAACCTCTTGTTACTCTAGATGATAGCATCAAGATTCACCAATATGCTGATGATACACAACACTACTTGAAAGTATGCTCTGCGTAAGGAAGTCAACACCTCAAGGACAGCCGGCACATCATCCATACCCGGATGTCCGCGTGTGAAGAGAGCTCGCCTGGGAGGCCGCTCTTTTGGACTACTGGTGCCACAGTTGTGGAACTCTCTGCCGCTCACTCTGCGAGGAGCTACCAGCCTACTTGCCTTTAGAAAAGGCCTTAAAACCTGGCTGTTTACCCAGTAGCCTGCTTTTCTTGTATGTTTTTGTTTGGCCTTCTGTCCTTTCTTTTTAACGGTGTTATGTTATTGTGTTGCAGCTCTCCTTTTCCAAAAAGCGCCGGGACACTCTTTTTGAGTAGCCGTGCGCTATACAAAAGAATAAATAACATAACATAACATAACATAACATGAAGCTCAACATAACTAAGACAGAATTCCTGTTAGTTGCCAAGAACAGCCAACAGTAAATAGTACGAACCTGGCTTAAAGACATGAACGTTGACAGCTTTGAAACAAACTATTACTGAATACCAAGTTAGTTAAATGCACCCTGGACACCAAACGGACCATCAAGGAGCATACTGCCAAACAATAAAGATGACCTTGTGCCTGCTCCCTCTTCTAAAAAAGTGAAACTGTTTCTTCCAAAAAAATGACTTCAGAATGGCTGTTCTAACCCTTGTACTCTTGTACCTGTATAGTGGTATTGGCCTGCGCAAAACCGTCCCAGACTTCACATTGCACCCCTTAAGGGCATCCTACATGACACAGCTCGTCTCATCACTTGCCTGAAGAACAATTATCACATTATCCACATGCAGATGAAGCTCCATTGGCTCCCCTTGCAGGCTCGCACCATCTTAAAAAAAAGTGTTATCCGTTGCAAAGCCATCACTACCAGCAGCTCTGCTTTTCTTGCTTATAAGATCACCATCTCTGATGGTTTTTGGAACATCAGCAGCTAGGACACCATCAAATTGAAGACTAAGAATTGTTTCCAAGAATCCACCCAGGATCTGGAACAACATCTCCGTATTCAGCAGGACAACCCCATCGCTGCTTCAAATGTAGTAAAGAGTAGAAGATGCACCTCTTTAAAGAACACTATATCACATAGTGACTGATTTTACTTTTGATGAAAATTGTCCATGTGTTTAAATCAGGCTTGTGGTTTCTCATAGGTATGGATCTAACACAATTACTACACATACGCTTTTTTTCCTATTCCTTTCAATCAATAAATCATGACATTTGTATAGCGCGCTACTCACCCGGAAGGGTCTCAAGGCGCTGGGAGAGAGGGGTCCGCTACTGCTCGAAAAGCCAGGTCTTGAGTAGCTTCCTGAAGGTGAGATGGTCCTGGGTTAGCCGAAGGTGGATGGGGAGGGAGTTCCATGTCTTGGCTGCCCGGTATGTAAAGGATCTTCCTCCGGCGGTGTCTCTGTGGATGCGTGGAACGGCGGCGAGGGCGAGGCTGGTCTCCCGTAGCTGGCGGGTGGGCGTGTAGAAGGTCAAGCGGTTGGGGCCTTGGTCGTGGAGAGCCTTGTGTGCGTGGGTGAGGAGTCTGAACGTGATCCTCTTGCTGACGGGGAGCCAGTGCAGGTCTCTCAGGTGGCCGGAGAAGTGGCTGTGTCGGGGGATGTTCAGGATGAGTTGTGCGGAGGCGTTCTGGATGCATTGGAGTCTTTTCTGGAGTTTGGCTGTGGTTCCGGCGTAGAGGGAGTGTCCGTAGTCCAGTCGGCTGGTGACGAGTGCCTGGGTGACCGTCTTCCTGGTTTCGGTGGGGATCCATCGGAAGATCTTTCAGAGCATGCGTAAGGTGTTGAAGCACGATGATGAGACGGCGTTGACTTGTCTGGTCATCGAGAGGGAGGAGTCCAGGATGAAGCCCAGGTTACGTGCGTGGTCCGTTGGCTTGGGTGCGGTGCCCAGGCCCGGAGGCCACCAGGAGTCGTCCCAGGCGGAGGGCGATGACCCCAGGATGAGGACTTCCGTCTTGTCTGAGTTCAGTTTTAGGCGGCTGTTCTTCATCCACTCGGCGACGTCTCTCATCCCTTCGTGTAGGCTGGTTCTGGCGGTGGCTGGGTCGTTGGTGAGGGAGAGGATCAGCTGGGTGTCGTCGGCGTAGGTGATGATGTTGAGGTTGTGGTGGCGTGCGATGGCTGCGAGGGGGCTCATGTACACGTTGAAGAGGGTGGGGCTGAGTGATGATCCCTGTGGTACGCCGCAGATGACTTCTGTAGCCTCGGATGTGAACGGGGGAGGCGGACTCTCTGGGTTCTTCCGGCGGGGAACGAGATGATCCACTCCAGTGCCTTCTCTTGGATTCCGATGTTGCTGAGGCACTGCACTAGGGTGTGGTGGCAGACAGTGTCCTTTGACTTCATTAGGTCCAGCAGGAGGAAATGCAAATCGTGCAGGATTGAACAAACAAGCATTGGCAAAGCCATCATGCCTGGCTTTAAAATGTCAACACACAAGCATTCCCAAATGCTTTTACATGCATTGCATGCACCTATGTTGATTATCACTTTCAATCCTGCCCTACTGACTTTTCTAATGCTGGAAAAAGAAGGAATAAAGGATTGATTTCGTAATAGAATGCACCTATGAACTATAGAACTGAATGTGATAAACAGTGTGAAGACTGAATGCGCTTTTACAATATAAAATAGTCTCTCTGGCAGACCAATGGAAGGACTTCCTAAGTGGTGTGAATGTACACCAAATAGTCAAAAGGATGACGTGAGAAAGCAATATTCCTCTGGGTGGAGCCAAAGCCCACTCTTGGTATATTTAAAATAATTGGTAACAATATGACTTGCAGATATCTGCACTGTAAAAAGAGGTTGTTGCCTGAAAATTAACTAAAAATTAAATCTGCACAGTATTTGTTTTTGGCACGAATCTAGTGTGCAAAACGAGTAGCAACTTTTTGTATGTTAAAATTAATTTAATAAGCCAACTTGCAATATGTAAACAATACACGAGTACTTGGCTTACATGCAAAGCACTTCTACTCAGAGCGATGTACATGGTAACACGGCGGCACTTTAAATCACTGGCAGTTGAATTGATATAACCATAGAGCAAATGGAACAATATAAAGTATACATTGTATAACATTACACATTTTTAGAATTTTAGAGATGCAGATGTAGTGATGTTCCAACACTGTTTGGTCATGTCACAAAGCTGGAATTGGAATGCAGGTCTCCAAGGTCAGCAACATATTGACCAGAAAGCAGAACACCTCCCTTCATTATCCCTTATTACCCAGTGAGCTGAAGGGCATTTACTTTCCAGAGACATTTTAGGGGTAGTCTAAGCACCTGTACACATCCTAAGAACCTCCTACAGGGCGTGATACCACAGCACGTTTAATATCAAATGCAGGTGTCTGTAAAATGTTGCTAAACAGTGATTAATATGTCGCTCAAACTTCCTGCTACCAAAACTTTCAAAAGCGAAATGCTTTTTAACCTAGAAACAGAGACGTTTTAAGCCTGGGCAAAGTGGGCCCTGGCCCAGGGGCCCCCGTCTTTCAGGGGCGGGCCCGTGATAGTCTCAGCTATGTTCTGTAGAGAGTCTTGCATTCATGACCATCAACAATTCTTAAACAGATTGTTTTAAACGCTGTTTTCCTTTAATTTATTTTTAATATGAGTGATGTGACAGAGCAACATCCATATAAAGGCTTGTTTTAGATCAAAACAGGACCGTACATATGAGAAATGGAAGGGGGTCACTATGTTTATTTGCGATATTAGTGAGCTGGTGCTGTATTATAATATTGAAAGAAACATGTCACTATGCCTGAATATTAGATGCAAACAGATTTTGAATTTGGACAATGTGCCTGTGCACTGGCTCCCCTGAACCTGGATCATTAATTCAAAGTTTTTCCAAATAGAGGCTCCCAAAATGTCTTTGGCGCAGGGCCCCCCAAATCCTTAAGATGTCCTTGCCTAGAAAGACAGTAATTCAAGATTGGGTGGGTCACAGGGTTTGTTAAATAGTTCAAGGTGTGTTGCAAGCAGCAATATGCAATGTACCTCAGATGATAAACGCAACCAATAGCAAAGAGTGATCTTGACAGTTAGGAATATGCCACATTACAATAATTGCCCGTTCTGTATATACAATCAGAAAAAGGTAAATCAGATGCCTCGAAATGTAGCAACTGTAAGGATCAGTGTACCTACCGAAGAGATCGCGCAGCGGCGTAGATGCAATTTCACCATAAACGGATCATAGAGCGCACAATACTTCTGCTACTCCGACTACTAAAACCATCAAACTACTTCCTTGCATCATTTTTCAAAGCAACATCGTAAATTAAGTTCCACACATCATCTGTACAGCTGTAGGAAGAAATGAACTAAAAACTTGTGTATCTCTTGATGAAAAACCTAACACAGCACCTTCAGAATTTTCATTTCACCAAGTTTGGTAGTCGCTTGCCCAGTGCAGACCTTTTAGTCCAATTTAGACTGCTGGAGCTCAGCTTTCAATAATTCGCTGTTAGATTACTGCCTCTGGAAAAGCACATAACACAAGGGCTACAAATGCCGGAAGCAGAATCTTCAATAACAGCTCTGTGCTGATGATAACTTTCCCAATTTTCTACATCTTCACCACCTACCTCTTTGCTCAGGTCTGTAGCAGCTTGTTTCTTTATTGAACATCTGCCTTGGGATCCACTGTCATAAAAAGTAATAAACACATCAATCCAAAAGTAAAAAAAAAAAGAATATTGTGAGCCCCCAGACTATTTAGCCAATCAAATTGGCAACCTGCAGTATGAAACTCAGAAGTACACGCCGTGATGAACACGGCTAACGATATTACCCACCGGCGGCCATTTCCCACACCAATTTTCTGACAGATCGTAATAAGCCTATTGTTTTCGCTGACACTAATTCCACATTTTAACGTTGACTAAATCAATATCACCAGGCTTCTTAAAACCAAATCAAAGCCTTTATTTTGACCTGTTTGCTGATCATTAGGTCTCAATTTAGGTCTCAATTATATTGCAACCTGTCCTCTGTCCTTAATGTTTACTTAAAGAAGGGTGTAATTTGTTCCCAAATAATGTTCATCCATATTCAGAAATATTCTCCAAAGCAGTCAAGTACCTGCCAGAGTTGAAGGGTTGGTTTTAGGAATGTGTGAAACTGGACAAAGTGGCCTACACGAACTGGTGAAGATTTTTTAAAATTTTTGTCAGCTTCACAAAGTTAGCAAAATCAAAAGAAATAACAAGTGAAAAATCCTGCAAAAAGTAAGCCTGGTAGGAAAGAAAGCCACAAAACCTTCTTTTTGCATATGCATATGATTTCAACTGCAAAACGTTTTTCGTTGGAAAAATATATTGAAAGATATAACTGTGGGAAATTTCGCCCAGGGGGCCAAGGAGGATATCATTAGAAAATACGTGGGGTTAGCAAGTTACTCCCCTTTGCAAAACCCTACCGCAAGAATCATAATTTTTGCTCCTCCTTTTTTTAAAACTTTAGGGCCAGACTGAAGATTAATCAGCACTTTGCGCCCTGGAATTGAGATACCAGCTCCAAATCACGGATGTGACAATCTGCACACTTTGAGAACAGCAGCAAGCAAATCCCTTTTCACTAAATGGAGTATGCTATCTATAGCATCCCAAAATCCTATCGTATAAGTCTGCTGACCAAAGGTCCATGTTAGGTGGGGGTCACATACTTCGAAGTAGGAGTATCACGAGGAACGTTATAAAATGACCTCAAGAGATCTCATCGATGACATTTCAATAGGCCGAATCCACAAAGCAGATATTTTGAAAGGGAGATGGATTGCTAGTTTATTTTTCAGTCACAAAGGTAGGTGATTTCATGTTTAACCCCTTCGATGCTGATGACGAGCTCAGCTCGTTATCAGCCACGGGTGACATGTGCGGATGACGAGCTGAGCTCGTCATGTATCGCGGTTAATCGAAAACAGCCGCACAGCGCACAAATCACCGCAGCAGCGATGCGGTTAAACTTTAACTTGCTCTCACATTGGGTCTGCACAGAATTTTGAGAAGGGGTAGAACATAGCATATGAAAGCAATCTCACTCTTGTTTCAGTAATACAAAAATGTCATTGTCACACAGGTTTGAGATAGTCTTAATGAGGGCAGCAAGGAGATATGCTCACATGTTAAAATCATTAAACATGTTATTGCTCATTACTGATAGTCTACAACACCCGTTCACACGCTCACCCCGGAATTAAGGGACTCCAAAAATCCTCCCATAGGCAACCCCATTCAGATGCAGATGACAACAATCCTTTTTAAAACCAATAAAAAAAACAGTAATTTCCGACACCAGACATTCAGCAAGCAACCAATATTTTAAATCCAAGCATAATCATTCTGTTATGCCTCAGATAACTAATAAAAACAATGTGCAGCTCAGCAAGGTGACTTGCTGCTCTGCACTGCATGACTTTCCCATAAATGTTTCCCAGACTTCCTGATTGTGATCATCTCAGTTCATCATGTGAGTGAGCTTCAAGCACTATCAGTGCAATGTCCCACACCACCTTTTCCCAGACAAATTTGGTGTTAAGGACTCGGGCACCCTTCCTACTAAAAGACATGAATTGCCTTCACGTTTGACAAGCCATCATTCTTCCAGAATTCTTCACTGATCCTCGCCCCTCGAAAAAGGAGGATTAGAGGCTTCATTGGCTGGCTACAAAAAGGGCTTTTGCTTTTACATTTATTGTACCAAGGACTATGAGGTGGACAATCAGCTTTTTGTCGAGTTCTCTCAGGCGAGTAAGGGAAGGAAGTGCAGAAAAGGACCCTATCAACGTAGATTGACCTCTGCATTAAGATCTGCTACACACCGGTCAAAAAGCACATTCTACCGAAACCAAGGCTACTGTCACTAAATTGGCATGCAGAGTGCCGGTTCTTGATATCTGCCAGGCTGCAACATGGGCATCAGTGCACATGTTCACAGAGCACTCCTGCTTTGACAACCAGGTCTGACAGGAAGGCCATTTCGCCTGTTCAGTCCTGTAGGAATGTTTGGTCTGAGCCTACTCCACACACCCTCCACTGTGGACAGGCTACGCTCCATCACTTTTGGGGCAGCATGGAGTCAATGCGGAGCCAGGCAGTGCCACCAAGTGTAGTGCAGGAGCATTACTAGTGAAAGCTTTCCGGATCCAGTCTGGCACCTGGGGGGTATTCTAAGATAAGGATTTGTGGTTAGAGTGCCCATCAGAATGAGTGTTACAGAAGGAGAGTAACTTTTTCACGTGCGCCAATCTGTCAACATTTTGGTCTGATGGGCAGCTGCAAGTAGGTTAGCATATGTTTTGTGTTTATGTTTATGTATTTATAGAGCACATGGCTGCTCGAAGTCTTCCCAGCGCAGAGCAGAAGAGAGGTGAACTGAGGGAGAAGAAAAGTTATTGGGGGGAAAAGCCATGTTTTTAGTTTTTTTTCTAAATACTAGTTCATCTCTTAGCAATCGCATTTCTTTAGGTAAGGAATTCCACAGACTGGGAGTCAAGTGTGAGAAAGATCTTACTCCCCATCTCGATCTCTTTATTCTTGTCATCTTCATGAGTGGATCTGATGCGGATCAGAGAGTCCTACCAGGAACATAAGGAGTTTGAAAGGGTTCTTAGAAGGGCAGGACCCTTGTTGTTCATGGCTTTGTGGGCTATACATACCAATTTAAATTCGATCCTGGCTAGGATCGGGAGCCAGTGTAGTATTTTTAGAGCAGCTTTTGATGAGACTTGTCTGGGGATGCCAAGGAGTATCCTGGCAGCAGCATTCTGAGCCACCTGTAGTCTGTTCACTACATATTCTGGGGAACCCAGATAGAGGGAGTTGACTTAGTCAAGTCATGAGATTACCAAGGCCTGAGCCACTGTTCTCCGGGCCTGTTCAGGAATAAGAGGTAGAATCTTCCAAATCATGAGGAGTATTCCAAAACAGGTGGCTGCCAGTTTTTTGGCTTGTGTCTCCATAGAAAAACTGTGGTCTAACCACATTCCCAGATTTTTAATGGAATGTTTAGGGATAGGGGAATACCTAATTCTGGAGGCCAGCAAATGATGTTTCTGGGCACCGACCCATTTCCCAGGAACATCAGTTCAGTTTTGTCTCCTTTCAATTTTACAAACAAACAATCCCATTTCTTGACCTAAAAATTCAACACCTAGATGGAAAACTGTTTACCAGCCTATACAGTAAACCAACGGAATGCAATACTCTATTGAGCTACAAAAGCCACCACCCACATGCGCTATGTGACTCACTTCCCTACTCCCAGTTTCTCCGTTTACGGAGAAACTGTTATCTAAAAGAAGAATACTTTCACGAGGCACAGACTCTGAGTGACAAACTCTGCACCAGAGGGCACCCACAAAAACTGATTTGTAGCTCTCTAAAAAGGGCATGGTACTGCCCTAGGGATGTACTCCTGGAACCAAAAGAAAAAAAGACACAGAGCAGTCTGGTGTGTGTCACGACTTTTTCACCTGTTTCAAATGCAATCAACAAAAACATTAAAAAACACTGGGATATCATTAACGCAGGCACCCTGAATCTAGAGCGCCCATTATTTGCCTTCAAAAAGTCTACAAATATAAAAGACCACCTGGTACGCGCTGCGTTGCCCACCCCAGAAGCTAAAGTCACTCTGAACGAACTGTGGGGGCTCCCACGGTTAACATGTCATGCAAAATGTGGCACTTGCATTGTTTGTGACTCTACTTTGGAAGGGAAAAACTTTGCCTATGAGCAAATAACATTTGAAAGAAAACAGTTTACTAATTGTAACAGTGTAAATGTCATTTATGCGATTTTCTACCCATGTAATAAAATATATGTAGGACAAACGACACAGAATGCACACTTCCAGATCTGCCAACATCGGAGCAGGATTCGATGTAAAACCCCATATGCGCCTCTGGTGGATCATTTCAACGAAACTGGCCATACCGAGCATGATGTGAAATGGACAATAATCAATGCCATAAAAATGTCATCAAGAGGTGGAGACGTTCGTCATCTCCTGAATAAAGAGGAACTAAAATGGATGCTAAAGACTAAAAGTATTCATAATGGACTTCATTATTGTGAACTATGTAATCTCTTCTGTAAAGTGCAACTTTGGGACAACATTATAACACCATCCTACTCACTAACTTGAACCGGCAAATTGTGTTAAAAATGTTTGCCATATTTCTATTTAACTGCCTCTTACATTTCATTGATGCCCCAAGTACTTGTATTACAAGTACATACCACCATGCCTTTTCTTCTTTTCCACACCCTTACAAAATGGTCGCCTCATTAGCTCACTCCTCCTACTGCACTAGCACCAAGCCTATTCTCGGTCACATGATCGGCACCACATGACCTGTAGAGACATAATGGCGGTTCACCACAACCAAACTCACAGTCATTCTGAGCATCGCCTCAACTGTCCACACTGAACCCATTCACAGCTCCAAGATCTTCAAGTACACGGTAAGAATGTGGGACCACCATCCAACTCGCATTTAAAAGGCTACCTGTGATGAGCGAATATCAACCTCATCCTCTTGCCCCTCCTTTCCCCCGCAGGTCAGGACTTTCCGCCGCTCTACCCGTAAGCAGCACTCGCTTCAATCCTTAGGTAAGCGCTTTATCGGGTTACTCCACACACCCCTTCCGATAACACTGACACATGGTGATTCCGGCCCTCTCTTTCCCCAGCTGCAGAGTTCGTATTCTTTCCCAGCTGCAGAGTTCATACCGGAACCCCAGCTTGTACCTTAGGCGGTAAGATGTAAGTCTGCCCCCGCACTCACTCGACGACCATGGATTCACACTTTCCTGACATAAACACTTTTCTTTATAGAAAATAGTCACCGGTTGTACTATCGCCCTCGCCGCTTCACCGATAGACCATACCCCCTCGAGCCGTAGGAAAGAAAGTTCTCTCACTGGTCTGTCAATAGGGTCGTATAAACAGCTCTGCTTGCATATGACTGCACCTGCCAGTCGTGAATTCTTAGACCTCTTAGACCTCTTCAAATACCTAGCCGGCTTAGAACCTCACCCGCGGGACACGCATGCTACACCATTAGAAACTAGCACCCGCCGCTGGCCTTACTGCCTATTACCAAAATATCCTCACTCTGAATGAGCATGGTGTTTTTACTTATATTGTCACCTCTGCAAAAGGATTATCCTCTTAAACACTTTAGTGAAACAATGATATGTTAAATGTACACAGGATGTGAGTCAATGAATGTTGCCACGCAGACTAAAATTAGCCTGCCACTGATTTAAAAAGCCTGATTACCCATGCCTCCCTAACCTCGTTATTTTCTAATTTTTCTTCCTTTTTTTCCCCCATTTTGTGTGTGTTCCTTCAATTGTACTGTATGTTTTTAATTTGTTCCGTGGCTTAAAGTTAATAATGCAATGTTATACAGGCATGAATTAAATGTCCTGAGGATGATCCCTTTATCCCTACATGGGGATCGAAACGCCGTCGACACTGTATACACTATATGCCTAAGATTGTACTATATAACATGTTGCAATAGTGTACTTCTGTTTTATCAGTCTGCAAGATTGTATTGTACGCAGACCCCTTGCCCTTGCCTGAACTCCCCTTCTGTATGTCAAACAGTTCTATATGTGGTAGTAGCACACAGGCTGTGTCCCACATGAATCTGTATGGATTATTGACTACTAACCTATATGCTATATATTAAATTCTGTCTGGCTGGACAAAGAATATAGAAACTATTTAGTCTATATTTATTTCTACCTTTAACTTACTTTGTCTAGGGACCACTGTCTTTAGAAATAAAAATCCATTCAATTTTAGGCTGCCCCTGTTCATCCATTCCGCCACTTTTTTCAAGCATGGGGCCAGTTGGGTTTGTTGGACTCAGGGCCCCTCATCACTGATAGTACCAACTGGGTATCATCTGCATATGATATTGATAGAGCGCGCAGGTCGCCCGACTCTTAGTTTTACCAGATTTCATGCACTTGGGCCCATGACGTGTTTATGACAGTATTTTTGTGAATCGGGCGAGTTTACACACCACCATCAGTAATTCTATGTGGTTTCTTACCACAATTACCAAAGCACCTGACTTACCACAGGTACCCACTTTCCTGATGAATCAGGAGCTAGCAGTGGACGGGAGATAAGAATATACTTGATACTTTATACATTTAATAATACTTCGATACCCTTATAATGACCACAGACACCTGAATAGTTTTAAAGATTTTATGTAGTAAGTTTTAAATCAGAATGACATGAGTATAAAACTAATACAGATTAGAATATCAATAATCAAAATTATAACAATAATATAACTGTGAATGAGGACAAGCACCATTGAGTGCGAGTGGAAAACTACTGGGTAAGGGTAACAGGGAACATGCTATTCAGTTTTAGGCTTATACTAGGGTAGGTGAGTTTAAAACATATTAGTCAGTGAATTGCTAGAGTCCTACAAGTGATTCAACCTGATCTTAATCTAACTGCTAAACTAAACCTAGATTCTCGACACAAGTAAAATTAGATCACACCAATTTAAGTAAACAGTTTCAATAATGTCCTACAGGTAAGGGAAAAATGGAGCATAGCTAATAAACAGTTTTGCATGTAAGACTTTTGGAGATGACAGAGAGAATACCATGGGCAAGGATGCTTTATTAAAAGGAAAGAAGGAAAGCGGATAGATAGACGGACACCCACAATTATATTTACCTAGGACGGGAATGAGGACTAACCCTGGCCACGGGTCAGCTTTGGGAAAAGGCGAGGACAAGGACCCTCAAGGACTTGGGATGCCAGTAGGCGATCAGGTACAGCTCACGGACAGTCAGGACAGGATACCCCTCAGGATTTGGGTCAGGACTGGGCTCACCAAAGGGCACGACCAACACCTGCAGCTTCGGATGCAACGCCTGGGCTACTCCCTCACTGCACGGAATCCGCCAATAACCCCGATTGGGTTCTCGGATCTCCCAGCAAAGTGCTTCGCCAGCACTTAAGACTATTTCCACCCCTTGGAGTTTGTGGAAATTACAGACAGAGTGCTCCGCAGCTCTCTGTATCAATCACCTATAGAGTCCATAGGGTCGGTGACAGGTCAGCTTTTCGGACAAGTCGGACAATTTCTTTAGCTAAAGCTAGACTAGTTATACTCTTTTCGGGTCCCTAGACCACCCACAATTGTTGCAAGTGACAGGATCCCAACTTAGGATTGGTCAGGAGAGGTGGTTAGGTCATTGTCACCACCTAAAATTCTGGGTTCCCATAGTTAATATTCAAATTTCGTACCCACCCCTTACATTCCAGTTCCCAGGGCTTGAGAAAGGTGTGAAACAATAGAACACACATAAAATGTAACAAATGTAAAATTTTTAGGTACATCCGAAATCGTCTCTCTGTGCACTGAAGATTTTCCCAGGCGCATCTCAGCTTCAGAAGCCAGCTGGCTTGGTTTTGCTTCTGCGCGGTGTGGGTTTTCCCTCATCACGTGATTGGGGTAGCATGGGTTTCAAAGATAGAGCGGCTCCCCACTCCCAGGCCCACAGATACGCGGTACATGAAAAGTAAGCGAAAACAAATTAGAATCACAGGAAAAAATGAATACACTGTACACCATGATGAGCTACACTGCACCCCTTACTTTATAATATCTATAGCATTAGGGTTTTTTAGGCAGAAATAGACAGCTAGACAAAAGCAGCAGTAGCAAGCGGAGAGCATGTTAAAGACAAAGCAGCCATTTTAGCTGTAATGCGCATGAGCGAGAAATCCCTCCAGAACTACGAGTGCGTCACATCACATGGGTTTGACCGACGCATGCGCAGACTGGATTTCTGCGAAGCAGCGATTCTGTAGTATGCAAGCCCCATTAGGATTAATAGACACATAGGCAAGCATCTCTGGGACACCCGCGTGTAGTGTGAAAGTGCACTATTAATGACAAAACAGGTTGATTAATGACATTATAGATTAGGTGAGGTTCTTGAGTGTGAGCAAGTCACTTTACGCGCGAATCCTTGCTCCATCAATATGATGGATAGCCCAAATGTCTGCACTATTTTTGCCAACAGTTGCATGTATAAATTGAATAATGTGGGACTCAGGGCGGATCCCTGTGGGACTCCGCACAATACTTGTAGGATTTCTGAAAAGTGCTCACCTTCCATTATCTAGAAGGATCTGTCTTTTAAGAATGACGACATCCAATTTAGAGCCCTGTTGATAATGCCTGCCTCCTTCAGCCAAAGTGTTATGATCAACAGTGTCAAAGGCTGCACTAAGATCAAGAAGCAGGATTGCGGCTACCATCCCCTGATCAAGGATTCCCTTAAGTTCCTCCGTGACCACCAGCTGAGCAGACTCTGTACTATGTTGTGGTCCGAAGCCCATTTGGGTGTGGTGCAACACCTCATTTTCTTCCAAAAACTGGGTCATGGTATGATTGACATGCTTGATATGCAGCAAGCTTCAGTGTTTTGGTATACAGCTTGCTGCATATGTTTTCCTGTCGATCCCTTTGTATGAAAGTCAAACAAACCAGAAAATATAACACAAGTTTTGCCAACTGGGATATACATAGTTTTTGATTATTCACAGACATGCATGCACAAAGTAACTACATGGTTTCTTTAAGCCTCTTGCGTTTCACATGAAAATGTGACTAATTTCATCTTTCTAAAGTCAGCTTGATTTCAACCTCTTATCTCCCCAAAAACCAGACAACACAGCCAAGTACACAGAAACGCTGGTTTCTTCAATGTGTGCCGGCTTTAAAAATGCGTATTCAGACGGATCTGTGAAATGGATTTATTGCTAAACCTTATTTTAGCTTTATGTTTCACTGTTTTTGAAGACACATGGCGTTTTCACAGTGATTTAGAATACATGTGGAAAATGTTTAGGAAAACCATGGAAATCTATGTACCATCCAGAGTCACATTTGAAACAGCTTGCTTGAATGAGTGGGCTCTACGGTCATCAGTGGTGAGGAAGGCCCCAGACTTATCTACAACAATGAGTCTAATCCTTCAGAGGAAATACATTTGGCTTGTTCATATCAAGCAGAGAGCTGCTGAATGTGCTCTGGCTCCTTTAAATGCAAGGTGACACATTTGGAGCCATCAAGCCTTATACTTTTATACTGGCATATGTCGAAATAACCCTAAAATTATTATTATTATTACTATTAACATTGTTATTAGTATTGTTATTAATATTACTTTTATTAATATTATTATTAATATTATGATTGCTAATATTATTATTGCTATTATTATTATTATTAGTAGTAGTAGTAGTAGCAGTATTATGATTGCTTATATTATTATTATATTTGAAATCTTAGTTAAAACCAATATCACATTAAAAACAATAATATCACTCTATTGCAATTCAGGCAATTTATTTAATGTAAAAAAATGTTTGAATGCGGCATAACTTAGCACAGGTACTTCTTAAAGTAAGACTCTTTCTTCAGGGGGTGGTAAAATCTCAAAGATTTTTGCATTTAGGCCCAGTTAGGTAAATGCTTTCAGAGTCCTGGCGAGCGTATCCTTGGATACTAGGAATCAGGAACTTAACGCTCGTTCTGTGATGGACTGTGATGGACCAACCAGGTGAGCTTTGTGATCGCTGGTGGTGCACACCCCTCCACTGCACCAGATAGGCGAAAAAACATATACATGGGGGACTGGCCAGGTAAGATGGCTTACCAACCTTGCAAATGCCTTCACACTCCCCCAGCTCCACAATCTCCTTATACCAAGTTAGTATAAAAAAAACACTGGAGCTGTGTGAAAGCTACCCAGGGTAGGACAAGGGGTTTTTCAAGAAATATATTGAGATCAACTAAGGTATCTGCCAATTTGCACTGAGGACAATGTGTAAGCTTCACAAAAGGCAGTTGTATACTGTGTGACAAATCATATTCACCTTGGATTAGTGTGCCTTTGAGTGGTCAGGACGAAGACACAGTGGGTGGCATTAAGCAACAGTGCCTGTGCCTAATTTATGAAAGAATGAGTGCTGATGCCCACATCTCTGCTCAGTAGCCCAAGGCCGGTGCTATAAAATGTTGACGTGCCAAATGGGTAGTCTCAATCCAGATCATGACTCTTTCATCCACTACCAGATGCTCCTGGTCCCTTTATCTCACTCATGCAGGTTCCTGCTTTCTTTCTTTGTGAAGGTTTCTCCATCTTTCTCTTCCTCCTTTGAGTGTTCTTGTGCTTTTGGTCAATATTTGATGAGCAAAAATATGTGTCAGTGGTCTCCACCTACAACCGCCTCCTCAAATTGGACAGGTCTAAATTTACACTGCTTACCATCACTTTTCATTGTGTGGGAGGTAGTTTCTGGGCCCAAGCAATATGTAGAGGACAGCAAGTAGTGAAAGATACTGCTGATCACATACCAGCATGCCCTTTGAAATATCAGCGGACACGTGGAACCTCCCTGTTGTTAGTACTGCACGCCACAAATTGTAAAGTAAGATGCTGTTTACTTCAATACACAGGTCACAAGCATAAATCATACATTTTATATGATCTTTACCAAGTAGATATATCATGCAGCTCTAATGTTCCAATCTCTATTAATTAAACGTGTTCTAAATTCAGTCTATTTATTACGCTTGGAGTGTTATCAGTAAACATACCACAACTCAATAGGGTCCTCATCAACTTCCCTTATGTAGTTTCTTGATCGTAAATGCAACTTCACATAAAACGGTTAATGTTAGCTATCAATGGTGTTTTAATTTGGAAGCAGTTAATTCAAAGAGCTTGATATTAACATCACATTCCACTATACCTACAATCAGGGATGCCGTCAGCCCGGAGATGACGGCATCCCTGATTGTAGGTACTAGGCGGGGAGTCGCGTGTGCACAAATTTTACACCGCGTGAAGGTATCCCGCGCCATCTCAACCCAGGGAGAGAGCACTTTTCTCTCGATACGTATTTTTTGCTCCTGTGAATTTCAGTGAGCTGCCATGGGTAATAACTGTGAGTAACACTGTTATGAAAATTTCTTTTCACACTAAAAGCCTCACGGGAGGGTGTGCCTTAGCGCGCGCACACCACCGGAGTGCTATCTGTAAAGGTCCTGACGAATGCTGAGCGATTTTGCATAATTAACAGCAGAAACATGTTGACCAGCTATTTTATTTAAGGACACAGGTTTCCTAATATAGAACCTAGTTTTGTCCGTTTACACTGTTTTTAAACTAATACGGGTTGGCCTTTATAAAACATTTTGTATAGGCCTCAACCTTGTATTTTTTAACTTTGCACTCACAGTTATACTCACATTTCAGTTAGAGCACTGTCACACACATCACCATCCCGCTCTGCTGTAATTCAGGCTTTGTAGCATGCTGGGGGGGCACTCGACCACCCCGGCGGGGACCCAATGATGAAGCATGTCACCAATTAGTGGTGAGTGAGGGTCCTTTTATAAAGAGAAAGACTTGTCTTTCTCTTTTCCTTTAAACACACAAGGGCGAAGGTTGCCCATTGTGGGCGTTCCTTAAGCTGGTTCACTGTTTTTTGGTGGGGGATAAAATAGATTAACACATATTTAAATATATTTTTCTTTCTCACTGAGTCACTCCTAAGTTGTTTATGATATACTGACAGGGGTATAGGAGTGTCCACTCATGCCCTCTCTCTCTTGTTGATACTTTTTATATCTTGTTTATAGACAGTGTTGAAGTCAAATCATATATCCATCAATGCCTTGTCTCATATTCCCCATTTAGCAACATATTTACAAAATCTAAAAGATAATTCTGTGTCCACGATTGGACCTCGTGATCAACATTATGTTATTATCATATACCAGTTCCTTCAATATTATCATAGATCCATTTGTCAAACTATTTGTGTGGCCATCCAAGAGGTAGTAAGTGTAGACGCAAACTAGGTAACTACAGTTTTTTTACTATGGCGCAATTTTACCTTGATTCCCCCAAACAAGGGAATCATATAGCAGATCAATTGCACGGTTTATAATTTGCTACCAAAAGGTGGGCAATAAAGGGTAGCAAGGGTTATTCTAAACAAGCATTGGTAAATTCATTAGGTTTCGCCTTAAACTCTCCACTGGGCTCTGCATGCACAAGGTCACACATAGTGCGATAAAATAACAGGTAGTGCACGGTGGTGAAAAAACAAGGCACGGAGTGAAAACGAGACAATACAGCCTTGGTATTCGGCAGTGGTGGGCTCCTAAAAAAACATATTGGCCCATGATTTTAAAAAACTGTATTCTCACCGAGTTGAGACTTGCTTCATTGCCTGAAGCAGCATCTGAACTCGGAAATACTGCGTTACCATTCACAGCTCTAAATATGATTCTAAAACTATCACTGGCCGTTGAATGGTAGAAGTTGTAATTTAGACTTGGAAATGGAAAGCAAAATGGTGCCACAGACTGACAGCTCGTGCCTTATCACAGTTCTTTATTTAGACGCTGAATAGGGCTTTGGAGGGGCGGCCGACCAGCGGGAGGCCTGCCACCCCCGAGGGGTTTTGGGGCCAGGGCAGGGGGGGGAGGGTAGAGCCCAGCACCGTATGTGGGCTGGTTTTGGGCAAGTTGGTAGCCTTGGGCTGGGGTGGGCTAGTTTTTGGCTGCATTTGGGCTGGGTTCCTTTAAAACCAGCCATTTTGTGTCATAGGCCACCATTTCGGTGGCTTGTGACACAGCAGCCAGGCGGGGGTGTGGCGGACATAATTATTTTGCCCGCTGTTTGTTATGTTGTTAATTGTTGTCGCGTTGCGTTGGGCAAGGTCGTCTTTTTGGTGGTCCACAGGGGGGGCCTGTTTTGGTGCTGGGAGTCGTGGTTGTCAGTGGAGTGAGGAGCGGAGGTGGACGGCGCGCATCGACGACCTGCGGGTCATAGAGGAGGCGGGCCGCAGGGACTGGTGCGGGCTGCTGGTGCGGTGAGGCCGCCGCGACACGCCGCTGGCAATGCGATGGGAAGTCAGCGGAGGGTGGATAACATGGGCGTGCTGTGGTCGCTTCTTTTGGCCCCATGAATGAGGCGAGATGCTGAATGTGGAACAGGTTTACGGGGTGACAGGTGGGATTTGGGGAGGCCAGTAAGAAGAGAAATGCAGTAGTCCAGTCTGGGAGAGGACCAGCGATGGGACCGGGGTTGTTAAGGTACTGCTCCGGGAAGGAGCGACGAATCCCCCTAAGAAGGCGCAGTTGGTATCGAGCAGGCTTTGCAATTGAATTAATTGGGAGGGTAGATTGCATTTGTGTTGAGAATGACTCCAAGGGATTTTGCTCTGTCGATAATGATGGGTTTACTTTTTGGAAGATTCATCTGGTCCGTCCATGATTAAACCAGGGGAGGAGAAAGTAAGGAGGAGTGGAGGAGGAGAGGAGAGAGAGTTGGATCGGGGGGACTTGATGTGGGTTTGTCGGTAGGAGGTGGGGTTGAGTTGGACGGAGCCCCTAAGGGGGGGGGACTAGGGGACGAGTAGATGGATGGGTCCAGTGCTGGGCAGGAGGACATGGTGCAATTGGACTATGTGGAGGATTCTGAGGAGGAGGGGGAGATGCGGGAAGGGGGTGAGGGGAGCAGAGTAACAGTGTTGGTAGTTGTTTCAGGTATTCCCACGGCAAGGAGCGCCGAGAGTAACGGCCCCCCCCCCCGGCTCCACTGGTTAGGCGGTGGGATCCAGTGACGACGCCGGCCTTGATGCCAGGTAAGGATGGTGGCGGAGCAGGGAGTGGTTTGGTAACACCTCGGCTGTTGGTTGGTGCGGATACCGGGGATCATGGGGTGCGCCTGGGAATGGCGCGGTATGTGAAGGGGTGCCAGGTGGGGTGCGGGGAGGTGGGAAAAGGGGTCAAGAGTTCTGGGCATAGGCTCGTTGCCGGTTAGGGTGGAGAACTTGAAGCCGTCAATGCGAACACAGGGATAGTGCGGGGCAGTTGTTTAAGGAGGTGAGCGGTGCCCGGATGGGCCCCCCCTTTTTTTGAAGCCGCCGCTGCCGGGTTTGATTGTTTCCCCTATCGGGGTGGTGCTCAAGAAGGAGCCCGGTCAGTCTGGGTTGAGCCAGCAGCGATCGGGGTCGGGGGGTAATTCGTTCTAGGACTTTGTTGCAGCGGAGCTCTCGGGGGTGTCGTATGCGGACATGGACGTGGCCCGGCGGATCGCGGCGGCAGTGGGTGAAGGCTCTTTCATGTCAAAGTGCGATGTTCAGTTAGTGTTCTGGCTGCTTCTGGGTCATCCCGAGGATCACCGGTTGGTGGGGAACCGGTTTGACGGGGGCAATTTTGGGGACAAAGCATTGCTCATGGGATGTTCGATCTCACGTGCGCTGTTTGGGCGATTCAGTTCCTTGTTGCAGTGGGCTTTTTCCTGGCGGACAGGCTCTGAGACGGTGACACACGATCTGGATGACTTCTTTCTGGTGAGACGGCCGGGTTCGACGGACTGCCAGCGGCAGCTGGTCAGTTTTACGGGCCTTGTGGGCTGCCTGGGGGTGCCCCTGGCACCAGAGAAGATGTACGGTCCCAGTACGGTGCTGTCTTTGCTTGGTATAGAGATCGACCCTGGGCCATGAAAGCACGCCTGCCAGAGGACGAGGGGGCGGCAATGTTGGCATGGGGGGCAACAGCACTTCCAGGGGTGTTTGATTTTGTGTGAGCTGTGTGAGCCATTCAGTTCTTTTGCAGTGGGCTTTTTTTCTGGCGGACAGGCCCTGGTCGGTGACGCACTATCTGGATGACTTCTTTCTGGTGGGACGGCCGGGTTTCGACAGACTGCCAGCAGAGCTGGACAGTTTTACGGGCCTTGTGGTTTACCTGGGGGTGCCCCTGGCGCCAGAGAAGACGCACGGTCCCAGTTTGGTGCTGTCATTCCTTGGTATAGAGCTCGACTCCGTGGCCATGGAAGAACGCCTGCCGGAGGACAAGAGGACGGCAACGTCGTCGTTTGGGTCTGACGCTGTCCGGTTTGACGCTGCCGAATTATCGACTACGGTTGTCGGCGGGGATTAAGGGGGAGTTGCTTGGGACAGGCGTTTTTGGGGCATTTCCATGGTGTGCCTATGAGCGGACATGGGAGGAGTTGCGGCGGTCGGGAGCAGTGAGGCAGGGGATCGGTGTCTTCAGCAGGAGCAGGTGGTGCGGTTCAGGTTGAATTTGATGGACGGGGGCTTTCGGGAGTGACGATTCACCGTTGGCGGGGAATGGGGGACGCAGCTGTTGGAAGGCTGGGCGGGGGGTTCGGTCGAGGAAGAGGTGACAGAATGTATGCGACACAGGTGTTGGGGGTCCTGCGGCATGCCCTATGGTGTATGGGTGAGGACCCGAAGGCGTTAGGGAGGCATTCATTCGGGGTGGGGAGGCAACGGAGGCTGCGCGTCAGGTTTGAGGAAGGCCTCGGGCCCTGGAGGTAGGACTGTTGGTGGGCATCTGTCAGGCTGCGGGGGTGGGAGGTGAAACAATGACATGAAGGACATTTCTCACCTCTCACATGTGTGTCTTTACATGTGCAGGGGCGGGGCCAACTGCGGCGGCGCTAGAGATTTATATTGGTGGACACTCATTTATAAAGCGAGCAGAAAGGGGCACTGGGTCAAGCACCGGAATCAGAAGTTGGAATTGGATGACAGGTGGTTTCATTGTCAGTTGCAAGGAAAGGGGGCCAGGCGCTGGCATGCGTTATTGCCGGCTTTGTGTGAAGTGGTAAAGGGGAGAGTGTGCCAGACGTGGCCTTGGTACTGTGCAAAGGGTTAGCGTTGGTTAAACAAGTGAAGAGGGACTTGTTAGAGATACGGCGCAGGTAGGCGGGGTGTTATGTCATTTGGTCAGACTTTCGGTCCCAGGCGGGTTTGGAGGGGGGCTGAGAGGCCAGTGGCCATAGATAGGACCCGGAGGAAATTTACAAGAAAATGAAGGCTTTTGGGGAGAAAGAAGGTTTTGAAAGGATAGATCGCCCGGAGCTTAGGTACGGGGCAGTGGATTTTTTCAGGGATGATAGGGTACACCTGTCAGTACGGAATGGAGTTGTATCTGGTACATTTGATGGAGGCTCTGGATCCGACCATTGGTGTGCGCAGATACCCGAAAGTGCAGGAGTCCTGGGGGGTCGAAAGCCATTAGCACATCTTTCGAGTGGCGGTTCTTCCTAATATATGGGGGAAGTGTAGGAGATCTGTTTTTGCATTATCGGGGGGTAGGTCAAGCACAATAAAGTATTTAGCCAGGTGGAGAGCCAAATTGACGTTTTTACTAATTGTTTACTGTTTGTGGATTGGGGGAACCAGTTTAGGGGAGGGGGTGGGGGGTTTGTCAGGAAATTACATATTTAGCGAGGTCTAGTTTTATACGGCGCAGGCCAAGGATTTTCATTGTGTAAGGTGCACCTGTTTCCAATAAAGCGGCCTTTATCTCACATATTTTTGAGTCTCTGGTCGGTGCTGTTTGCCTCCCCCCTCCCCCGTTGGGCCCCAAAGGTGCAGGCAGAGGCAGTGAGAGAGAGGCGGCGTGCAATGGGGAAAAAGCATCAACACTAGTGTAAACTACGGTAATTCTGATACTACCTATTTTCTTTCCCTAGGCAAATCCTGGAGCCGCTGAGTCTCACAAGAAAGAGGAAAGGGTTTCCTGCTGTCAGTGGAGTAGGAAGGGGGTGCAGTGGGTGCAGGCCGCCCAGGGTGTCATCACTGAGGGGATGACAAAATGGAATAAATATGTGCTTTAAACACATATTTTTTGCCATTTTGTCAAGCAGGGGGTGATAAGAAACTTTCTGTACTAGGTACCACTTGACCTTGCTACAACACTGCTGCTCTAGTAATCTGCAACGTGGGCATCAGATATAGTTGCCTCGGAAGAACTCAAAAGGCCCAGAGTACAGAGTTTTAACAAAGTGAGGCTTGACTGGTGAGACGCGGGCAGACACTGAGCACCGAGTAAGTCAAGAGGAGCAGCGGCGCAGGCCAGGGCTGTGCCCGGCTAGTCAATATCCCTCTGAACGCCCAAATTGTACACATGCGCACATATATTCATAGCCCGAGGCTGGCAAAGTATTTACTTTGTTTTCCGCTGCGCTGTGGCCGGCATTGGAGTGTTAAAGGCTTAGCGGGCTTGAAGCATGTTGGTGGGAAGGGAGGGGCACAGGGGCTGGAAGGTGAGCTTGCACGAACATGTGGGCAGTGTAAAGTGGGCAAGAATACAGCTCACAATAACTGGTACATCTAGTTATGCCCTCCCACCCCTTTATCAGCCAAAGCTTGCATGTGCCCTTGGCATAGTAAAACCCTACAAATTTAGCGGAATACTCAAATCCGCTAGATAAGCAGCTGGGGATCCGGTTTGAGTCTCAGAGGTGCATCATCCTGTGTTTCTAGACAAATTACTTCATTTCTCCTGGTGATACGTTGCACTATATAAATCTGCTGCAAGACGAAAAAGCATTAAGAGGTAAAACTTTATGGAAAAATTTGTTCCACCAACGCAGATGTTAACAGTATTTCAGCGACGTGAAGATGATAAGAGAAGCATAGGAGGAACAAGCATTGATTAATGCAGGGAAATATGTGACAGCGAACAGAAATTGAGTAAACAAAGTGGCAAGCACAGGAACCAATGGAATGCGAGGAAGGGAAGTCCCTTTAAGATTCATATTAAAAACAATAGATTTCTCAAGCACAGTGCAAGCGCTGTGCAGGTGAAACCTAAAAAGCAATATGGGATCAATCTCAGCTTGGAGTGGTATGAAGGTTTGAGATGTCAATACACCCATAATATAGCTGATGCTGAGGATCAGTGGATAGTTTGCCAAGCCAAGCTCGCCTTAAACTCATTAATTGTAAGAAGAGCTATTAAAGAGTATTCCGACTGTAGACTTCTCAAAATATTCCTCCAATGTGGCTGTTCTAATTTCACATTTTGAGATTGAAGGACAGAATACCTGCAATGGCAATAAGCCAGAAGTGACTGTCATTATTTTATTATGTGTAATGCTGACAATTGTTCCATCTGATTACTAACTTCAGAGTTGGAAATCAAGGGCTCCTATTATTCCCTATGACTATATTATTGCCCCTGTTTATTGTGATAATGATCTTTAACAACACAGATTTGGTTTGTGACATTTCTTTTTATGTCAACCTTCTGAGTTGCTAGTGTGCAAAGTCTTGGCCAATATGGCCAATGATAAACTATTTTTCTTGGGGCCTTTTTATGAGTTCCCCGATGTAATAGCTGTCAACTCCACCCCTGCACCCAGAGATACCAGTTGAAGGGGCATCAACAACCCTGGGTGAAGAGTTAAAACGTATTACATTTTAGACCATAAGACTTTCCTGAGAAAGGTTCATGGGAATCTGTATTGGCATCCTGAATCTCCTAGTTATTCCTTATTTCGCACTCAGAATTTCACTCAGAGATTTTGGCTGCTTTTAGAAGCTGAAATCCCCAGGCCAAATACACCAAATACACAAGGCTTCGCTTATTTTGTAATCGTGATGGGACATCTTTTGCATTACCTGCCTCATCGGAATTACATAGGTGCTTGCAATCGAGGCCTTATGAAAATGCAAATAGCCTTTAGGAAACTCAAGAGTGGGAGATGAGGCCAAAAGAAGACGTCAATCTTTTTCAAAGATGTCTGAGCCATCTCTCCTCTGGTGCTTTCTATACTACTAAAAGTGCCAATTCAAGGAGAGGATATGCGTAATATATAGCCTTGATAAACTAATAATTCTAGGACTTTCAGGAACACAGAGTAGCACCAACACTGGGTGGACACTACAATCTAAATTGAACTTCACCTTATTCGCTCTGCCTTTTAAGTTGCCATTCAGGCAGTCAGTTGTCCTCCTCCTTTCTTGAAACAAACTGATGGATTGCTAACCAGTGAACCCTCATGCAAGCGACACCTATTTTTCTCTGAACAACAGGGATGCCCACATTTATAGCAATTAGATCATATTTATTCATCTTGTCTGCTTGTCCATGTATCCAATATACTATTTAAGTTGTTGGTACCTCGAAACCAGTTAACTCTTCTCCACCCGAGATCAAATTATCAGAGCAGAGTCCATAGGTTAAAATTACAGTAGATGATGTATTGATGCTCATGGGGGACTCCTTCTGAGAGGTGTACTACCAGAATATCATGGACTAAATGTCGCCTGACATAACTATTGAAACCTAAATATAATTCCGATAAGTTATCCCCATATTCGGGTCAATAGCAAGATGTCTACACCAAATGGGAGGATATTTTTGTAGATGGTACTAAGGATACAACATGTATACCCAACTATATTTTTTCAATGATATTCTGACTTACAGCCTTTTGAGGTAGATGCTGTAGACGGAGAAGGGCCTGATTTTGCAACAATAAACACAACAACCTTCTGATGCACCCACATGGAATTTGGGTGATAAGATGGCAAAACGGATTTACAACAGTGGGAGGTTCATTATAGATACATTAGAAAGCACATCATGCTCATTGTTATGTGTCTATTTGAACGGTACAATTCTTCTACTGCACATTAAAACTTTTTCATTGTAAGAATAGGCTACCCACTTTGCCTTTAATTGGTCTACCCGCATATGACAGCCAGCTTGGTCAAGTTTTTGGATTAGATTTCCAAGGATTTGGGTATGACTGCTCTTCGATGATTTCTGTTTGTAAATTGTAATTTTGATCTAATGTGAGAGGCCATAAACTTTAATATTGCAGTTACAGGCCTTTGCCTGTGAATTCCTATCCACAACCCTCATCAGATTAATTGCAATATGGGACGTTGCAACTATGTGGTCTCATGCCTGGGATAAAACAGGGGTCGATCTGGTGAACTTAGCTAAAGAAATATAAAAGTGGATTCATCAGATATTGACCGTGAGCAAGAGAGGGAACAACATAAAAAATTAACAGAGGGAGAAAGAGAAAGGTGGAACAAGCACAGGAAAATGCAATTGGTCTTGCCTATGCAAGAGCTTTTGGCTTTGCCAATATGTTTTAGCCATGTTGTACACCAGCATGGCGGCTGTTTAGCATGGCTGAAAGTTAGTGGGGTGAAAGAGAATGGCATGGAGTGGAGTGTTGTAAAGGGGAGTGGAGGGTTATGGAGTAGAGTGCAGTTGAGGGAAGTGGAATGTAATAGAGTGGTGTATTATGTTGTGGAGGGAGTTGAGTGTCGTAGAGTGGAAGGGCGTGGAGTAAAGTTGAGTGGCACAGAGAGGTGTAGAGGGTCAGAGTATCTAAGAGTGAAGTGGCATGGAACGGAGTGGCATGGAGTTTTATGGGATGGTGTAGAGCAGAGTGTAGTGGCGTAGAGGGTGTTACGTAAGGTGGAGTTGAGTGTTGTAGAGTAGAGTGGCGTAGAGTAGAGTGGCGTGGAGTGGAGTAGATTGTCATAAAGTGGGATGGCATATAGTGGAGAAGTGTAGGAGAGTAGAATGGCAAAGGGTGTAGTAGGGTGCTGCAGAGTCGAGTGGCATACAGTGGAGTAGTGGAGTAGACTAGAGTAATGTGTCGTAGAATAGAGTAGAGTAAAGTGACATGGAGTGGCAGAAAGGGAGTTGCGGAGTTCAATGGAGTGAAGCGTCAGAGTGGAATGTGGTAGAGTAGAGTGTCGTAAAGTGGAGTAGAGTGCAGTGGCATAGAGTGCACTGGTGTAGAGTGGTACATATAAAGGGGATCCCCGTAAGGAAAATAGTGTTGTGTCAAAAAACCAACAGTGAAATATTCAGACACTTTCAAAAGGCAAAGAAAAACAACAGAAATTTCTTTCAAAAATAGGTACTGTAATTTATTAACAATACCTGGCAGTGATACTTTAAAGGAATTTTATGCAATTGTAGCAATTTGTGCCCCGGGAAGAGGGGAGGTGAGGAGAGGGGAAAAGGGGAGTGCTCAGGGGAGTGTAAGAAGAGGAAGAACACAGTTAAGGAGACAAGTGATAAGTACAGAAATTACCAACACAATCAAAAGTAATACAAATGCATAAGCCAAAAAATCTGGGCATACGATGATTAGTTATTTCACATAAGAACTTTCAACGGACACACAGTCAGTACAGAACTGTAGAGGGCAGCTGCCGGAGGTTTTCTGAGGAACACCGTCGACGTTTCGACCCCTATATGTAGGCTGAGTTCAGTCCTTAAGTGGGGTCTTCATCAGGACATATGCGACAAGGGGAGTGAGGGGCAATCCTGTCAGATAAATTAATAATAGTAAATTAATAAGTAGTACAACATAGCCAGTAGATTCAGACTATGATGAAGATTGGGATGGTGATTTGAAAAATAGTTACCATGGAGTCGTGGCCCCATAGAGCTCGCGACCTGGTGTAGAGTGGCATAGCGTGCCATGACATTAAGTGTTGCAGAGTTGTGTGCAGTGGTTCAGAGTAGTTGACATAGAGGGCGGTGGCGTAGAGTGCATTGGTTTTGAGAAAAGTTGTGTTGAGTGCATTGACGTAGAGTGCAGTGGCGTATAGCAGTGTACAATAGAGTGGTGCAGCATAGAGTGCAGTGGAGTGGCATGGAGTAGACTGGCGTAGAGTGCAGTGGCGTGGAGTGGTGTGCAGTGCAGTGGTATAATGTAGATTGCTTCAGAGAAGAGTGAAGTGGCATAGAGTGGTGTGGTGCAGGCAGAGTGGAGTTCTGATGGGGAGAGTACAGTGGCATAGAGTGCTTTGGCATAGAATGCAGTGGCACAGAGTGCAGTGGCATAGAGTGCAGTGGCATAGAGTGCAGTAGCATAGAGTGCAGAGTAGAGTGACATAAAGTTAAAACAGAGTGGCATGGAGTGGTGCAGAGTAGAGTGGAGTGGCCTGACTGAAGTGGTGTAGAGTACAGTGGCAAAGAGTGCAGTGGTGCATAGTACAGTGGAGTAGAGGGTATGGCATGTAGTTGAGTGGGGAAGAGGAGAGAGGCTTGGAGTGAAATAGCATAGAATGCAGTGTCACAGACTGCAGTGTTATACAGTAGGTTATAGTGGCATAGAGCTCAGTGGTGTAGAGTGTAGATGCATAGAGCCCATTGGCGTAAGGTTCATTAGAGTGGCATAGAGTAGAGTGGCACAGAGTAGAGTGCAGCGGCATAGAGTGTAGTGGCACAGAGTGGCATGAGGCAGGGTGAGTTGGCCAACATTTTAGTGGCAGAGGCTGCCGTGTTGCAGAGTGGAGGGGTGAAGTGGTGTAGAGTAGCGGGGCTTTGAGTGGAGCTGAAAAAAGTGACGTAGGGTGCAATTGTGTAGAGTGCAGTGGCACAGAGTGTATTTTTAAGTAAAATGGTGTAGAGTGCATTGAGTGCAGCGGCGTAAAATAGAGTGGCGCAGGATAGATTGAATTGGCATAGAGTGGAGTGGCGTAGAGTTGAATCGTGCAGAGTGCAATAGAGCAATGTAGAGTGCAGTAGTGTAGAGTGCAGTGTCATTTAGTGCAATGGTGCAGTGTATATTATAATGGCTTAGAGTGGATTGGTGTAGAGTGCAGTGTAATACGGTGGAGCCATGCAGAGTAGAGTGGTGTAGAGTATAGTGGCATACAGTGGCATAGAGTGCAGCAGACTGGTAAATAGTAGAGAATGCAGAATAAAGTGCACTGTCATAGAGTGTAGTGGTGCAGAGAAGAGTGACAGAGTTCATTGGCAGGGAGTGCAGTGTTGCAGAGTATAGTGACGGAGTGAAGTGGTGTAGAGTGAAATAGTGCAGAGTGGATTGGTGCAGGGTACAGTGCAGTGGCGCAATAGTGGAATGATGCAGAGTGTAGTGGCATAGAGTTTGCTGAAGTGCAGTGCCGTGGCATACAGTGGCATAGAGTAGAGTGGTGCAGAGTAGAGTGCAGTGGTGTAGAGTGAAGTGGCATACAGTGCAGTGTCGCAGAATAGACTGTTGTAGAGTGTAGTGGTGTAAAGTATAGTGGCATAGAGTGCAGTGGCCTAGAGTTGTGAAGAGTAGAGTGGTGTAGAGAGCAATGGCATAGAATACCGTGGTACAGAGTACAATAGAGTGCCATAGAATAGAGTGGCATAGAGTGACGCAGAGTACAATGGCGTAAAGTGTTGCGGAGTATAGTTGTAGAGTGCAGTGGTGCAGAGTAGATTGGCGTAGAGTGTAGTGGCATAGAGTGCAGTGGTGCAGAGTAGAGGGCCGTGGTGCAGAGTACAGTGGAACTAGTTCTGAGTACAGTGGTGTCGCATACAGTGGCATAGAGTGCAGTGGAGTTGAGTGCGGTGGTGTAGAGTACAGTGAAGTGGTACCCAGTAGAGTACAGTGGCATAAAGTAGAGTGGTATAGAGTGCAGAGTAGATAAGAGTGGCATAGAGTGAAGTATCATAGAGTGCAGTGTTGCTGAGTAGAGTGGCATAGAGAGGGGTGGCATCGAGTGGAGGGGTACAAAGTAGAGTGTGTTGTATAGAGTGCAGTGGCAAAGAGTGCAGTAGTGCATAGTAGTGTAGGGTAGAGTGCAGCAGTGGCTCCTCCGCTAAGGCAGCAAAAAAGGAAACATAGAATTATATTACTGCAACGTTATCATCACTTTATTTTTCCTTACTGAGGTAGGTTCATGGGGCGGGGCTGGGCTGTAGTCACAGCCAGCTGGGGAGGAGTGTTTGGGGCACTTAAGTGTGCATGACGGTTTGGCCGGCCGTGTTGGGCCGGCCAAACCGTCATGTGTACTTTGCATGTTCTCCACTGGCTACATTGTACAGCCATTTATGGAGAACATGCACAGACTCATGGTTCCCATCTGAGCGTCGAACCACAGTGCTCAGATCAATTATGACGCTGCTGTCATGGTGACAGCAATGCTGTGATTGGCTTAGGGGAGCCTTATGTGCTTCCTATTTCCAGAAGGAACAAGAAGAGGACCAAGCTCGACTGAGGCGGCGGTCGGCAGCCAGGTAAGCCACTCTCGTACTTTTCAGTGACAACCACCACTGGTAAAGTGCATTGGCATAGAGTAGTGTAGAGTAGCGAGGAGTAGAGTGGATCAGTGCAGAATAGAGTGGAGTGACGGAGTGTGGAGTGGAGTGGCGTAGTGTGGAGTGGTGCAGAGTAGACAGCAGTGGTGTGGAGTGATGCAAATTAGAGTGGAGTGGGGGTAAAGGGAAATATGCATAGTGTGGTAGCATACTGCCATTACAGACAACACAGCTTCAATGAAATTACCATTACATTTGCACAGACATACAATTTTACTGATAAAAGTATACATCACACAAACTATAAAGAGTGGAAACGTCATCACCTAGTGTATTCATTTGTTTTGATCCTATTAAAATATTGCACCACACTTCAGAAATACTAAACAAATGTGCTTTGTTTGTGCTTTTCTAATTCTGATATATTCTGAAATATCTGCTCAGTTCATTTACATTTAAATTATATAATGTGCTAGAAAACAAAATACCGTTGCACAGCCTTCCTTAAGCACACCCCAAGTAGCCAGATTAATTGTTGCATAAATCCTCTCACTTTGAAGTCAGAGAACAAAGAGTAAACACCAAGCTCCCTGTAAAACCGAGCCTGACATTTGATTTTTGTCTTTGAATGCACAGTAAGTGTGACAAGATAAAAACAAGATTTAAAGGCCTGTTTACAGAAATCATCCACTGGTGTAAAAATACAGTACGTAGGGTATGCCCAACGGAATGAACTAACTTGAGCTGGACAGCCTAAAACAAATAGAGAGATCAAATTGAAAACTAGCAAATGTGAGTTATAAACCACACGGCCAATGGTAAGCAATGGGCACAATGCATTCCCAGGGAGGCTTTCCAAATGTCCCCAACATGTCGTTTGCAAACTAGAAAGCTGCACTGTCTGGTAGGCTTTGACCTAAACACCAGCACAAAGGCTGAAAGCAATGATCGGCAAGAGTAATATAAAAGGGCAGTAGTGTCTGGAAGTGGATTAAAGAGACCTAAGGTTAATTCAAAACTGTGCAGCCTTGGTATTCAGCGTGCCAGTTTATAAAAGCACCACTGGAGCAGAGAGTTGGGGACCGGCACTATTATTTTATAATATTAAGCACTGTGTCGAGCTAGTACGGTCCATTTGTTTTGAAACGATAAAGACCTATTAACTTCTATCACCTCCTATTGTTTTAAATAATCCATGACTGCTGTGGCAGGTAGAGTATGTATGTATCCCAAATGCATTTAAACCTGTCTCATCGGCATCTATGTTTTGGTTATTTGTATGAGTTAATATTACATCTGTTTCAGATTTCCTTTAATATTTGTATTTCTTTTTTACATGTAATATCAATTTACATTTGCTTTCTTTGTTTAAGTTTTTGGATTACAACTACTCCGTGTGTACATAAATAATCGAACTATAACAGTAACAATTATTTTTAAGTAAACTGTATAACTAATTGTTTAAGATGAAAATAACCAATCAAGTGGCTGTGTGTTTGCTTTCTTCAGTTTGGCAGCTCTTCACTCTACACTTCAAAATAATTGGGCTGAACACTTACTTTTAACCACTTTCCTTTTCAACAGCTGATCGATTTTGTCTTTCTTCCAGTTGTTTGTAAAGGGCTCTCCTGCACATGTAGCTGGGCTCGCACTCCAGAAATATTACAAATATACAAACAAGAAACATATACAGCTGGCCCACAAGCGCCCATGTTTATTCTAGCAATAGTCTGCGACAATCTAAGTAATGCTTTACATTAGCTTGTCTCTATGGTTAGAGTGGAAGGCATCCTTATAACCTTTTAGGACTCCATTTTAAAAACGATGCATTCATTTTGTGTAAAACATATGGATGCCAAAAGCACTGGAATCTGGCGGAGGACCAACTATACAGAAAAAGAAGTCTCCATCATAATGAAACACTGAAAACGGTCTGCAGACGTTAGCAATCTAAAATGAATGGAGACAAGTCCGTTTGAAGGATTTTAAGTGTAATGGCTGCAAATTACCAGCATTTCAACGTTTCAGATATTTTGCCCAGCTCTTCTATTATCAAAATAGGCCAATTTGCAAAATGTAACAACATGATTATGCTCGGGATACAGACACTATTCAGAAGGATCCCTCTCGTGTCTGGGGGCAGGACCTCGTTGAATTCTTAAGAGGAATCTTGGGACAAGCAGAGACAGCCACTAAGAAGCAACATGGACACCATCAAATATATTTGGTAAAGTGACGTTTCCAGTAACTGACACAATTCACATGGGAATTTTGGGAAAGGGTCTGAAAGTCAAAGTACAGTACTGGGGATTTTCGTGACTGGCTTACTGTGTGTTAATAGTTTTTCACAATACACGAATAAGTACGTTTTTTTAAACTAAAAGCAAAGTGTATGAGGTGACCCCAAGGGAACTTCAAACATGTGCAAGAGAAGACGAGAAATCAAATAAATGTATAACTATTGAGAGTTATCTAAGACAACGGTTCTTTCCAGGCATCCAGAGAAGAGTTCTTGCATTTTTATTATACGATTTTTAGCGTATCCATTATTTGATCTATTTTGGGAAAATACAGCTTTGAGACATTTTTTGGGGGAGCAGAGGGTAAATGGAATTGTAGGACCTGTCTCCAACAGAGTAGTCCAGGCCATTATGCTACTCTGGCATTTTTTCTGCGTTCTTGCAGGGTTAGGCACTGCTTACAGAGATGGTTAGGTGCGGTGAGCAGCCTTTACAACGCGGGTATTACCACGTGCTGCCATTACTACGCTGCTATTACATCGCAAGTCGTTACAACGACTTGCGCTGGATGGGGCTGTTAGATAGGGAATAGTTTAATTTTCTAGTCCAACACCTTCCCTACTGTAATGTGGGCTGGAGTTGGAATAGAAAATTAAACTATTCCACTATCCAGCGCTTACAGAGCAAGTCGTTGTAACGACTTGCGTTGTAAAAACAGCGTTGTAATGGCACGCGTGGTAATAGCCCGCGTTGTAGTGACATACAACCTTAGGTGCCATGACCCGGCAACCGTGGCCCCATTCTTGTCGCCTCTTGCAGGGTACAGGTGGTTTGAACAATTGTGCCGGGGCTGAGTTTAGGTTCCCCTGTGGCTCTGGATGCCACGTGGCAATGGAGTGCATTATGGAGGACAATGATGTCTTAAACTTGGACTGCTGTACAATGAATAATGTTGGGTTTGTGTGGTCAAGTTTGAAACATTACAAAAAAATTTAATGTAATGAGAAAAGGATGGGAACGTGTACTAGACAACACATTATTTTTTTATACAAGTGAAGGCCTGATTATGAGTTTTGGTGTTATTTATCACACTTGATAAGTAATGATACCATGGGGCACATTATTTACCTTGTGCGATATATAACACCTATTAACATTGTGTGGGGAATAACATGTATATTGCTGTTTAACCCCCTCACTGCGGCGGCTATTCCGCCGCAGTGCTAAGGGGGCGGGCGGAAGAGCGGCGGGCGCATGCTGGTGACGGAACCGCTCCGTCACCAGCGTCGGTTGCACTGTGCTTATGACGGAGCGGTTCCGTCATGGCCCCGCCCGCTCAATAGAACACTCAGCGCAGGCGCGGAATTCGCGCTGCGCATGAGCGGTGGGCGGGCCATGACGGAACGGCTCTGTCATCAGCACAGCGCCACCGCAGCTGATGACGGAGCGGTTCCGTCATCAGCGCTCAAGGGGTTAACGCACCAAAACCCACAGGCTTTGGTAAATACCATGCAATTTCCCCTATTAAATTTGGCAGGTTTGACCTGCTGAAATTTAACAAAGGTTGAGTTATTTGACACATCCAATAATTAATGAATTTGTTAAAGAAAACAAAACTCTTAATTCTGACCTGTGAGTAACCATGGGTTTACACACATGTTGAAATTAACCAACCCACTCGCAATTTGGCTAGAAGGTTGCCTCTCGTAAGTCATGGCCCCTCCCCATCCTCAGCAATGGTAAAAATATAATCTCTTGATTGCTTGCTCTGCTTGTGGGTGGTTGTTGTCGCCACTGAGTAACTATAGTTAGGTTAGCGTTTCCAAATTAAATTTCTTTTCAGTTTTACTTATAACTTTGGCACTGTTTTATGACTCTTTATGAAACTTTCAGAAAAGGTGCTCTTTGTGCTCAGTTTGTGCACAGAAAGTTTTGGGCAGATCTGTCAAGCGGGGACCAAGAAAAGAGGGGTCCCAAAACACAAAATCCCCATGCATTTTTAATGGCCTTTTTTTAACAGTACTATCGCAAAAACTGCTGAGTGGAATTACACCAAATTTGGCAGGGAGCTAGATCTTGGTCCAGAAAGAGTGCTTTTTAGGTTTTGCCTAGCGGAAGCTGCGCTCTGCGCAGCTTTTCCGCGCAGGCGAAATCCTGTTGAGAAGAGTAGTGTGGCTTTTGTTCGGCCCTCGTCCTTGATTGGCTGGCTCCGTAAACGGAGCCTTGCCATTGGACGAGGGGCCTGTCCGTCAATGCCGGACCAGACACGGGGGCGTTCCCGACATTCTTTGGCTTTTGCCGACGTCACGGGACGCCGGGAACGCCCCCGTGTCTGGTCCGGCATTGCCGGCACCTCCCTTGTTTTTCCTCGTGGCCGCCTTTCGTCAGCTCTCTCCTCCCCCTTTCCCGCCCCCTCCCGCTTCTCTCTAATGCCCGCCTTCCTGCTCCGGCCTTTCCTTTCCCGCCCCCTCCCGCTTGTTTCCTCATGGCCGCCTTTCGTCAGCTCTCTCCTCCCTGGCCGCCTTTCGTCAGCTCTCTCCTCCCCCTTTCCCGCCCCCTCCCGCTTCTCTCTAATGCCCGCCTTCCTGCTCCGGCCTTTCCTTTCCCGCCCCCTCCCGCTTGTTTCCTCATGGCCGCCTTTCGTCAGCTCTCTCCTCCCTGGCCGCCTTTCGTCAGCTCTCTCCTCCCCCTTTCCCGCCCCCTCCCGCTTCTCTCTAATGCCCGCCTTCCTGCTCCGGCCTCTCCTTTCCCGCCCCCTCCCGCTTGTTTCCTCATGGCCGCCTTTCGTCAGCTCCCGGCCTCTCCTTTCCCGCCCCCTCCCGCTTGTTTCCTCATGGCCGCCTTCCTGCTCCAAGGCCGTCGTCGGCCGTCGTCAGCATCTCCCAAAAAAGTTCAAGGTACGTGTGCTAGCAAACCTTTTTTTGTGCGTAAGAGCGCTCAAGTTATATAAAAAAATTTTTTTTTAAAAAGTAGCAGATGCCTGCATTTCCGTTTGGCAGGAAGGGAGCGTAGCTAGTAGTGTTGCCGAGTGGCTTCAATCACCCGAGATCCACACCGGGTCTTCCCCCTTTTTATTACCAACTGCACCCGTGGACCTGGCCACTTTTTCGCGTGCATAATAAATAACTTAGTGTTGCATGCAGCGCGTGCGGAGCTTATTGGTATAAATAAAGAATAAGAAATCAAATTACATAGGAGGAACACGAGCAGCTAGCAGGCGCAGGAGGGCTCTAGACGGGCCTTCCCCTCTGCCCACAAGTTTTTTCTGCGGATACCGCGGACCGCATTCTTATCCCCGGCACCCACAGATGGGACCGAGATACCGAGGTGGCGGCATATATAGGGGAATGGAACCTGCAAGCACATTTCGAGGTAGTGTTTACAGAAACCCAGCTCAACGCATCCTAAGGAAAGGGCACAAAAGGAACATGGCGTACCGAGCAAGGTCCGGTAAGAGAGTACAAAATGTATGTTAAGATTCTTTCTAAAGCGAGCAGAGAGGCTATCCCGCCCCTCGGGCTACCTTAGTAGCAATGGTGCTCTAACTCAAGAATATAGAGTTCGAAAATGTCCCTTGGTCATGGTGTGATGAAAGGTCAGGAATCATCCGAAATTAAAAGTCCCGGCATAGAGGACCACTTCCACAGGCCACGCAAATAGGCTTAGTCACGGCACCGCAGGTTCAAGGTGGAGCAAGGGGTTATCACACCTGTGTAGTTAGTTGGGTCATTTGAATGCCTTACTGCGGAATTATCAAAGCTAGAGAAGTGATTTATTGTGCTACTGAACGAATGAACATAAGCAGTTGAAGTACTCTCTTGAACGATTCTGATTGCTCGAAATAGCGTGGGATTTTTAGTCACTAGGTTAAAAAATGTATTTATAGCATTTCAAAAAGCCTTTGAGTCCAGCGGGTGTGAAAACAGCTGGACACTACGCAGTGGGTGCATTACCGGAATACGTTCCTTGCCACCTGTTTCCAGGCGTCCCATTGTGAGGCAGCGCCTGGTGGCTCAGTGGACTACTGCTTCCATTGCCGGGGCCTGTGTCCGACATCATGGTCACAGGTTTAAGTCCCGGCGGGTCCACCCAGCCTATCATTCATCTGGGGTCGATACACGAGTACGAGTTGGGTAACAAAAAAGAGGTGTTGTTCAGCACCAAGGTGAACGTGCGTTGTTAAAAGTACATATGTTTGGTTATGTTCAACGAATGAATCTGTGTGCCCCTGCTTGTGCCTCTGTGTGCCCCTGTTGTCTGCTTGTGCCTCTGTGTGCCCCTGTTGTCTGCTTGTGCCTCTGTGTGCCCCTGTTGTCTGCTTGTGCCTCTGTGTGCCCCTGTTGTCTGCTTGTGCCTCTGTGTGCCCCTGTTGTCTGCTTGTGCCTCTGTGTGCCCCTGTTGCCTGCTTGTGCCTCTGTGTGCCCCTGTTGCCTGCTTGTGCCTCTGTGTGCCCCTGCTTGTGCCTCTGTGTGCCCCTGTTGTCTGCTTGTGCCTCTGTGTGCCCCTGTTGTCTGCTTGTGCCTCTGTGTGCCCCTGTTGCCTGCTTGTGCCTCTGTGTGCCCCTGTTGCCTGCTTGTGCCTCTGTGTGCCCCTGCTTGTGCCTCTGTGTGCCCCTGTTGCCTGCTTGTGCCTCTGTGTGCCCCTGTTGCCTGCTTGTGCCTCTGTGTGCCCCTGTTGCCTGCTTGTGCCTCTGTGTGCCCCTGTTGCCTGCTTGTGCCTCTGTGTGCCCCTGTTGCCTGCTTGTGCCTCTGTGTGCCCCTGTTGCCTGCTTGTGCCTCTGTGTGCCCCTGTTGCCTGCTTGTGCCTCTGTGTGCCCCTGTTGCCTGCTTGTGCCTCTGTGTGCCCTTGTTGCCTGCTTGTGCCTCTGTGTGCCCCTGTTGCCTGCTTGTGCCTCCGTCTGCCCCTGTTGCCTGCTTGTGACCCTGTTGCTTGCTTGGGACCCTGTTGCTTGCTTGTGACCCTGTTGCTTGCTTGTGACCCTGTTTTCGTGCCTCTGTTGCCTGCGGGGGGCTCGCAGCGAGCCCACAGTGTGTGGGGTGGGGCTCGCAGTGTGTGGGGGGCTCTGTGTGGGTGTGTGTGTGGGGGGGCTCTGTGTGGGTGTGTGTGGGGGGCTTTGTGTGGCTGTGTGTGGGGGGGCTCTGTGTGGGTGTGTGTGTGGGGGGGGGGGTTGTGTGTGTTGGGGGGCTCTCTGTGGGTGTTGGTGTGTGTCATTTGCAAGAGATAAAGCTAGTGGCATTGTAAATGACAATGCCATTTATTTATGTTAAAAAAAAAACATAAATAAAAATAATGTCAAGAGCAATGCCAATCGCTCTAACTTTAACAAAGGCAAAACCATTGCATTGTAAATGCTTGTTGTTATTTGGTGTCAATCCGTTCAGTAATTTTTGAGATATTAGGGTCAATGACATTTGTATATCTAGACGTTCCTAACCTGTTCACATGGGAGCAAGGTTGTTGCGTGTGCAAGCTCTCTGATTGGTTGCCTGCAACATGAGGAAAAATGTTGCAGACAGCCATTGTAGGACTTGCAGACTTTGTCCCCTGTTACAGGTGTATTATGGAAACATTATAAGGGGGCAGGGTAGGGATAACCTGTCCCTGTAGACCATGTGGGGGACCCCAGAAGGACCTCCCCCTGGTCAAAAACGTTTTGGTTAAAAAAAGAAAACCTGCGATCCAGCTGGATTGATTAGTTAAAAAAGGGGAGGGGTGTGTGGACCCCTTCCCAGAGCCTCTTTTGGGTCCTAGTGACACTATCCCCAGGGGCCAAAAAGGTGAGGGGTTCAGGTGCCCCCACCCCTGTGGTCATATCCACCCTGGGAACCCCATCCCCTGGGGTGTGATATTACAAAATATCCTGCAGGGCCAACCCCCAGGTGGGACACTGTGTTCCTTGCCCAGGAAAGCACGGCTGTACTCTGCCCGTACTCTGGATAGCAGGAAACTCCACTTTGCCCCCACCCACTGGCACCAGCAGGAAAAATGCCGCTCCCGCCTAGGAGGGAGCAAAGGAAAGGTAACAGCTTCTGTCAGCATGGTGCTAGCTGGAGAGCTGGCAGGGGGCATGGGGTCTTCCAACGCAGCCCGAATGAAGTGTTTTGTGGGTACTCGGAAGCCCTACCTGCTCCTCCTCTAACTTTAAGGAAAAGGCCCCAGGGGAGGTATCCCCAGCATAGGCGGCTCCTTCACTAGGGGGAGGTACGTCGCTCCACTGCTTGCTCGAGGTGCGAGAAGCAGAAACATAAAATGGTAATCACTACCATTTTATGTTTCTGCTTCTCGCACTGTGAGAAAGCAGAAGGGATTGGTTGTGGGTAGGCGGTGGGAGATGGGGCTACTCTTCGAGCAGGGCTGGGCAGTGGAGGAGTGGTGTGCCCATTACTGAGCTCGCATGACTGGTTTGGTCGACCAAACTAGTCAAGCACACTCTGCCCTTCTCCATGTAGGCTACGAAGCAACCTACATGGAGGACATGGCTGGGCCATTAGCATCTGGCTGGGCGGCGTCCCAACCAACCACAACGTTGCTTGCAGCGTTGTGATTGGCTTACAGGTGAGACTGGGAGTCTGGCTGTCTGCTTCCTGTTCCTGATGACGCGGGAACCAGCCAGTGGAAAGGTAACTTTATTTGTTTTTATTATTAAAGTAACCCCCTTCCCCGTGCGACCCCTCCACCACCCCACCTACGAGTCATGCCAACCGCAACTAATCCCCAGGGACCTAAGTGGGTCCGGTAGGGGGCTGTGCACCACCTCCCCATATTAAAAAATATAGCCTTGGGGATGGGGGCTCCAGGGCCTGTAAAGACTTTAGGAGGGGGCCCAATTTCCGTTAATGAAAACAAAAAAGATATGGGTGTCCAAGGTGAGAAAGTTGATAATAGGCTATTTTTTATATTTTGGTGCTGTGACTCTTTGGCAAAGTCAGTAAACCTACCTGAGTGTAGCCAGGACCTGCGAGACCAACCACACCCTGCGCGTACCAGAAGGCTGTGCATGGTGTGGGACTGACTGCTCGCTAGGGCTGGACGTATGGCCAAAAGAGTGGGTGGTAATAAAATATTCGTTCAATTTATAAAAATCTAGAAATTCACTGAAACTATAACTCATGTCCTAATCATGCCATGCACAGCTAATTATCCCACATATTACATCACCCATGACTGACATGTCCTATGAGATCATTCATAACATCACTAAAACATTTGGAATTACATAATTAATAACACCACTGTTCTAGTTACCTTAGAGCACAAGTTATAGTTACCAGAAATAACTATAACCGGTAAATTACAGTGTTTTTTAGTTGAAATGTTACTCTGTCACTGAAATTTTCACCTAACAATAATGTCACTTTAACCATTGATTTTTTCAATGAATATATCTCAAAATAATCCATTGGTAGTTCGCATTGGGTAATTAAATTTAGGTCAGGTTTACATCAGAACTTGATTTTTGGGCTTCCTAACAACTTTGGATCCATTTCACAAATCTTCATGAAACTTCAGATGAAAGGTTTGTCCAAGTTAGCTCCTTCCTGGTAGGTTTTGGGGTGATCACTGAAGCAGAGGCTGAGAAAACAGAGGCTCCTAAAACCAAATTTTCCCATGCAATTTCAATAGGGACTTTTGGAATGTGCTACAGGTAAAATGGCTGAACGGAATTACACCAGATTTGTTAGGAAGCTAGATCTTGGTCCAGAAAGTGTGCTTTTTGTGATTTGGTGTAAATCAGTTAAGTAGTTTTTGAGAAATCATTGTTAAAAATATTTGCATATCTGGACAGTTGGGTACCCAAGAGTACTACGGTCACGCAAAATAAAAGAATTTAGCCATCCCATTGGTCGAGAGAGTTTTTATATTTCCTCATTGACCATCTCGCTCTATTGTGAGCGAGAGGCTCCAGTGTGTCCTGTCGGAGCTTGCACTCTGATTAGGTGACTGTTGGAGAAAGAGAAGTAAAATGTCTGCATTACTGAATCTGGGGAACAACATCTTGGTGCTGTACAAATGATCAGAAGAAGCTATTTAAGGGGGCAGGGTAAAGGCATCCTGACCCACTAGTAATTGTGAGTAGATCTATAGAGCTTTAATAGTGTGATGAAGCAAACAAACTAAACTGCTAATTCTTTTCAAATAAATGTTGCTATCCAGCAGGAATTTGCTGGAAGATCTGGTGAGACCCTCGCAGTATAGTGAAAAAGAAATGGAAGTACCAGTTCCCACACACTAGTGTGCACACCCACCACCTCAGGGGAGAGGTGTAAGTGGAAAGGACAGTTCATCCGCATACCCTACAATGCACGTCCGTCATTCTGGGGAGAAGTCTTAATGGAGCAGCAAGTCCTCCCCTACTACACATGCCTGTCACCCTGATGAGAGGTCTCAATGGAGAGGTCAGTCCCTACACACACTCTACTGTGCATACCAATCACCCTGGGGACAGGTCTCCATGGAAAGGGCAGTCCCTTCCCACACCATACTACACACACCTATTGCCCTGGGGAGAGGTTTTAGCACAGTCCAGTCTCTCCACAAACCCTACTATGCACACTCGTCTTCTAGGGGAGGGTTCTCAGAGGAGAGGCCAGGCCCTCTCCGCACCCTACTACATATACCTGTCATCCTGGGGAAAGGTCGTAGTGGAGAAGCTATTGCCTCTCCGCACTCTAGAACACATGACTGTCACCTTGGGGAGGTGTTACTGGAAAGGCCAATCCCAACACACATCATACTACACAAACCAGTCAGCCTGGGGAGAAGTCGCAGCAAGGAGGATAGTCCCTCCCCGTACTGTACCACGCACACCCATTGCCATGGGGAGAGGTGCCAGCAGAGAGCCCAGTCTCTCTTCACACCCAACTACACACACCGGTCACCACAGGTAGAGGTCTGAGTGAGAGGGACAGTCCCTCCTCATGCCCTATTACACACATCCGTTGTCCTGGGGAGAGGTCTGAGTGGAGAGGTCAGTACTTCCTCATACTCGCCTACCTGCACTTGTTGCCTAAGGGAGAGGTATCAGCGAGGAGGGAAGTCCATCCTACACACTACTATGCACGGCTGTTACCCTGAGGAGAAGTCTCAGTGGAGAAGCAAGTTTCCCAAAAAGTGCTACTTTTTTACTATTTAGTGCATGGAAATTTTCGGGCTGATCCTTTAAGCAGAGCTTGAGAAAAAGGGGGGTCCCAAAACGTGCTTTAATCATTCATTTTTTCATAGGAACTTCCACCGCTACAGCCCAACCGCTGAACAGATTTACACCAAATTTGACAGAAAGTTAGATTGCGGCCCAGAAAGAGTGTTTTGGTGTAAATCTGTTCAGCACTTTTGGAGCAATTAAGGTTCAAGAATTTTTTTTATTTCACACCGTGGAGGATCTGCAGAGCTGAAAGATCTCAAAGTGAGATCTGATTGACTGCCACTACCTCTTGGTACTCAGTACTGAGTCCTAAAGAAAGTTTTTTTAAAAGACATGAGGGCTTGGTAGTAATACCCTGAACCCCTAGGCCTGGTGGTGGGGTCCCAGAGGTATCATCCCTGAGGCACAAACAGTTTTTTTTTTTTTTACTTTGTCGCAAATTTTCAGAGGATCCACAACAAAAATTTTTTTTTTAAAGAAGCTTGGTCTACTGTACTTCTTTTTTAAACTCCCTGGGGTGGGCCCAGGCCCCAGAGGGACAACGCGTTTTATATTTTGGTGGAGGGTTCGCACAGCCAATCTCCCTGACCCACTTTCAACCCCGGGGATCTGTCCCCTGCGTCCTAAAGAATTTTTTGGGTATGGGTCATGAGGCTCCCTCTCTGAGCCCCTAAAGGCCCTGTGGATGCACCTCACTGGGCAGCTAACCTAATTGAAAGTGACAGGGACTGCGTGACTCCCCTCTCTGAGCCTTCTATGGCCCCTGGGCCAGCCCACTAGCTATGTCCCATGGAGACCACTTCCAGGACACAGCTGTTTCCCTGCCCACATCAGCACAGACAGGGTAACCTGTGTTTGTTCCTGTCTGGCTGGAGAATTTTTGTAACCTCCCACTTCTCTGGAGCAAACAAAAAGTCTGCTCCCATTGAGCGAGAGCTTTAAAAATCCTCCCGTTGGAAATGGACTTGTAATTTGTTTACAGATCAAGATATCACTCCCGTCTGGAGGGAGCAGCACATGTAGTTGCTCCCTGCGGGAGGGAGCAATGTCAGCAACTTTTGGTGAGCCAGCTGGGGCCACAGGCACCCTGTGGCTCCCCTCGTGGCCAGTCTATCGTGGGATCCCTGGGTGGGCAGCTGGGTATCCACCTTTAAGTAGTGCAGGCACTAAAGGATGTGGTCCCCGAGGCCAATTACTGCTCGGGAGGGGGCATGCAAACCCCTCCCCTTTACAAAAAAGTAAAGACCCTGGAGATTGAGCACCCTTCCTCATTAAAATATATATGCTCTGGGACGGGGTCCTCCGGGCAATAATCGACTCAAGGAGGGGGCCCAAGCAGTCCCCTTCCCTTTAAATAAAAAAAAATATATATATATATATATGATGTTGTCGTTTTAGAAAGAAAGAAATCCGAGTGATTATTACCTCATGGACTGATGGATGGTCTTTGCTGAAAGCTGTGAACTCATTTTAGATATATATATATATATATATATATCTATATATATATATATATATATATATATATATATATATATATAAATATACACACACATACATACAGACATACATACAGGCCTGAGGGATGCAAGATATAAGGCCAATATTAGGCTTGGGGAGGAGGGCCGGGCAGCCCTCATGCCCTTTAAAATAAAAAGGGCCCGGGGGATGGGGTCCCCAGGGCCATAATAAGCTTAAGGAGGGGGCCACAGTGCCCCCTCACCTTTGAAAGAAATTCAGCCCTGGGAGATTGTGTCTTGAGGGCCTTAGAGGCTCAGGGAGGAGGATCATGTGCCCCCCTGCTCTTTAAAGTACATAGTACCCTGGAAATTGGGGACCCGAGGTTTTAATGAGACTCTGGAAGGGTGGCCAAGCGGCATCCCTTCCCTTTAAAAAAATAAAAGGACCGGGTTGGGAACGACCGGGTGTGTGGCCAAACCTCCATTTTACATGACTGAAGGTCGTGTGCAGCATGGAGTTGGCTGCCTTCGGGGGGTTGGCCGCAGGCACTGTGGCCAACCGGCCAACCCCCCCACCACACACGACCAAAGTCTGTGCACGGAGGAGGGGTTGGATTTACATATGGTAATTAAATACAACCTTGCATTTAAAAAGGAGAGAAATTCACTGAAAATACCAAGGGTTAAAGTAACATTATAGTTAGGTGAAATGATCAGAAACAATGTAACATTTAAACTCTAAAAAACACTGAAATTCACCAGTTATAGTTTTAGTTATCTTGAGTAATTATAACTTGTGCCCTAAGGTCACTATAACTCATACCCCCACATACTATATCCCTCATGACATCTTCTATAAAATAATTGGCAATATCACTGCAACATTTGCAATGAAATTATTGATGAGAAAACTGTGCATGGCGGGAGTGTGAGTTATAGTTGCATTAGGGCACAAGTAATAGTTACTTCAGATAATATAGCTGGTGAATTTCGGTGGTTTTTGGAGTTTAAAATGTTACTTTGATACTGAACAACTCACCTAACTATACCGTTACTTAAACTTTATTTTTTGACTGTAAACATGATTCTCTGTGCTCTTTTACCCCGTGTGTGTGTGTATGTGTTTATAGACATATATGTTTGTGTTAGGATATATATACACACACACACATATATATATATATATATATATATATATATATATATATATATATATATATATATATATATATATATATACATATATATATATATATATATATATATATATATATATATGTGTGTGTGTGTGTGTGTGTGTGTGTATATATATATATACACACACACACACACATATATACACACACACACATATATATATATATATATATATATATATATATATGTATATATATATATATATATATATATATATATATATATATATATATATATATATGTGTGTGTGTGTATAGATATATAATTAAATGTATACTGCGCCACGGAGGTAAAGGAGCACAGAGAATCATGTATTATGTTTTTCCATCACCTTCCATAGCTGGGATTAAAACCCAGGGGCCTATTTTATCAATATTTTCTAGGAGTGCGACAATTGCTTATATATTAATGAAGGTGACAAGTATGTATGTGTAGACGCTGCTCTGATAGTCATTAGAAAGATGCTAAGATAGTAGCCATGCAGCAGCAAATGAGCTTTCCCTTATTTGCATAGGGTGAGGTCCATGAGAAAGAAGACACTCTTTCAGCTATGTAGATGTCATATCAGTGAAGAATGCACATCAACAAAGGGGTCCTTGGTAATGGGCATAGTGCCACTCCAGTAGGTGGTGCACATTAATTATACACACTGAGGGGAATATTTACAGGCACCTTTGTGTCGCTCTTGCACCACAGCCCGTGGTGCAAGAGCGACGGAAATTAAAAATGAGAATTAAGAAGCCACGCAAGGCCACCTTGCGTGGCCCTGAGTGGCTTCATAAGTCTCGAGCAATGCAACACAGCACAAATCGATGTGGTGCATTCATCTGCACCAGGGAGGCGTTTCTATGGGTGTTTTGTGAGTTTTCCCACGCAGTGTCCATGGATTTTGGTGCATTACCAGATTTACCAGAAGTGGGAGAACTTGGCACATAAAAAAAATTCTCCTTACAACACAGGCACCCTTGCACCATGGTGTAAGGGTGCTTGTGTTTACACTAGGCAGCCAAAGGGGACCCAGGACCAGGGAAAAGGCAGGAATGAGTTGTATTGACATAAATACAGCAGATTCCGGCCCTTTCCCTGTCACACATGCAGAGTAGCAAGATGGCTTGCTGTGCTGCACTACGTGACTTGGCCATAAATATGGCCCTTAGTTCCCTTTCACATGCGTTAAAGAAGGCTCTTCAAGTCCCATATGGATCCCCCTCATATCATGCAATTACAGACTGTCCACCCAAGTGGGGTGTCCCTGCGAGTGGGTTTCCAGGCGTGCTTCTTGAATGTTTTGTAAATAAATAAAAAATGTAAATCTTTACCAACATGGAGGATGATTTAGAACTCTTTGTAAGAGTTGAAACCCATGCCTCTAAGTTCCAGTATCAGCAACTAAGCCAATAGAATGTACCTAAGGGCTGGGTTCCAAAGCTATTTTGGAACCTATGTTCAACTTAAGCATGTAGATAACTGCATTTGTCGGGGTAAACTGCAATTTCTGTTTTATAGATTCAAGAACGCTTGAATTTCACCCACTCCAATGTGATTTGCTCCAGCTGAAATTCCACCAATATGATGGAATTTCCAAATGAACAAATCAAATTACTGGGGATCATTTGTGGGCATTTCTGCTTGGGCTCAACAGCCGTAAACGTATATGTTTGTGGATTTTCAAAATATATTTGCAGGTACTTTCCCGTCCTGAAGATGCCTGAAAACACACATCATCCAAAAACAGTATTAAGTATGCTTTCAGGGTGCAGCTGTAGTTGATTGTATTTATTTACGGGCACTCGAAGAATTGGTTTTGTACACAATAGGTTTCAAAAACTACTAGCTAAAAGCTGTCTGCAGGCAAGACCTGCAAATGACTACGGTGGAGAAGAACTTTAGTACCAGGAAGAAGATCCATCAACTAATTCTTCTGTTGCCCTGATCTGCAAAACCATTGCCACCAACAATGCTCCTGCTAGGCAAAATAAAAGTGTGAAGTGGAGGGAGTCTGAATTAGCCATTAAGGGCCAGATGTAGGTAATTTCCATTTACCGAATGGAAAATATCGACTCATACCGAATCGGTATTCCCCAATCGGTAAATGGTATGTAGCTAAAAATTTGGTAAAAGTTACCGACTCGGTATGACTCGGTAAGCCAAATCGTTAATTACCGAATCGGAATTGACTGAGTCGGTAAAATCCGAGTCGGTGAAACCCAAGCAAACTCATGGGCCACATTGCCCGTAGGAATGAATGGGAATCACCGAATCTGAAAATTACGACTCGGATTTCACAGACTCAGAATTTACTGAATCGGTAAATACTGATTTGGGAGTTTGAAAGATGCCATGTGAGCCTGTCAACCAATCAGGGAGAGCCTACACACCCCACAGCCAAGGCCCTGTGAATCCAGCCAATGAGAGAGAGGCACCCCACCCCAGTACCTGGGAGTGGCCACACCCATGCAGGTGGAAACCAACTGAACAAACAAATCTGCAGAGGAGAGAGGAGCACAGCATCCACAGGCAAGCAGACTGAGAGAATAGAGGCACAGGAAGGACAGAAGGATGCTGCTGAGAGGAAAAGGAAGCAGAAGTTCAGCCCATAGCAACTACAGGTGGCTGTGGATGAGATTGTCAGCCACTACAGCCAAATATTTGGGAGGCAGTCTCTGCATGTTGCAGAGACTGTGAAGAGGAACATCTGGCTAGCAATTCAGGGCAAAGTGAATGCCATAGGAGTCACCCACCGGGACATTGAGGACATCAAGAAACGGTGGTATGGACTGCGTATAGTCACCAAGAAGAAGATAGCAGGACAGAAAAAGGATGCTGGTTTGACTGGAGGTGGCAGGGCCAAAGCCCCAAAACTTACACCAATTGAGGAGCAAGTTGCATCCACCATGGAGTCTGAATGCATCCATGGGATTGGAGACCTGGATAGCACAGCGAAATCAGCCAAAAAACAAGGTAAGAGGCATGTACCCACATGCACCCCCACCTATCCCAACCCTGCACCCCACTGTGTACACACATGACACAGCAGGAGAGGTCAGAAATTATTGCTGCAATGCATCATGGTAGACGTAGTCATGTACACACAGAAGCAAAGTACACCACTCATGGCTCAGCAAGGCATGCCACACACATCCCCAAACAAGCAATGTGGACTGTGCAAAGGTGTGCAGACCATTTAATTAAGAAAAACACACAGACAAACTGCAGCATTGACACTATGTCAATTTCATTCCACAGGAGAGTCGTCACGCAGTTCTGCACCGCCGAGGGAGGAGAGGGCAGCACCATCTAAAAGAGGGGAGAAAGAAAAAAGGAAAAATCGTCACAGCGCAGGAGAAGGTGGAGACAACCCTACCCAGGACCCCTCATCACCAGACCCACCCACTACACCAATCCCAATGTCCCCTCTGTTGTTTGGGTCTCCAGACCTCACAAACACGCCCATGCCGGGAGGGGAAAGTAGCCAGGCGGAGCCCCCGCAGAGGATTCTGCAGACCTCTGATTCAGAGGATGAGGAAGATGTCCTACAGAAGAGTGCGCCAGTGCCTGACAGGCCAAGACCAACTATGTCTGCAGGCTCAGCGCGCACTACTGTCCTTGGCAGGAGGGCACGTGATGGTGGGGAGGGTCAGGATGGTAAGAGCGTGTTCTGTGGGCTGGAGGGCACGATGGTGAAGGTGCAACGGCAGCAGGCCAAATCGCTGCAAGCCATGCAGCGGCAGGTGTGCAGTTTGAGCGCAACAATGTCTGCCATGGACAAGGGCATAACCCAAATGGCTACTAGCTTGGACCTGATAGCACAGGGGATCTCTGACATTTCTACCTACATGGGGGTCCTCTCCGACAAGCTTGATAGGGAACATCTCCAGCGTGCCAGGGAACGGCAGTACATGCGACAACAGACCAAGGCCATGAACAGGTTCGCTGCCAACACTGCTCTCCTCTGTAGACGCTCCATCTCAATGCAGGAGGCAATAGAGCACTGCTGCACTGACTTAACCCGGGGCATGGGTAGAGTAACCTCTGCAATGGAGCAGATGTTGACCTCAAACCTAGGCAATGCTGGTGACACGGGTCTGGAGGAGACTGAGGGGTCAACCAGCAGGAGTGGCTCCAGTACACCTGTCCAGGAGGTGCGCAGGAGCGGCAGGCACAGCCATGGTGAGTCAGGCACCCTCAGGGAACCTGAAGGACAGGCACCTAAGTCCCGCAATGTGGTGCGAGGACGCAAGAACTGAACTATGCAGGGAACTGACTCTACTGCACACAGTGACAGCAACTGAGTATGTGTAGCCAGTGACATTGACGTACAATCATGTGACCATCATGAATTGCAGAATAAACTACTCATGTCCGGAAGTATACCTGTGTGTGTGTCATACTTTACCTAGAAATAGCGTTGTGTAATTTCAGTCCGTCTCAATCTGCCATCTACTGCGGCTGGCCCTGTTGCCTGGGGATCTGCATGTTCTTGGTCCTCATCTATGTTCTCACGATGTGTCAACTCCACCTCTGTGCCTTCCGTGGTCGCAAGATTGTGCAATATGGCACAGGTCACAATAATTTTGCAACACAGGAGGGGGGTGTACTGTCGCGCACCTCCACTTTTGTGGAGGCAACGGAACCTGCTCTTCAGGAGTCCAAAGGTTCTCTCCACAACATTGCGGGTGGACCTGTGAGCAACATTGTATCGCCTTTCTGCTCTGTTTGGTGGGTTCAGGTACGGTGTCAGCACAAAGGAACGCAGGGCATATGCACTATCACCTGGGAGAGAACAAGAGGTACATGGGTTTCATACACATTCCACATGGAGCTGAAAAACATTTCAGGGTGTGTGCTACATATTTACCTAGCAGATAGCCATCTCCAAAATCGCCATTCTGTAGCCGTCTGTATATTCCACTGTTCTGGAATACGTAGAAATCGTGCGTGCTCCCTGGAAATTTAGCTACTATGTCGGTGATGATGTTCCCTGCATTGCATATCACCTGCACGTTGATGGAGTGCGTAGACTGATGGTTTCTGTATATGTGTTCCGTGGCTGCAGGTGGGCATAGGGGAATGTGGGTGCCATCAATGCAGCCTATCACATGCGGGAAGTGAGCCAGTCCATAGAAGTCTGTTTTAGTATTGGCAAGTTCCGCAGGTGTGTCAGGGAACTGTATGTAGTCTCCCATTCTCTGAGTCATGACATCAAGGAACTTCCTGAAGAAACGGGACAGACAGCTCTGGGATACTCCTCCTACTGCAGCTATCACACTCTGGTAGCTCCCAGAGGCAAGCAGGTGTATGCTGCACAGCACCTGGACATGGGGAGGTATGGCATGGGCCCTGGGTGTTGGATGATCCAGGTATGGGTGGAGGTCCCTTATTAGGTCCATGATGGTATTGGGGTGCAGCCTGTACCTCTGGAGTATCTCAGGCTCAGTCAATTGGAACAGAGTGATCCTCTGCCTGTACACCTGCTCCTCCCTTTGCCATACTCTCAGTCCTGCAGCCTGTAGCCTTCGCCTCCTCGCTATCACATAGAGTGCAGCCATTTTGACTGGAGGGTTGCATTTTGGGAGCCTTTTTATAGCATCCACATGGTTACCACCACCTTTCAGTCCATGGTAAATTCCGACTCAGAAATACCGAATTTGGATGAATTCGGTATTTTTTCCCTTTCCTACATCTCGATGGCCATGTTTTCCGAATCCTTATTTCCCGAATCGGTGTATACTGAGTCGGTATTTATCCGATCGGTGAATACCGATTCGGTAAATATGGACTTGGATATTTCCGAGTCGAAATTTTACCGATTGATATTTACCGATTCGGTTTTTTTTTTGGCACCTACATCTCATTCTCGCAATACCGCTCGGTAACAACCGATTTTACCGATTTTGGGCCGTTACCGGCCGGTATTGGCCGACCTACATCTGTGCTGTTAAAAGTGTTTGGCAAGGTATCTGAGCTTTGTTTGTAGTAAGACCAGAACAATCAACAGTAAAAATTGGCCCACAACCAGCCCAAAAATCCGCCCACACACTAACCTGACAGACCAGCCCTTCAGCCATGGCAGATTGCCCTGTAGGCCAATACGACCCTGGTAGAATTTAAAGGCCGCCTGCTTGTGTTGTGCCACAAGCAGAGTCAAAGTCTCATTTTAGAGCAATTCTTCATTTCAAAGGGCATTATTCACGAATAGGCAGCCGGAGTGACTTTCACTACCCTCACATTGTAAATGAGGTCTCAAACACCGTCCCCGGTTCATTTTGGCGCGCCGCGGCCCGGGGGTCTCGTGCTCCACTGAGCTGCTCCCTTTCCTCGCGCGGGCCTGATGATGTCAGGATTGATGTCACTCCGCGCGCCCTGCCGCTCATCCATCTGCATTACTTGCCGTCCACTTTTCTCTCAGCTTTACAAACGGGCCTGACGTAATTTCCATTAAGTAGTCCGCGCAGGTCTTCAACAGCGGTTTAGAGCAGGCCCTATACGCAATCTTAAAACCGAGTAGGCGGGGGTGATTTTTGTGACCCCTCCCATGATCCTTCATTCGGGTACAAGGAAGGCAAGTCAAAGGAAATAGCAAAGTGCAAAGTGATTACCGCGGCAGCCGTCCAGCCATTTTTCATGCTTAAGCCAAGTCAGAAACACCTGGTTTTTCTGCCTGATTTCGGATCAATGTTACAAGAAGGCCATGCTTCAAGACTTCCAAAACGAAATCTAGATTTTTTTTTTAAAGCTTGATGGATGTTTGGCAGGCGAATCAAACCAGCCACACACATCACTCCAATCTCAGAATAATGGCCTGGGTGTTTAAACTATACTATCTGCCTTTTCCCTACAGTTGGCTCTGCTTTAAAAGTAATACATTGGGCAAAATATAATCCACATTTTGCCTTGTACGAGTACAGCTCGGTGTTCACCATAAAATTATGAGGGGGTCATGGTTCTGAAGAAACAAAGTGTCCTTTTATGTTCGGTCCGTTCTTCATTACTGATTTTTACCAACTGTGACATTCACTCTATAAAGTATACCATGAGCTGTGTGTTAGGAAGCCCATATCTTTAAAGACTGAATTCCGTACCTCCCCAATATGCAACAGTTATTCAGAGAATACCCTTCACGACATTATTGTTGCCCCAATTAATTACATGGCTTCATTTCCATCCCCAAAAATTGTGCTGTAGACGGTTACAGCACAGCTATCCCTCAGTCGATCAGAGGCCTCATTTGAGAATCGCAGCTGCACAGATGTGTGATGTTCCAGCCCCATCACATGTGCATCCATGCAGTAGAAATAGGCATACATGCTATTTTGGCCTTTTTAATTTACTGTGTTTAATATGTCCCAGAAATAAAAATGTCAACAAGAAATATTATCGGATCAACCCAACACATCATGCTAAGTATCTCAGAAAAGCCAATATTTGCCAGCCATGCATACATTAACAATACCGAACTTAGGGCCAGATGTATCAAGATACCGTTTTGCGAATCCTAAATAGCGATTTTTTGCGAATCGCTATTTAGAATTCGCAAAACGGTATGTACAAAATCGCAAATTTTTTGCGATTCCTTATTATTCTTTATTTGCTATTTCGCATTTTGCGAATTCGCAAATAAAGAATAATTTCCAATGCATTCCTATGGGCCAGGAGGCCCATAGGAATGATCGTGCAATAATTCTCAAATTGCGAATTCGCAATTTGCTAATCGCAATTTGAGAATTATTTCAAGGGTGCAGGGGTGTCTCAAAGACACCCTGCTGCACCCCTCAAATCTACATGTGTGTGCATGTGGCATACATACATGCCCTATGGGCATGTATGAGTGTCACATGCCACCTTTACAAATGCCAATTAGGGCATTTTTAAAAGAAATTGCAAATTAGCACCAACTACAAGTTGATGGTAAATTGCGATTTCTTAACACAAATTCGCAAACCAAAAATGTGTCATACATATCATTTAAGGAAACGCAAAATTTGCGATTCCTTAAATGCTATGGCAAAATAAGGAATCGCAAATAATTGCGATTCCTTAAATTGCGATTTTTTTCTTACATATCAAAAATCGCAAAACGGCCGTTTGCGAGTCGCAAAGGCCGAAATTCTGCGAATTTCAGCCTTTGCGAGTCGCAAAAGCCTTGATACATCTGGCCCTATATATTTCTTTTATTATATTTCCATACCAAAATGGTTGTTCTGGTAAATTGCTGATAAGTGAGTCATGGGTGTTGGCCTACTAGTAAAAGACCAATCTTTTCTTCCAAAATAAATTAAAGTTTTTAGTGGCATATATATTTTGCCTCTCTCGACCTATCTGCATCTAACTCTCCCAAAACAAACTCAACATGTTAAGTTCTGTGGGAGTATGTCAAAAAGTATCTGTACGGGAAGTGCTGCCTTTTAAGCCTTTTTCTTTGGCATGCTCTTAGGTTGATGGGTATCACGGAAAGATCTAGTACTGAAGGTGCGGTTTGTTACCAACTTTGGCACTGTTCTATGGTTGGCAGTGGAGATCTGATATAAAGTGCTGCTTTTGGATGGAATCAGGACCGTTTTTGGAAGTCTGTTAAGGAAGCTAGATCAGAGAATATCAGAACACAATAACATAAAAAAAATGCCTCAACGTACTGCACCTGATAAAAACACAACAAAGCAGAAGCAACAGAACACAGCACAACCACAGCACAAAAATAACAACACATAACCGCAGCACAACTTAATGTAACACAAAGGCATACCGATATAACACAAAGCAAACCAACATAAAGCAAAAACACAATAATATAACCGAGCACAATAACATAAACATCTCAAATGTATATGATGTATCGTTTTGCTGATGTTTTGTATCATGCTGTATTGTGGTATTTTAATTTTTTCTGTGCAAGTGTGGGTTGTTGTATTGTATTGTTCTGTCATGCTGGGGTATTATGTTGTTAATGTGCTGTATTCTATATCGCTGTGTTGAGTTTCTGTTTTGTTGTGCTTTTATGTTGTCTGGGCGTGTTGTGTTGTCTTCTTGTGTTATACTAGTCTGGTGTATTTATTTTGGTGGTAGTGTTGTGGTATGGTGTTGTGTTGTGTTACCCTTATACCTCAACCTGCAGTCTGTTTGCTTACAAGGAAAAGCCAAGTTGCCACACAGCACCATCATGAACAGACTCATTTTCATGATACAGTGGTAAAGAAAAATCCTTTAAACAATGTGCTATTTATAGCTGAGAACATCTACTCGTATTGGCAAACAAAAATCATCTGACCCTCTATCTCTCAATTTTTTGTAAACCCGTGCAGCAGTCTTTTAAGAAAGAAGCCCTTAAGAAAAAGAATTAAACATATCTATGTACATTCTGTTATCAAGAATTGTGGATCAAGTTCCGTATTTCAGATCCTAAACCAGATATCTCATTGACTGAGGTCTGCTGAAATTTCCTTGATAATCCACTATTTTAGTTCAACATAGATATACACCCATGTGTGGAACACTGCTCGCAGCAGTATACTTACAAGCTGTGTTCCAGGTAAGTGTTGTAGAACTTTGGTTCTGCACTGTATGCCTTACTTCAGGACATAGATTGCAGAACATCAAAACACAGAGGCCCTAATTAAGATGTCGGTTGGAAAGCCTCAGACTGCAGGTCGGAAGCTTCCCGACCGACATCCTTGGTTAGAATTCGGACTGCTGTAGTACGATTACGGAGATCAAAAGTCAAATCGACCGGTCATTCCAGCTGGCTTCGACGGTCTCAAGGAGCCGGCCTTGCCGGTCGAAACCGCCATCATAATCCCATACAGACGGCATTTCTGCTGTTGATATTACGATGTCAGTTTCTGACAGGCTTTCCATTTCAGGCTTTCCGACATGCAAAGCCTGTCAGTAAACAACTTTGGGGACCCCTAGCAGGACCCCCATCCTCAGCAGCCTCTGGTTGGGGACCGATGGGCCACCTATTTCTCTATGGAAGCTTGTGCTGCGTCCACTTTCCGACCACCGCACATGCTCCTATAGAGGAATGGGAGTTTGCAACCGCACCGTGTGCGGTTGCATTGTAATTGCGGTCAGTAAAGGTCAGTCGGTTTTGAAAACGCATGGATGTCGGTGGGAGGCAACTCTGACGACATCCTAATTAGGGACAGAGTTTACATATTAGCATGAGTAACAGAGCATACAGACAAAGACCACGCCTGTGTTTCACATGTATGCTACACCCGTACAACCAGTCCAACCTTTCTTGGCACAATGTGATACAAACCGATACACTGAATATATATCACAACAGTCTGAAGTGGTGGGCATTGATATCATGCATGTACACATACACCTTGACTCACCGATTCTGTGGATTGTGCTGTGGAGAACTGTGCTAATTAACAATATTAAAAGTGAAACAAATCAGTATTCATTGAAACTGACCTTTGTGGTTGTTGGTTGGACTGCTGCCATGTGAGTGTGGTACTCATCTGGCACCTTAATTCTTTCATGGCATGACAGTTTAGGCTTTATTTGACTTGTGTTGGAGTTCAAGGATCGAACAAAAATGAAATACGTTCTTTTGCCAAGTTTAATTGAAGTGCCCCAAATGGGATCAGACATCCCTAATTGTTCCTTTGCATTCTTATGTATGAAATGTATTTTATCCTTCTTTTTCCTTAATTCTGTCCCTTTTCCCTTTTACCAATTCAAGTATTTTGTTTTTGAGGGTTACTCTGTATCAATTGATTATTCATTGTCCTATTGTATCGAACACCTCGGGTGAATGATCACTTTCACTGGACGAGAAACCTGGGACAGATCCCCCTGGAAGAACTAGAAAAAAGACTAAGTACACTCTTCCCCTCCAATGTAGGAGACAGGTTCACAGCAGAACTTACCTCACAATAAAATGAGGCTCTGACTGACATGCTGGAAAAATAGCCCCCTGAAACAGAAAAAAAAAAGACTCTACCATCGAGATCGTGGTTCAACACTGACCTAAACCTGGAAAGAAGGCGACTAAGAGGGGCAGAAAGACTTTGGCACAACAACCTCTCGACAACCCACCTCGAGCTACTCAAAAAAGGAACATAGGAAATACAATAAGCACATCGCACATGAAAAATCCTCCTTCTTTTGCGACACACTTAATAATGCGAAAAAACGCCCCAAAGAACTCTTCAACATCATCAGACAGGAAACATCCAAACCCTCACCTTCTGCAATTCCGGCCTCTAAAGATCTATGTAACAAATTTGCCAATTTCATCAATGAAAAAATACTAAAGATTGAGCTCTCATCACACCTTGAGAACCCCCTCCCCGCTCAACTGGCAAAAAACTCAAACACTCCTTAGCCCCTCTTTGGACTGAGATTATAAACAGCTCCCTGGAAACAGGAATCATGCCTGACTACCTCAAAATTGGTCAGGTAACCCCATTAATAAAAAAAGCAGGTGCCGACCCTAACGATCTCAACTACTACAGGCCTGTTTCCAATCTCCCATTCCTAGAAAAATGACTAGAAAAATGTGTACTCCGTCAACCTACCCATCACATGGACAATAGAGGCCTCCTCGACCCTCACCAATCAGGCTTTAGAAAAGGATGCAGCACAGAGACTGCCATCTTAAATGTAATTGATGACGTTCACAAACCACTGGACAAGGACCGCTGCTGTCTACTCATACTCCTTGACCTTTCAGCGGCCTTTGACACGGTCGACCACAAACTACTCATCAACATTCTCCAAGAAAGGGTAAGTGCAAAAGGGGTGGTCTCACAATCGTTCACCTCCTTCTTGCAAAACCGCTCTCTAAGAATAAAAATTGTAAACTTCACGTCCGACCTACACCCTATAATCAGAGGTGTTCCCCAAGGTTCAGTTCTCTTACCCGCACTGTTCAACACTTACATTGAGCCACTCACCATCATCCTAAAAAAAGCCAATATTCCCTTCCACCTCTATGCCGACACCCAGATCTACCTAGAAACCTTCACCATAGCGGACATGCAAAGACTAAACAACACCCTAATAGAAGTCCAAAAGTGGCTGTCCCTAAACCATCTGAAACTCAACCAAGACAAAACGGAAATCCTACTCATAGCCAACAAAGAACAGACCCCCCAAATCACTGAATGGATAAAGTCTATTGATGCTCTCGACTGTACCCTCATCCCAGCAGACTCAGTGAAGTCATTGGGTATCACTCCAGACCCCAACCTTGATATGATCAAACACATCAAGAACACCGCAAGATGTGCCTTCTTCAACTTAAAACTACTGAACAAAATCAAACTCTTCATCCCACCAAATTTCCTTAAGCAAGTCACGCAATTCCTCGTCTTATCCAGATTAGACTATAGGATCGCCACCCTCACTGACATGGCTAAACTACACCTTGCTCCTCTCAGAACAACCCTAAATAAAGCAGCCAGAATGGTGACTGGAGTAAAGTAATACAAACGCATCTCCCCCGCTCTAGAAGAGCTTGAGTGGCTCCCAATAGAAATGCGGGCTAACTTCAGAACTGCTTGTCTCACACACAAAGCTCTGCACACTGGTAAACTCACCTATCTAGCCGCCAAACTCAAGAAAGCGGGACAGACAAGAAACCTCCAAAGCACCAACACTCTGCAACTCATCCCCCGAAAACCTGCAAACAAAAGACCTTATCTAGGTCCTTCTCCGGAAACGCACCCAGAATTTGGAATGCCATCCCTATACGTATCAGGACTAACCCTTCCTTCAAAGTATTCAAAAGCCAGCTCAAAGAACTCTTCCTCAATCGAGCCCTCACAAAGTGACAACGGACCTACAAGAATATTCCTCCACAAACCAGAGGACCCAGTGACTACGAAAAGATCACTCCTTACAACACCTTCCACTTGACCCGCACAGTACTCGCCCCTACTTTTACCACTAACTTTACAACTCTGCATTGAATGCTACTTGACTTATACTGATTAATGAACCACCTTTGAACACTGTATTTATTCTGACACTCTTTGTATACTGGACTGTTATTGACAAATGTTGTAAAGCGCTCCGATACCTCCGGGTCTGGCTAGCGCTATATAAAACTCCAAAATAAATAAATAAATACTCTGACACCTTTTGTTCTTTCAATAAACATACTTTTGAACTGCAAAAATACTGAGAGACAAAAAAACTCTTCTATGGACTAACATGTCTATACATACCCGCAAGGGGCTATCTCTCCTAGTGTTATATGTCAGATGCAGAGTGATCATCCAACTTTAATGCAAAGGCCTGCCATGGTGGAGATGTTGTCCTCCAGTACTTGCTTGCATGATGCCCTTTACAGTTTCTAAGAAAAAAAACAGCACTCCCAAAAGGTATATGCCTTTAGACGCATGTTCGCCTTGCCTTTGTAGCAGGGACTGGGACCGTCCGAGATGCTGTTGGTGGTCCCATAGTAGGCATTACAATGCAACCGCCACCACGGCAGTAACAATGCCTGTATTTTACATTGCTTGTTGTGGGGGGTGGACCTGCACACCTAATTTCTCCAATTAATCAAAGTTATTACTATGTACTCAACTATTGCGTGCACTCCAGTTATAATGGGGCGTGCCCTGCTCCCTGAAACGTGACAACAATGTAAATATGAGCCCAAAGAAAACCCTGAGCTACTGGTGGCACTGCTGTAAGGCGAACAGCCTTTTCAAAGTGTAAACACATATTTATCATTTTTTTGTACAAGTATTCTATATTTATTTTGTATTTCATAGAATGTTCTTCAAGGAAAAAGTAACATTGTGTAGTTCAAAAAAATATATATCATGCTATTTCTTAATCATACATTCTAATCTTAACAGAAGGCAATTGTAGAAATCACAATTTCAATTTACATTGCTTGTTTCATTGAAACTAACAACCAAAGTTCATAACATGATGTCAAAAATCCCAATGCATTTCGGGTTTAAACTCAACCCTTCGTCAGGGGTATATAGGTAAAAGAAAGAAATATGTAAATTGCAGATGTCGACTTTGAATGTTGTTGAGTATTCAGAGCTAAAACAGCAACAAAACGTCTATTTTACATATCTGTCGAGAAATTACATTTTCATACTGAAGAAGCTAAGGAGTGCCGCCAGGAAAAGGAAAACAACCAGTGCATGAGTAGTGAAAACCTGGAACAACATCATCTGAAGAGAGCATTGTCACAGACCAGGATTTATCACTACAGAGGCCAGCAGCATCTTCTGTACAAGTGACTGTGTCAGCTACTGAAACAACAGCAACAACTTCAACTAGTAGAGTGCCTTTTTTAGCGGAAGGCCTCATGACAAAACCCCCCCCCCGGACAAGAATTTAACGAACCCAGACAAAGCACCAGGCGTGGAAAACAAAAAGTCACAAAGGAGCAAGGAAGACCACAGAGAAATGTGAAAAAATGAACTCATTGGTGATCAATATTTCCAATCGACAACTTATCATTGAAGAGGAACACATACTTAACAAAGGAATATAATTTGTTCCCTCTTATACTTCAAACATCTTGGAGACACAGAGTATACAAAAGGTTGGAGATGGACAGGGCTGCATGGTACATAGGAGTTAGGGGGACACGTATGTACAGTTTACATTTGCAAATACTCAAGACAAGGCCCCCCAATTTCTTGGTGGAGTGAATAGGTAGTCTGAGGGAAAGGCCTTAGTCGTAGGTTAATCATGGTCTCTGTGGTGGTTGAAGGTAGAAATTAGGCAAGGAATCTACCCATGAGGAAAGTTTTGGCATCCCTTTTGAAGCGTGCCAGAGAAGGGGTTCTTCTGATGGCGGGTGGGAGTGAGTTTCATAATCTTGGTGCGGCCCCGGAGAAAGCCTGATTGTAAGGTTTTTTTCTCTGAAAACGGGCAGGTTGGAGCAAGAGGTCTCTGGCGGACCAGGAGTTTCTGATTTCTCCAGATACCACTAGTTTCTGTGCCAAATAAGCAGGGGGGTTTGCGTATAAAGCCTTGTGGGTGATGCATGCCAGTTTCAACTGTATTCTGGCCTCAATTGAGTGATTTGTTCTCTCATCTCCTATTTACAATCATGTTCTTCCTGACTAGGTGTTCCTAATAAATTAGATTCCATACAAACACTGGGGTAAAATGACTTGTAACTTATTATCAACTTGGAGTGCGCAAAGTTTTGATTATGTGAGAGACGTCTCCCATAGATTTCAATATTGCCCAACCCATACTTTGTGGAGTTTCCTGCTTTGCCTGTGCGTAATCCTTTACTCCGTTTTCCCAGGCAGCGCTTATTAGCATTAAACTTTGATTTGATAACCTCAAAAACGTTTTCTCCTCCTCTTTGAAACTGGTTGGGTGTTAGTTTCTTTTTACTCCAAACAAGTTGACAGTGAGGTGAAGGTCCAAATTTTAACATGAAAACTCATATGTCAAAAACTCTGCAAGCTGCAGGTATAAATCTTAGCATTTGCGAGAACAAAAGAAGTTTAAATCTTCCCAATTTTAAGCACATGCCTACCATTGGCCATGAAATGGGTTTTCACTCCTGCCCAGGGCTGAGCTTTATGCAATGGTAGATTTTCTTCAACTGACAGACACGTTTCTGAGATGGCCATTTAGTTTGACGTAAGATGATCAAAAATCTAAAAAATTGACAGCTGGAGTTGCCCCCAGACATTTAAAAAAAAAATTCTGCTGATGATCAGGTCTAAGACCCTTAACACAACATTCCTTACCAGCCCCAACCTGCCTAGAAAATAAATGTAGGATTTAATTGCATCTCAGATGCATGTAGGGTAAGTAGCATGTATATGCAGCTTAGAGGTCAAAGATCAACCCTCCCCCATATATTTGCACGAACAGAAGTTATCAGATGGCATGTCTCTCCGGTCTATCCAATCACTGCTTGTTTTTATTAGGCTGGAAATCCTCAAGCTTTCTTCTTACAGCGCATCAAGATCGCACGTCTCCAGCAGACTCCCGAGTTTCATTTTCAGGATTGTCTGGTAAGTGGTCTGACTGAAATGGCTAGAGGGCACCTAGCTTCTTTCATCGCCAGTTATTGGCGTCTTAAGATATATTTGTGCACGCCTTATTGTGTGACTCCGGCTGTCTGAAAGTGAAAGAGGAACAATACCCTCTGATGTCCTTAAAAAGGGGCGCACCGTACAGGTGGCATGTTTTACAACATCACTATATCTTGTCGTTACGAGGCGCTCCCTGAACAAATTGCCTGTCATATCTGAAGATAAAATCTGACGGCTCCAGAGTTGACAGGCAGCCCTCACCCCTGACATTCAGAATAACACACAGCTAAATTGTACTGAATTGTACACCGCCCTCCGCGTTACAGGGTTTCAGAAGCCTAGGAAACAGACAGTTGGTTGCCGGCAATCCAGCCAGCCTTATTTCAACACATCCTGTGAGCTAGTGTCAAACATTATTATTAAAAAAAAAAAGAAAGGGGTTGCAACACGTTTTCGTGCCACGAAATGTTCCCATGTGTTGTTGCATCTTGGCAAGTGATGGAAGTCAATTACACAATGAAAACAATGTGATGGCAGGCTGAGTGGCTCGTTGGCAAAATATGTAACATTGAAAAATATGTGCAAGCCAAGGGGTTTGCGCGACAGCAAACATTTGCGACCAGGGAGAAGCACTGAAAGCAGTAAATGCGAGCAGAGGAGCACATTTTGAGCTTGATGGACACAACGCTGAGCTTGATGGACACACCGCTGGTCTATTCTGACTAGTATCTTTGCCATCAGTGTGGAATTTAGCAAACTGGCCTATGCACTATTAGGGCAGTTTGCAAATTTCCAATTTGGAGAATATCGCAATCTGACCTACCTCATGAATATTAATGCGGTGGGTTGAAAACTGCGGTTTACTCTGATTATATGCCACTGGGGCCAGTAGACTACCATGCCTGTGACCAGATATTTTTTTTAATATATATATATATATATATATATATATATATATATATATATATATATATATATATATATATATATATATATATATATATATATATATACATACATATATATATATATATATATATATATATATATATATCCACACATGTACAGGAACCCCAATTGAAGACTGCCACGAGAGGTTAATAGATAACAGTCGGTTTAATGGGCTTGCATGGCAGCAATTCACAACAGCAAGTAACTTCCATTCTGTAGTCCTCGCCAAACGCGTTTCAAGAGCCTCCTGCTCTCTTCTTCAGTGGCGTGTGTAGAACTGCTAACAGCGCTAGTGTCAATGCACAGTTAATTTAAGCACCTGATTCCAAAAGCGGAGGGCGTGGCCGACACCACGACCTTCTGGATTTTGTAGTTCATTACGGTGTCCCATGAGGGTGCGCTGTTTATTCTTTTAAAACACAATTATTTCCCAAGTGGGCTGAAGTTTGCCAAACAGTCCGAGTGCTGCCCTGCTTCATAGCCACACTATGCGCCCAAACGAGTGGCTCCCTGTAAAGTCGCTCGTTCAGAACCTCTTCCTTGTTAGAGAAAGACTCCCTCTGGAGCCTGCTCCGGACCCACGGCTGTGGTGGTGGGCTGTCTTCGCGACCGGGAAGCAGCCGCCTTAAATCCACACATGTACAGGAACCCCAATTGAAGACTGCCACGAGAGGTTAATAGATAACAGTCGGTTTAATGGGCTTGCATGGCAGCAATTCACAACAGCAAGTAACTTCCATTCTGTAGTCCTCGCCAAACGCGTTTCAAGAGCCTCCTGCTCTCTTCTTCAGTGGCGTGTGTAGAACTGCTAACAGCGCTAGTGTCAATGCACAGTTAATTTAAGCACCTGATTCCAAAAGCGGAGGGCGTGGCCGACACCACGACCTTCTGGATTTTGTAGTTCATTACGGTGTCCCATGAGGGTGCGCTGTTTATTCTTTTAAAACACAATTATTTCCCAAGTGGGCTGAAGTTTGCCAAACAGCCCCCCAGCCCTTGGATCCATGTCAGCACCACCCGGTGTTTGATGCGTGTGGATGGAAGACGCGTGAGCACCATTCCAGTATGTGCTCACGCGAACATTGTTTCACGGCAACAAAGCAGCGTGACCAGGCTCAGGCTACCCCTTCAACCCACTTGGGATTTTAATTAGTGCCACAGCACATGAACTTTGCATCCACTTGGATTAAACTACAGCACCCAAGATGCCGCAGGAGTGGCAGCGTCCCCGCCCAGGGGCGTGGCAATTTAAAGGCAGACAGTTCGCGTGCTAAGCACACAGCGCCACAGAAGAAGGGAGTTGGTTTATCCCGAAACGCGTCTGGCAGCATGAGTTTTCGAAGTGGTTTACCTGTTACCTGCCACGTGTAAGCTGTGAAATAAACCTGGTGTTTTCTGAAAGAATCTTCCTGGTGGTCCTTTCACTTTGGGAACCTGGTACTTGTGAATATTGTAGCGGCCGTCCCGGTCGCGAAAGTGACCCCCCAGCCCTTGGATCCATGTCAGCACCACCCGGTGTTTGATGCGTGTGGATGGAAGACGCGTGAGCACCATTCCAGTATGTGCTCACGCGAACATTGTTTCACGGCAACAAAGCAGCGTGACCAGGCTCAGGCTACCCCTTCAACCCACTTGGGATTTTAATTAGTGCCACAGCACATGAACTTTGCATCCACTTGGATTAAACTACAGCACCCAAGATGCCGCAGGAGTGGCAGCGTCCCCGCCCAGGGGCGTGGCAATTTAAAGGCAGACAGTTCGCGTGCTAAGCACACAGCGCCACAGAAGAAGGGAGTTGGTTTATCCCGAAACGCGTCTGGCAGCATGAGTTTTCGAAGTGGTTTACCTGTTACCTGCCACGTGTAAGCTGTGAAATAAACCTGGTGTTTTCTGAAAGAATCTTCCTGGTGGTCCTTTCACTTTGGGAACCTGGTACTTGTGAATATTGTAGCGGCCGTCCCGGTCGCGAAAGTGACCCCCCAGCCCTTGGATCCATGTCAGCACCACCCGGTGTTTGATGCGTGTGGATGGAAGACGCGTGAGCACCATTCCAGTATGTGCTCACGCGAACATTGTTTCACGGCAACAAAGCAGCGTGACCAGGCTCAGGCTACCCCTTCAACCCACTTGGGATTTTAATTAGTGCCACAGCACATGAACTTTGCATCCACTTGGATTAAACTACAGCACCCAAGATGCCGCAGGAGTGGCAGCGTCCCCGCCCAGGGGCGTGGCAATTTAAAGGCAGACAGTTCGCGTGCTAAGCACACAGCGCCACAGAAGAAGGGAGTTGGTTTATCCCGAAACGCGTCTGGCAGCATGAGTTTTCGAAGTGGTTTACCTGTTACCTGCCACGTGTAAGCTGTGAAATAAACCTGGTGTTTTCTGAAAGAATCTTCCTGGTGGTCCTTTCACTTTGGGAACCTGGTACTTGTGAATATTGTAGCGGCCGTCCCGGTCGCGAAAGTGACCCCCCAGCCCTTGGATCCATGTCAGCACCACCCGGTGTTTGATGCGTGTGGATGGAAGACGCGTGAGCACCATTCCAGTATGTGCTCACGCGAACATTGTTTCACGGCAACAAAGCAGCGTGACCAGGCTCAGGCTACCCCTTCAACCCACTTGGGATTTTAATTAGTGCCACAGCACATGAACTTTGCATCCACTTGGATTAAACTACAGCACCCAAGATGCCGCAGGAGTGGCAGCGTCCCCGCCCAGGGGCGTGGCAATTTAAAGGCAGACAGTTCGCGTGCTAAGCACACAGCGCCACAGAAGAAGGGAGTTGGTTTATCCCGAAACGCGTCTGGCAGCATGAGTTTTCGAAGTGGTTTACCTGTTACCTGCCACGTGTAAGCTGTGAAATAAACCTGGTGTTTTCTGAAAGAATCTTCCTGGTGGTCCTTTCACTTTGGGAACCTGGTACTTGTGAATATTGTAGCGGCCGTCCCGGTCGCGAAAGTGACCCCCCAGCCCTTGGATCCATGTCAGCACCACCCGGTGTTTGATGCGTGTGGATGGAAGACGCGTGAGCACCATTCCAGTATGTGCTCACGCGAACATTGTTTCACGGCAACAAAGCAGCGTGACCAGGCTCAGGCTACCCCTTCAACCCACTTGGGATTTTAATTAGTGCCACAGCACATGAACTTTGCATCCACTTGGATTAAACTACAGCACCCAAGATGCCGCAGGAGTGGCAGCGTCCCCGCCCAGGGGCGTGGCAATTTAAAGGCAGACAGTTCGCGTGCTAAGCACACAGCGCCACAGAAGAAGGGAGTTGGTTTATCCCGAAACGCGTCTGGCAGCATGAGTTTTCGAATTGGTTTACCTGTTACCTGCCACGTGTAAGCTGTGAAATAAACCTGGTGTTTTCTGAAAGAATCTTCCTGGTGGTCCTTTCACTTTGGGAACCTGGTACTTGTGAATATATATATATATATATATATATATATATATATATATATATATATTTATATATATAAAAAATGCAGCTGTTTTCCTTAAAGGAAATGGAGCTGTGTTATTCTATTTTATTTTTTTAAGTTTGAAAGTAGTAAGTGGTCTCCTGAACCACTGCCTACTCCAACAAACGATTTTTTTAAATATTCACAAAGGGGAAGGAATCCCACGGGGAGCCTTTCCCTTTAGTGAATGGCTTATCACCCTAACTCAGGAATCTGTACATTTTCAATGTTTTACAACCGGATTTAGGTCAGATAACATGGAAACATTGACACATCTACTAAAGAATTGGTATTTTGAAGGGGTACCCACAATATGGCCCCTTCAAAAAAAATATTACTTATAGATTCTCAAAACCGTTTTAGGAGTTGGTAATAATTGATCAACTATTGAAATGCAGTTTCTACATATTGAAAACACGTTTTTATGTATGCAAACAGTATGGATCACTGCTTGCACCCATAATAATATTTTGCACACCAGGCCCCTTGATCAGTACTGAAAAAACATGCGTCCAACACAATTTATTTTAATGTATTGTGTTGCACATGATCTTGCTCTTATTGTTATATCCATAGGTTGAGAAACATAAAAAAAATGGGCGCTATGACCCTGAGAATAATGTGGGTAGAAACAGTGAATCTGTGGGGGTGGGGGTGGGGTGGCAGTGGGAGGAGGGGCACGTGGCTAAAAGGGAAAAAAAATCCTGTATTGTTTTTGGGTCTTTTACCCACAGGTAACTGCTTTTCAAGCCTAATGCGCCCCCCAATTTAATAAAAAGAAATGTGAGTGAGACTAATCTGTTGGAAGTGCATTGTTCTGGTAGGAAAATTCAGTTGGTAATGCCATCACTTCAGATGTCTGTTGGGGCCCGCCCAGGAGGGCGGGTGGGGGGTGGGGGGAACGACCACAGACAAGTGATAAGGTGTGACAAAGGCCGTTTTATTGGAAGCAGGTGCATCCTAAATAAACAAACCTTGGCCTGTGCCGAACAAAACTAAACCTCACTAAATAAGCAGTACCTGACCAAACCCCCACCCCCTCCCCTAAATGATTCCCCCCATTCCAACATAACACAACACCCACAACATATCCACAGCATACCACCTGAACCATGCCTCCTTACCAAATTAAACATTCCTTGACCTCTGCGATCCCCACCCTTTATCAAACAAGCCCAGGCCTCCTACCCTTAACCCCCCTTTAGCTCTAGGAAAAGCGCCAACCTCTTGTATTGCACACCTGCACCTGTTCCAGCGACACGAGAACCCAACAACATCTGAACCCGATGCACTGTGCCCCCAAGAAAACTCCTCTGAGGAACAAACCCCCCCCCCCCTAAGTCCGGGAAAGGAAATACTGAAAAACTGGGACCCCCCCAGAAAAGCCAAAAAACCCAACACGAAAAAACTGGGAGGGCAAAAACTCACGACCAGGGTCCCCCTCGGGCTGCTGCTGGGTCACTGCCACCAAAATGGTGGTCAGTGACCCAAAATGGCCGGTCTTAAACCACCCCCAGCCCAACCAGCCCAATGACCAGCCCAAAGGGAGCCCAACCCCCCAGAACCAGCCCAAGCAGCCCAAACAACCCAGAAAGCCCCCCATGGTCTCCTAACCCCTCCCTTTCCTCCGGGCCCCAAAGCTCCCCGGGGGTGGCAGGTATCCCGATGGTCGGCCGCCCCCCCAAACCCCATTGGGGCCCACCCAGGAGGGCAGGGGGGAGGAAACGACCATAGACAAGTGATAAGGTGTGACAACGGCCGCTTTATTGGAAGCAGGTCCATCCTAAATAAACAAACCTTGGCCTGTGCCGAACAAAACTAAACCTCACTAAATAAGCAGTACCTGACCAAACCCCCATCCCCTCCCCTAAATGATTTCCCCATTCCAACATAACAGAACAACCACAACATATCCACAGCATACCTCCTTACCAAATTAAACATTCCTTGACCTCTGCGATCCCCACCCCTTATCAAACAAGCCCAGGCCTCCTACCCTTAACCCCCCTTTAGCTCTAGGACTCTAGGAAAAATGCCACTCGAAAGCCACCTAGTGACTTTCGGCCCCCCATAGGAATCCCCCCCTTTGGATACCTGCGCACCCCCAAAGCTACATCCAGGGCCTCCTTCATCTGGACAATATACAGTTCCATCCCATAACGGGATGGAACTGTCTCCTCCCTTAACGGGATGGAACGTCTCCTCCCTTCGGGGGTGGGTGGGCGGGGACCTCTCGCCCCGCCGCCTGCCGCGTTCTCCTGCCAGGTCCCTCGCTGGAGCGCGGCCGCCCGTACCAAGCAGAGCGGGCCCATCCTCTCGGTGGACCGGAGCCGCAAGCTATTCACCCGAGCGCCTCTCCCACTGCTTCTGCCAAGGAAAGAACGTGGAGTCCAGCATGCCGGGGAAAAAACTCCCCCCCTGACCCCCAAAATCTCCCCCCTCACCCTTCCGCAGCCTCCTCTCCCAACCCGCCGAGTGTCCCCCTCGCGCCGCCGGCCGCTCCTGCCACCCCCCCGATCCCGCCATCCCCGACTCACCCCACCCCCCCATGTCACCTGCCGTGGATCCACCGCTCCCCATCCTGGACCCCCCAACTCAGCCCCCTGCCCCATGCCCCCCAGCCCCACCCCAGCGCACTCTGGCCAACCAATGCCCCACCCCTGCCCAGCCCCTCCGCCAGGACACCCCCAACACCCACCCCCTGTCCCTTCTTGCCTCCCCCCAATGCCACTCCCCCCCCACTCCCCCTCCTCATCTCCCCCCGCCCCCCCAGCAGGGACGGCGACCTACTGGGGCCCACCATGTTCCCTCCCTCGCCTGACGAAGATCCCCAGTCCAGTTCCGTGTCTCCCCCCCTGCCCCCACCTCCTCCCCCTCCTCCTCTGATTCCTCAATCAATAATGGGGAACTCCCGCCCACCTACCCCCTTGTACCCCACGCCACCCCTGTTATCCCTACTGCTCCCTGTCCATCAATGCCTGGCTCCTCACTCCGCCCCTGCTGCTCATTATCAGCTTCTGCCTCCCCCTCTTGGGGCACCACTGGCACAGTCTGCCCACCCGCTCCTACTCCCTGCCCCCCAACCCCCCCACAAAGTCCAGCGCTGTCCTTGCCGTTGCCGCCTTCCGTCCCCTCGCCCCCCTCCTTCTCCCGCCCTGCCCCTGCGGTGCCCGGCCCCGCCGCCCGCCCTCTGCACTACTCCCGCCCCTCCCACCAGCCCCGCAAGCCCTCCGCGGCCAAGGCCGCGGGGGCTCGCACGCCACTACAGCTGCCGCGGGGCCGTTGGCAGCGCACCGTGGCGGCCTTACCTGCACCTCCGGACGAAGGAGGTCTAGCCGCCCGCATCTCCAAGCAGCCGCAACGCCTCCAACATGCGGGGGTCCTGCAATCTCGCCATTTCTCGACCGGTGTGCACCAACCAACAAGCCGATAAGAGAAGTAACCGCACTCGCCTGTCCAAGCCCCTACGCGACGCCTACCAGCACAGACTCGCGCAACAAATCCCCAAACCGGCACCAAAAACTCGCGATCAGGGTCCCCCTCTGGCTGATGGGTCACTGCCACCAAAATGGTGGTCAGTGACCCAAAATAGCCGGTCTTAAACCACTCCCACTCCAACCAGCCCAATGACCAGCCCAAAGAGAGCCCAACCCCCCTGGAACCAGCCCAAGCAGCCCAAACAACCCAGAAAGCCCCCCATGGTCTCCTAAACCCCCCCTTTCCTCTGGGCCCCAAAGCCCCCCGGGGGTGGCAGGCCTCCTGATGGTTGGCCGCCCCCGCCCCAAAACCCCATTGTAACAGGAAGGTCACTGATTTAAATACTGGTTGGCGCACTGGGGAAATGTGGCATGTATTTATATTAGTATAAGCTGGGAATATTGAGTCCCGAATCGTGACGGGACAGAACACTATTAAAACAATATGGAGAGATAAAAGAATCGAAAGGTAAGTTTCTATACCTATCTCCACATAGGGTATATAGACAATATACTGAGTTTTTAATATTGCGATACAAGAATAGCGTACCAAGAATATTGTCGACAGAAATATCAAAGGTAGGAATTTTAAAAAAACATTTGTAATATTGGTGTTAAAAAATCCCTGGTAGGTAACACAATATTTCAGTTTATTTTTGTAAAATATATTTTTTTAAACTTTCTGTGGGATTTTAGATTTTTTTCTTTTTTAGTAGCTGGATGCTGGGTTTATAAGGAAAAAGGGTGGTGGGGGTCAAATTTTTTTGGGGGGAATGTACAGGACTTGCTACTTCGGCCAGGAACTTAGGAGTTTTTCTTTACAACAGGCTCACATTTGAGTTGCACCTTAATAAATTGATGTCAACTTTTTTCCAACTTTTGAGACAACTTGGGAAGATTACCCAGCGAATTCCTCAGCATTCAAGGCAATTTCTGTTGCAAACCTTGGTGCTTAGTAGACTGGATTACTGTAATGTCTTGTATATCGGGCTTCCTAAGTACCTTTCCAGGAGGTTAGAAATGATACAAAATGCAGCATCCAGATTGATCTTCGGTAACAGAAACTTTGATAGTGCTTCCCCCCCTTCTTAGACAGCATCATTGACTGCCTATTAAGAGGAGATGCAGATTTAAAGCCCTTTGTCTGGCTCACAAAGCTCTTCATCTGTCCATCTGTGGATCATAAGTTTCAGATATGATTAAAAGATACTGCCCTTTCAGACTACCTCAGTCATCCTCTGCGGGTTTTATCACTTTTCCAAAGACTCATAAAATACACGGAGTCCTGGAACTAGATACCTTTGGCTCTTCGTTTAGAGCCAGACTTACAACGTTTCCGTAAAGCATTGAAATCTCATTTATTTATTTAGGCCTTTTTTTTCTTTATCTCCTATTCACATGCAGATTTTGTTTCTTTGGATAAGCACCTGGATGCCCATTGGGTAGTCACATTCTTAGCAACCAGTAAAAAAATTTTTTTTAAATGTATATATATATATATATTACCTACTGGCTGTCGCCAGTAGGTATATATAGTTAGGACCTAGTTTCCATAGGAAATCCGCAACATTCTATTGGGAATAACTTTGGCACCGGTTGTTGAATCTTCGCAAATTTCTCAAAGAAGATGGCCCGTTCCGCTTCGTTTCTTCCCTGAAAGTCTCGGGTAGATTCGTCAAGCGGGGGTCGAGAAAAAAGGGGGGTCCCACAACGTGTTTTTCCCATGTTAATTTACATAGGACCTTTAGACAGGGCTACAGCCCGAACCACTGAACGGAATTACACCAAATTTGGCAAAATGGTAGAGTCTGATTCGTTGATCACCCTTTTGCTTCAATGGTGTAAATCCCTCCAGTAGTTCCTGAGAAAATCAAAAGAGAAAAATATATATATATCTATTAGCGCGCACTGTGCGTGCACCTTCCCGTGCACGAGCGGCATGCTGATTGGCTGCCACTGTCTGTCAACACTCCAAAACAGAAATTGATGGCAGCCATCTTGTGCCTCGGTAGACTGAGGCACAAGAAAGCAGAAAAACAAACGTGTAGAACTCAAAAAGGGGGCAGGGTAGAAGCACCCTGACCCCCTAGGCCTGCTCAGGGGGTCCCACAGGGACCTCCAAGGCAAAGAATAATAATAATAATTCAAAAATTGCGGGGTACGCGCACAGTCCGAGCACCCCGTGATTTTCCCAAAAAATAATTCAAACATTTTGGGCCCTTGGGGGTCCTTGTGGGACCCCCTGAGCAGGCCTAGGGGGTCAGGGTGCTTCTACCCTGCCCCCTTTTTGAGTTCTAAAACTTTCCGAGCAGGAGCTGCATGCTCATTGGCTTTCAACACTTCAAACCAAGAAGTGTTGACAGCCATCTTGTGCTCGGTAGACCGAGGTACAAGAAAGCAGAAAAACAAACGTGTAGAACACAAAAATGGGGCAGGGTAGAAAAACCCTGACCCCCTAGGCCTGCCCAGGTGGTCCCACAAGGACCACCAAGGCCAAACATTTTATTTTTAAAACCCGTTTTTTTTTCAAATTACCCCCCGGGGGGACAAAATCGCAGGGGCATAGTGATAAAGAAGTGTGGGGGGGGGGCAATCCCCCTTACACTGCCCCAGGGACCGCCGCCCCCCAGGGAAAAGCAACGCAGCCCCCTGGCACATAATGGAGGCTCATGGTGGGCTAGTTGGCCCCCAGGGACCTCCAGTATGCAATGGAACTTAATCCCCCAATTTAGAACACTCTACAGGGCACGTTTGCACACATTAAGTTGGGGAATAAATTCCTGCTCACTCCAGAGGTCCCCTAGAGGGAACTAGTCCAACAGGTATCTCCAGTAAGCGTCATGGAGCTGCGCTGCAGAGTGTTGTAAAAAGAGGCCGTGCCCTCTGAACACCTGCCTGCAAAAATGCAGTAAATCAGTATAAAAAAAATAACAATTAATACATTTAAATATTGTCATTTAAAAAACCTACAAAATTCAAAGAAAAAAACATAGGTTTCAGGCTTGATATAGCTAGGAATTAGCATTTAAAAAAACATTGAAATTCACTGAAAAAACCATAGGTTTCAGGCCTTATATAGTTAGGAATTAGCATTTAGCATTTAAAAAACATTTGAAATTCACTGAAAAAACCTTAGGTTTCAGGCCTTATATAGTTAGGAATTAGCATTTAAAAAACCTTGCAAATTCACTGAAAAAACCATAGGTTTCAGGCCTTATATAGTTAGGAATTAGCATTTAAAAAACCTTTGAAATTCACTAAAAAAACATAGGTTTCAGGCCTTATATAGTTAGGAATTAGCATTTAAAAAACCTTTGACATTCACTCAAAAAACTATAAGTTTTAGGGGTGTTATAGTTAGTTGGACATTTTTACTCATACAAAACCAGTGAAATTGCTCCTATATAGTTAGTTGTACTAACTATATTTCGCGCACCCGCAATCCACTGCTGATGATGTCACATATTACATCATTCATGACGTGGTCAGTGACATCACTGATGACATCTCAAATGACATCACTGATGACATCATCCACGTGACAATCACATACACCTTTTCATACACTAGTAAAATCTTTCATCACTCTTTGTATAATACAGAGTATCATATTTGAATCCATTGACACAGCAATACAAGTATCTAAAAACCCACTCAGTGATTCCTAGATGTATACACACATTTAATCACTTACCTGTAGATTCACTCATACATGCTGTCAATGAACAATAGAACACTATCAAAAATACTTATACACCTATATCGACATTACACACAAGCACACAACCTATTCACATATGAAGTTGTCCTACTCACTTATGCAAACAATGGATCATACTTACATACTTACTTAGCTCTACACTTATACAAACACCACTTCATCTATTCATTTAGATAGTAAGTCATACTTAGTGTATTATAAAATCATTATTACAAGTATACAGTTATCCATACAGTCACTCACACAATCATTGAGTTTTATGTATACTTATTTATATGCAACAACTGACACATCATTTTTTTAAAAAAAAGTTTTATTGTTTTATTGCAAGGAAATACAGCAATACATAATGAGCAAAATAACACAATATATTCTTAAAATACATAACAGATTATAGCAAAGAAAAAAAGAGAAGAAAAAAAAAGAAAGAATAAGTCAAGCAGCAAAATAAATTAAATCCATCGGCAATTGGTGCCCAAATTTTCTCCCCCATGGCTCTTTTTTTTAACCCCCTTTAACTTATATATAGCAGATTCAATATTGTACATAAATAATAATTTTTCGCGCCACATAAAAAATTAAGGCGGATCCGGGCTAATCCATTCCTTAGTGATGCAAGATCTAACTGCAGCCATACAGAGAAATAGAAAGTAGGGAATTGGTCTTGGCCTAATAACAGTATGATCTATACCAAGCAATGACAATTCGGCAGTTATCTTAATCTCACATTTCAGAATAATAGATAAAAAAGTTTCAATATGTTGGTACAACATTGAGAGTTTAGGACACAAAAAAAACATGTGTAATTCATCAGCTGCATATAGCCCGCACCGGCTGCAGGTCGTACCTGCCGTCGTGCTCCACTTAACAATTTTGATTGGAGTATAATAAAGATTATGGATACACATAAAATGTTGGGATTTCATCATCCCTGTTATAAGACAATCTGAAGCCATTTTAATCGACAATAAAATATCAACATCAGGTATGCCTAAACTGTTAGCCCATTTCAACTGACATTGTCCTAAATCATCCCCATATTCCTGAATTAAGCTTGAATAAATAATTCCTATACAGGGTTTTTTTTGCAAAAGCTCTAACAATGGAATTTTGGCTGGAGGAATTAAAGGATGGTTCTGTAGGAAGCTTCGAAGTTGAAGAAATTTAAAAAAGTCATTTCTTCCCACAGAAAAATTGTTCATTAAATCCTGAAATGAAGCAATTTGGTCATTATAAAATAAATCACCCAGATACCTTATTCCTTTCTGCTGCCATCTATACATGGTTAAATCATAAAAAAATTCTGGTAAGAGGTCCTTTGATGTGAAGGGAGTGTAGAAGTTTAGGGGCATATTATCAAGCCTGTGCGCTAAAATTATCGCCGCTTTATCGGCCGAAAACGGCCGATAAAGCGGCGATTATGGGCTTGATAATATGCTCTGTGGAATTCCAATCGAAGCCCATGTTAGATGTCTTCACATCTAACATGTGCTTCGATTGGAATTCCATAGAGCATATTATCAAGCCCATTATCGCCGCTTTATCGGCCGTTTTCGGCCGATAAAGCGGCGATAATTTTAGCGCACAGGCTTGATAATATGCCCCTTAGTTTCCTTAGTTTTATATGTTTTCGGACTTTTTGCCAGACTCCAAAGGCTGCCTTCAGTATCTTATATTTGGTTTTCTTGTAATAACTGGGCTCTACAATCCTCAAAAAACTGCCCTTAGCTTTCTCACCCATAATCATTTGATAAATTGACGGAGTCTGGCAGTCCAACACTTCCACTCTATCTTCCATAATTAAGGGGCTTATGTGTTGCAATGCGGCAGATAAATAATAGAAAAGAAAGTAAGGAACATTCCATCCGCCACATTCATTACTGAGTATCATTTTCTTTGTTGCTTTCCTATGATGTTTATAACCCCATAGAAACCGGAAAATAGTTCTTTCTAAATTTTTAAAACAAAGCAATTGAAATTCTAATGGTATTGTGCGAAACAGATACAATACTTTTGGTAGAATCAGCATTTTTAAAATGTTAAGTCTGCCATAAAGTGATAAATGCAAGTGGTCTAGACGCTGCAGTGAAATATTAATTTGAGTTACTATAGGGTTTAAGTTACGTTCTGGTATCTTCTCTGTCAACTGACACATAAACTGCCTTTTATTTTTCTAGTTTGTTGGACATGTACCATTGATAAATATATTTGCTCATCACCACACCCATAAAGATATTCACTCACCCAAACAACTGTTAGAACATGTAGTTTTAACTTCATATATCTACTGAATCAACTATTCACACATCTTTGGGCAGTCACACACCCCCCACCGAACCACATACACATTCACTCTCCCATACAAATACTCAGTTACCTAATCAATAACTAATATAGACTTTCACATAGCTAGTAACCAACTGGAGAACCAGTTTACACAACAACTGACAAAGTGATACAGATATTCACACAGTTTAGTCACTATCCAGTATATTTATTGAGACACTATAAATTGTTAAAGTAAACAGGCAATTACACTGCTACTAAATCCTCCATCCAAATATTTATTTTTATATATCCCCTCATTCTTCAATGCAAATTGCTATATATATAATGCATATTTAAATAACGAAGCAAACAACATTCACTGGATGATGTCATCAGTGATGTCATCAGTGATGTCATTTGAGATGTCATCAGTGATGTCACGGACCATGTCATGAATGAGGTAATATGTGACATCATCAGCAGTGGATTGCGGGTGCGCGAAATATAGTTAGTACAGCTAACTATATAGGAGCAATTTCAATGGTTTTGTATGAGTGAAATGTCCAGCTAACTATAACACCCCTAAAACTTATAGATTTTTGAGTGAATTTCAAAGGTTTTTTAAATGCTAATTCCTAACTATATAAGGCCTGAAACCTATGGTTTTTTCAGTGAATATATATATATATATATATATATATATATATATATATATATATTCCACGTTTCCTGCCTGCCCTCCAGGGCACAGAAAAAGGTCGGGACACTCCGAGATATTGAAGGTGTTTATTTACCACAAAGGTTCAACAAAGCTGACGCGTTTCGCCGTTAGGCTTGCTCACGGTAATGTCAGCACATTTTCCACCTGCATACATACACCCAGTGATAGTAATGAAAATAGGACTATGCACATTTCAAAACATAGATATGTCCGCCATCTTGTAATGGTTTTATATTACACACTCTCGCCCCAGTGGGCTGGTTCAACAGTATACATGTATTTAAGATACTTGCTCTCACCACAAACGTTATTAGTACACTAGCAGTTGGTTTATCACTACATGTATACAAATCCATAACGTATCTAATAGTCCCGCCCAAGTGGGCAAACATTGCGAAAGTCTCGTAAGATGATCAGAATCTTTTTCCTCAAATATTTCATCTTCATCAGACTGCATAGTCCTACAAATACAAACAAAAATAGTGCTCACATAACATTGCAAAAGACTAAAAAACAATACTATTATAAAAGAACAACAATCCTTCATCATTAAAAACCTGCATAGGTGTGCAGCAATAAGTATATACAAGAAGTTCCAGACTGTATTTACTCCATATCATCACAAATGGACTGCCAGTTCCTCACTGGAATTAAGCCCTATGGGCATCAGAGAATCGAAGTCTATGATATATCTAGACTCCAACACTCTGAGTTGGTGTTCTCTGTCCCCCCCACGGGTTTGCGGTCTAATGGCATCTAGTACCACAAAGGCCAAAAGTTTGTCATTTTGATTGTGGTAACTCTTGAAATGCCGTGCAACAGGATATAGTTCATTATTATTCCTGATAGCTCTTTTGTGCTCCAATACTCTAAGTTTGGCTTTTTTCTTTGTGCTACCAATGTACCATTTGTTACACGGGCACACAAGACAGTACACGCACATCTCAGTGTTACAATCAAATTCTCCTCTTATTTCAAAGGTTCTGTCACTGTTGGGGATCTTGAGTCTGGAACAGTTTCTGCTGTATGCGCACGCCTTGCATCGCATACAGCATGCAAAGCCCGTCATGGCTCTACTCTGTCCTCCAGTGTTTTTGGTTGAACTGCTCAATTCATCCCTCAGTGTCTTTCCTCTCCTGAATGTAATCTGGGGGGTATCATGTAAACATTTATCCAGTGTGGCATCTGTTTTCAGTATGTGCCAATTACTGTTGAGAATCTTGCGCACTTGGAAGGCCTGACTAGAGTATGTGGTAATGAATCTGATCTTATTTTCCTTGTCCTCATCTCTCACTCTAGGATTCAGTAAAGTAGTCCTCTCTAGTTCATTGACTTTACTTACTGCCCTTTTGATCACTTTATTAGAATAGCCTCTTTCTTTAAATCTCTCGCACATGATGTTCCTTTCTTCCTCAAACTCTTCCTTGGTACTACAATTCCTTTTGGCCCGAATTAATTCACCATAGGGAATGCTCTGTATGAGACTAAATGGGTGCGAGCTCGAGGCACTCAGTAAGCTTTTCCCGGCAGTAGGTTTTCTATGCAGTGTGGTTTTCAGATGATCTCCCTGCACTTGTACTTCCACATCTAGAAATACTAGTGAGCTTCTACTTATCTGAGATGTCAATTGGATGTTTAAATTGTTATCATTCAACTCTTTGATGAATTCTACAGCACTGCTTTGGGTACCGCGCCAGATCACAAAAATATCATCAATGAACCGGGTCCACATGACGACCTGGTCATTGAACTGTTTAAGGCGGTTGGACACTTGCTCCTCCCACCAACCCATAAATAGGTTGGCGTAGCTTGGGGCAAAGCAAGTGCCCATCGCCGTCCCTTGTAACTGTACATACAGTTGGTCATCAAAGAAAAAATAGTTATTCGATAAACAAAATGAAATCATATCAATCAACATTTCTGTATGCATCAATAATGAGATGGATCTTGCTTTCAAGAAATGTCTCACTGCCTGTATCCCAGCCTCCTGTTTTATGGATGTGTACAGGCTGGTAACATCCAGAGTGATCATCAGAAAATCAGATTCCCAGTGTATTCCGTCAATCATATTCAAGAAGTGCATAGTGTCCCTAAGGTATGCTGGGAGGGCTATAACAAAGGGCCTGAGGAAAAAATCAATGTATTTTGAAGTCATTTCCAACTTAGATCCCATCGATGAAACGATGGGTCTGCCGGGAGGCTTCTTGGGGTCCTTATGTAACTTAGGGAGTAGGTACAGTAAGGGTGTCTTGGCATGCCTGCATCTTAGACTACCTAATTCCTCCCAAGTTATCAATCCCTTGTCCTTCCAGTCCTCCAACTTTGTATCATAATTCTTATGTGCAGATTCCATAATCCCCCTCTCTACTTTCCTGTAGCATGTATCATCTGATAGTTGGCGCTCTCCTTCCCTAATGTAGTCCTGTGTCCCCCATACCACCACATTACCACCTTTATCTGATTGTTTTATGGTGATATTCGGATCATTACTGAGACTATTGATGGCAGCCAACTGTTCTTTATTCAGGTTGGGTCTGGTGTTCCCATATTTTTTATAGCGAATTTTTTTCAGTTCTTTGGTAACGCTTTTTTCGAACACCTCAATAGCCTCACAGTGTACCATAGGGAGGAATTTAGACTTCGGTTTAAACCCGCTACCACCTGCAGCATCTAAAACCAAGTGTGTGTCTTGTAAATTGAGTATGGGGTCTTCATGATGTGCCACATTCTCATCCAGTTCACATAATGTTTGTAACATATCAATATCCTCAATAGTAATTGTGGGTGTGCTACTACTTTCCTCAATAGCTACCCTTGGGTTCGGGTGTAGATGGAACCATTTCCTCAATTTCAATTTACGCAGAAAGTAAAAAACGTCAATACGGGTCTGCACATAATCCATATTTCTGGTTGGGCAAAAGGACAACCCCAACGATAATACATTGGTTTCAATTTTATTCAACTCACGGTTTGAGATGTTAATAACTGTCAATTCTTCCCTCTCTTTGCTCTTGTCACCATCGGTGAGGCTGCGGGCTTTTCCTTTTTTGCGCCTTCTTCTGGCTTTTTTGTTCCTCCTGTTCCTCGCGTTCGACCGCGTGCTCCTCTGCCCCTCCGAAAATCCTGTTCCTTGTCCTGTGCAATCTGTTGGCCTTGTTTCGGTTTACTAATTGCTTGGAACTGCTTCAAAAAATTATTTCGATTGGGGGTTGCCACCGGCTCGCGCTGACTGAGCCTCTCCAGGGGCAATGAACAGACCCGTGAGACCAGTGAAGTGAAGATACTAGCATTATTTGAGAAGTTGGAAAAGCTGCATAGGAAAGAACTCGCCAAATGGTGGGAAGCCGAGTCTCTTCAGAAATATATTGACGTGGGCCGCGTCCCGAGGGGGCTTCGTATATATACTATTCCTACATATGAAGACCCGGACCCGGAGATGCTTGAGGAGTGGGCAGGTAACTCGAAAGAAAGCTCAACTGTAATGATGAGAATACTCATCAAATATGCATTAAAGGACAGGAGTAAAATAATGGAGGAAATCGGAACACTGCTGGAAGAACTGCTGAAATTGACAACGCAGGAGAAAATAGATTCCTTCACAGAAAAAATGCAAATGCGCCTGAACAAGGCTGAAGAAGAGATTACCGCCCGCAAACAACGAAAATTCATAAGAGACTATAAGGACTACCAGGCGGGTAGAACCCTCACGTTCCATAAAAAATACGATCACCTATTTGCCGAAGGGGAACAGGGACAGAACAATAAATCACAGAAGACAACGCGTGTCCCAGAAGAAGCAATGGCGGCAGCACAGACGGAGGAAAGTGAAACCTCTGATAGCAATATGTCGGATGTATCCCTGGAGAGGCTCAGTCAGCGCGAGCCGGTGGCAACCCCCAATCGAAATAATTTTTTGAAGCAGTTCCAAGCAATTAGTAAAGCGAAACAAGGCCAACAGATTGCACAGGACAAGGAACAGGATTTTCGGAGGGGCAGAGGAGCACGCGGTCGAACGCGAGGAACAGGAGGAACAAAAAAGCCAGAAGAAGGCGCAAAAAAGGAAAAGCCCGCAGCCTCACCGATGGTGACAAGAGCAAAGAGAGGGAAGAATTGACAGTTATTAACATCTCAAACCGTGAGTTGAATAAAATTGAAACCAATGTATTATCGTTGGGGTTGTCCTTTTGCCCAACCAGAAATATGGATTATGTGCAGACCCGTATTGACGTTTTTTACTTTCTGCGTAAATTGAAATTGAGGAAATGGTTCCATCTACACCCGAACCCAAGGGTAGCTATTGAGGAAAGTAGTAGCACACCCACAATTACTATTGAGGATATTGATATGTTACAAACATTATGTGAACTGGATGAGAATGTGGCACATCATGAAGACCCCATACTCAATTTACAAGACACAGACTTGGTTTTAGATGCTGCAGGTGGTAGCGGGTTTAAACCGAAGTCTAAATTCCTCCCTATGGTACACTGTGAGGCTATTGAGGTGTTCGAAAAAAGCGTTACCAAAGAACTGAAAAAAATTCGCTATAAAAAATATGGGAACACCAGACCCAACCTGAATAAAGAACAGTTGGCTGCCATCAATAGTCTCAGTAATGATCCGAATATCACCATAAAACAATCAGATAAAGGTGGTAATGTGGTGGTATGGGGGACACAGGACTACATTAGGGAAGGAGAGCGCCAACTATCAGATGATACATGCTACAGGAAAGTAGAGAGGGGGATTATGGAATCTGCACATAAGAATTATGATACAAAGTTGGAGGACTGGAAGGACAAGGGATTGATAACTTGGGAGGAATTAGGTAGTCTAAGATGCAGGCATGCCAAGACACCCTTACTGTACCTACTCCCTAAGTTACATAAGGACCCCAAGAAGCCTCCCGGCAGACCCATCGTTTCATCGATGGGATCTAAGTTGGAAATGACTTCAAAATACATTGATTTTTTCCTCAGGCCCTTTGTTATAGCCCTCCCAGCATACCTTAGGGACACTATGCACTTCTTGAATATGATTGACGGAATACACTGGGAATCTGATTTTCTGATGATCACTCTGGATGTTACCAGCCTGTACACATCCATAAAACAGGAGGCTGGGATACAGGCAGTGAGACATTTCTTGAAAGCAAGATCCATCTCATTATTGATGCATACAGAAATGTTGATTGATATGATTTCATTTTGTTTATCGAATAACTATTTTTTCTTTGATGACCAACTGTATGTACAGTTACAAGGGACGGCGATGGGCACTTGCTTTGCCCCAAGCTACGCCAACCTATTTATGGGTTGGTGGGAGGAGCAAGTGTCCAACCGCCTTAAACAGTTCAATGACCAGGTCGTCATGTGGACCCGGTTCATTGATGATATTTTTGTGATCTGGCGCGGTACCCAAAGCAGTGCTGTAGAATTCATCAAAGAGTTGAATGATAACAATTTAAACATCCAATTGACATCTCAGATAAGTAGAAGCTCACTAGTATTTCTAGATGTGGAAGTACAAGTGCAGGGAGATCATCTGAAAACCACACTGCATAGAAAACCTACTGCCGGGAACAGCTTACTGAGTGCCTCGAGCTCGCACCCATTTAGTCTCATACAGAGCATTCCCTATGGTGAATTAATTCGGGCCAAAAGGAATTGTAGTACCAAGGAAGAGTTTGAGGAAGAAAGGAACATCATGTGCGAGAGATTTAAAGAAAGAGGCTATTCTAATAAAGTGATCAAAAGGGCAGTAAGTAAAGTCAATGAACTAGAGAGGACTACTTTACTGAATCCTAGAGTGAGAGATGAGGACAAGGAAAATAAGATCAGATTCATTACCACATACTCTAGTCAGGCCTTCCAAGTGCGCAAGATTCTCAACAGTAATTGGCACATACTGAAAACAGATGCCACACTGGATAAATGTTTACATGATACCCCCCAGATTACATTCAGGAGAGGAAAGACACTGAGGGATGAATTGAGCAGTTCAACCAAAAACACTGGAGGACAGAGTAGAGCCATGACGGGCTTTGCATGCTGTATGCGATGCAAGGCGTGCGCATACAGCAGAAACTGTTCCAGACTCAAGATCCCCAACAGTGACAGAACCTTTGAAATAAGAGGAGAATTTGATTGTAACACTGAGATGTGCGTGTACTGTCTTGTGTGCCCGTGTAACAAATGGTACATTGGTAGCACAAAGAAAAAAGCCAAACTTAGAGTATTGGAGCACAAAAGAGCTATCAGGAATAATAATGAACTATATCCTGTTGCACGGCATTTCAAGAGTTACCACAATCAAAATGACAAACTTTTGGCCTTTGTGGTACTAGATGCCATTAGACCGCAAACCCGTGGGGGGGACAGAGAACACCAACTCAGAGTGTTGGAGTCTAGATATATCATAGACTTCGATTCTCTGATGCCCATAGGGCTTAATTCCAGTGAGGAACTGGCAGTCCATTTGTGATGATATGGAGTAAATACAGTCTGGAACTTCTTGTATATACTTATTGCTGCACACCTATGCAGGTTTTTAATGATGAAGGATTGTTGTTCTTTTATAATAGTATTGTTTTTTAGTCTTTTGCAATGTTATGTGAGCACTATTTTTGTTTGTATTTGTAGGACTATGCAGTCTGATGAAGATGAAATATTTGAGGAAAAAGATTCTGATCATCTTACGAGACTTTCGCAATGTTTGCCCACTTGGGCGGGACTATTAGATACGTTATGGATTTGTATACATGTAGTGATAAACCAACTGCTAGTGTACTAATAACGTTTGTGGTGAGAGCAAGTATCTTAAATACATGTATACTGTTGAACCAGCCCACTGGGGCGAGAGTGTGTAATATAAAACCATTACAAGATGGCGGACATATCTATGTTTTGAAATGTGCATAGTCCTATTTTCATTACTATCACTGGGTGTATGTATGCAGGTGGAAAATGTGCTGACATTACCGTGAGCAAGCCTAACGGCGAAACGCGTCGGCTTTGTTGAACCTTTGTGGTAAATAAACACCTTCAATATCTCGGAGTGTCCCGACCTTTTTCTGTGCCCTGGAGGGCAGGCAGGAAACGTGGAATATTTTCTCAAAAACGCCGGTTTTGAGGAAGGGACCGCTGTGCAGTTTGAGCCCAGGATTACCGGCAACTTTGTGCAAAAATATATATATATATATATATATATATATATATATATATATATATATATATATATATATGCAGGCTCGTGTGTCAGAAGAACACCAACCACACTCGCGGGGCTTCTGGTAAGGGCTTTATTTCCCAACAATTAGCTCGATAGCGTGAGAGCAAAGGTACAAGGTTCGTGATGCAGTTCTGGTTCGTCAAAAGTCCTGACGCTTTTCGAAGGCGGCTGCCTTCTTCTTCAGAGGGTGACGAACTGATTCTCAGCAGGTAGCAGGAAGGACCTTTCTTTATCTCTATGACACGCCCCTGGATGGGCGCCGTGCCTTCTGGTACTTGTATTCCTGCTAATGTTCTTTAACGCTTGATGCGTCCGAGTCCTGTGTTCTCATATGTGGTGAAAGAGCCCCGGCCAGGAAACCCCTCGCCTGCCAGGCGGCGTCATGGTGTTGGAGCAATGGGTACGTGTATGAGCATATCCCAACAAGCTGAATGCTCGCCATTTCAGGGCTCCTTCCATCCGTCGTGTGGCGGTGCCCAGCGCAATGCAGGTTCACTGCGACGCTCAATCCCCATCAAGGCGCTGTGCACTCTTCGATGGCGGGTGCGGAGATGAAAGGTGATGGAACCTTTCAAATATGCAGGCTCGTGTGTCAGAAGAACACCAACCACACTCGCGGGGCTTCTGGTAAGGGCTTTATTTCCCAACAAGTAGCTCGATAGCGTGAGAGCAAAGGTACAAGGTTCGCGATGCAGTTCTGGCTCGTCAAAAGTCCTGACGCGTTTCAAAGGCGGCTGCCTTCTTCTTCAGAGGGTGACGAACTGATTCTCAGCAGGTAGCAGGAAGGACCTTTCTTTATCTCTATGACACGCCCCTGGATGGGCGCCGTGCCTTCTGGTACTTGTATTCCTGCTAATGTTCTTTAACGATTGATGCGTCCGAGTCCTGTGTTCTCATATGTGGTGAAAGAGCCCCGGCCAGGAAACCCCTCGCCTGCCAGGAGGCGTCATGGTGTTGGAGCAAGGGGTACGTGTATGAGCATATCCCAAAAAGCTGAATGCTCGCCATTTCAGGGCTCCTTCCATCCGTCGTGTGGCGGTGCCCAGCGCAATGCAGGTTCACTGCGACGCTCAATCCCCATCAAGGCGCTGTGCACTCTTCGATGGCGGGTGCGGAGATGAAAGGTGATGGGACCTTTCAAATATGCAGGCTCGTGTGTCAGAAGAACACCAACCACACTCGCGGGGCTTCTGGTAAGGGCTCTATTTCCCAACAAGTAGCTCGATAGCGTGAGAGCAAAGGTACAAGGTTCGTGATGCAGTTCTGGCTCGTCAAAAGTCCTGACGCGTTTCGAAGGTGGCTGCCTTCTTCTTCAGAGGGTGACGAACTGATTCTCAGCAGGTAGCAGGAAGGACCTTTCTTTATCTCTATGACACGCCCCTGGATGGGCGCCGTGCCTTCTGGTACTTGTATTCCTGCTAATGTTCTTTAACGCTTGATGCGTCCGAGTCCTGTGTTCTCATATGTGGTGAAAGAGCCCCGGCCAGGAAACCCCTCGCCTGCCAGGCGGCGTCATGGTGTTGGAGCAAGGGGTACGTGTATGAGCATATCCCAACAAGCTGAATGCTCGCCATTTCAGGGCTCCTTCCATCCGTCGTGTGGCGGTGCCCAGCGCAATGCAGGTTCCGACGCTCAATCCCCATCAAGGCGCTGTGCACTCTTCGATGGCGAGTGCGGAGATGAAAGGTGATGGGACCTTTCTAATATGCAGGCTCGTGTGTCAGAAGAACACCAACCACACTCGCGGGGCTTCTGGTAAGGGCTTTATTTCCCAACAAGTAGCTCAATAGCGTGAGAGCAAAGGTACAAGGTTCGTGATGCAGTTCTGGCTCGTCAAAAGTCCTGACGCGTTTCGAAGGCGGCTGCCTTCTTCTTCAGAGGGTGACAAACTGATTCTCAGCAGGTAGCAGGAAGGACCTTTCTATATATATATAATTCTTAAACTTTTTAGAAACACTCACAGCCACTGGACGATGTCATCAGTGAAGTCATTTGAGATGTCATCAGTGATGTCACTGATCATGTCATGAGTGATGTAATATGTGACGTCATCAGCAGTGCATTGCGGAGGGTGCGAGTTATAGTTAGCTCAGCTAACTATAGCGGCTGAATTTCACAGGTTTTTTTGCAAATGAAATATCAGCCTAACTGTAACGTTCATGTAACCTGTGGTTTTTTCTTTCAATATATATAAATATATATATAAATAACACTTAACCATACTAACATAAACTTACCAAAACATCATGGTAAAGGTATGTGTGGTAAAGCAATTTGTGATAAAGAAATGAGTGGTAAAGGCGTATGCCTGATAACGACTGCATGGTAATTGCACTGCATGGTAATGACTGCATGGTAAAGGTTGTTTCCCCTGTGGTGTGTTTAGGAACTTTCAAGAGTACATTTCTTAAGATTCTTGCTGAGGATTCCTGGAAGCTAGTGCTTGCTACTCTAAGGTCTTGTAACAGGCCTTACTTCTATCTATGTTTTATTTGGGGGCTGTTTGCGCTCTTTAATATTTATGACATTATTTCTAGTTATAGCCCACCCATAACCAGCATTAACATAGTATTTAGTGCAATCCAATGCATATTCCCTGTATTTGTGCTCTCCTGCCTGTGTGTATATCCCATGTGTGATAATTATTTTTTGACTTTCTAGGAAGTGGCGTATGTGGCTATTTCTTACATTGTATCAGTAAATGTTAGAAGTATATATTTATCACTTTGTGTTTAAAATGTTTTACATTTTCTGTTAATATTTTATATGTACTTCACTTTTCACATTTTATAGTAACATGGTTACTATCATTTTAACTTTCTGCTTTTTTTCTCTTCTGTCAAGGGTCAGATGGTGCTTTTTTCTCTGTTGGATAGAGAAGGTTTGTTTTAATTTTATATTTAAAACAATAGTTGTGTTGTGAATATTATGAACAATATAACCTATGTATTATCCATGCTTTCCCATCATCCATATGCACAGGAAGTGACATCACTGAACATCTCATTGTCCACCTGCACATGAAGTTACATCACTGGTTTCCTGCCCACCATACCCTGCACTCCTCCCAGAACTTATTTAATGGCAGCTGCAGTGCGGACAAGTAGCAGTCCAGAGGTAAGCCTGTCTATACCAGGACCCCACCCAGCATGAGGAACCATTGTTCTCCTCCTACCCACTGATACCCTGCTGTCTTCTTCCATGCTCTGAACACTGGCTGCACTGCTATCGTACCACACCACAGAACACAAATGAGCATTCACTTTCTCCTTCTGCAAGTTCTTTCCTCCACCCTGCCCCCACCACTCGCCCACAAACAGCACCCAGCACACCACTCACTCAGGCTCACACATCCCAAACACCAGTCAAGCTAAACACCACACTTACATGCATGCCCCTGAACACCATGCGCTCACCACATGCCATTGAGATATGGGACTCACTATGCAACTATGATCCTGACCTACTCTTTCTTGCAGAAACATTGCTAAACCCAACTTCTGAAACAGAACCTCGTTCCCACCATCCTATTAGGCAAGTCTGTAAAAGTATATGTACCTCATTCAGTTGAAATTCTTCTTACCAGAAGTAAAACTCAACATTTGACAAGTTGCAGACTGACAAAATATGAGAAAACAATTCTGGGATCGGATAATGTTTCAATTGCAAGATGTGTGAACTTAAATCCTTCCACATTATTGCCAGATGGAATGGTTACTGAGGTAAACAATGAAAATGACATTGATCATGAATGCCGGGATGTTGTAGATTACTGTACAAAACCACGACAGGACATAAAAGATGTTCCTTTGCCTGTATCAGATCTAGTGTACTTTGTGGATGGGTCTTGTTTGAGAACTGATGAAGGGATTCTGAGAGCAGCATATTCGGTATGTACAGTCTCAGATGTTGTTGAAGGTTCACCTCTTGATGGAATTCGTTCTGCACAAATTGCAGAGCTTATTGGTCTAATTCAAGCTTGTGAAAAAGCAGCTGGCAAAAAGGTAACCATAGTGACTGATAGTCAGTATGGATATGGCGTAGTTCATGACTATGGACAGCGATGGTCTCAAAGAGGTTATTTGACCTCTGCGGGTACGCCAATCAGAAATGCAAAATTGATCAAGAGATTGATCGATGGCATTCAGTTACCAGAACAAATTGCTGTTGTCAAGTGTGCAGCTCACAAGAAAGGTGATGATTACATCACTAAAGGAAATGCTTACGCAGATGAAATCGCAAGATACTGCGCAAAGAACAATTATTCAATCAATCGGGAAAAAGACAAAAGTCACATGTTGAATTCTCTCATGCTAATATCTGTAGTTGAAACATGGCAGGAAGTAAAAGATTTGCAAGATGAGGCAGAAGATGAGGAGAAAAACTCATGGTTAAAAGCAGAATGCAGACAGCGAGAGGAAGATGGAGTTTGGGTTTACAAAGATGGAAGACCTGTAATGCCAAACTGCATGATTGCTGACATGGCACGGATGTACCATGGTCCAGGGCATTTAGGAAGAGATTCAATGATTAGGCTATTCAGAGAAACATGGTTCAGTCCAAAATTTAGAATCATTGCAGAGTCACTTTGCCAAAGATGTTTGACCTGTCAACAGATGAATCCAAACAGAAAAACTGTTGTAAGCAGGGGAACCATAGGACGGGAGGGTGGTCCATTTACCAGATTGCAGATGGATTTCATTGAGATGCCGTTGCACAACAGGTTAAAATATGTGCTTGAGTTTGTTTGTCTGTTTTCAAGATGGGTGGAAGCTTTCCCAACTCGTCACAATGACTCAGTCACTGTGGCAAAATTGCTTTTAAGGGAGATCATACCTAGGTACGGATTTCCAGTGACCATTGAAAGTGATTGCGGAACCCATTTTGAAAACAGATTGATGAAATTGATTTGTGAAGCCTTAAACATTCAACAAAAGTTGCATTGTGCATATAGACCAGAAGCATCAGGTGTTGTTGAACAGATAAATGGAACTATCAAAAACAGAATTTCAAAAATGTGTCTAGCCACAGGAGTGAAGTGGACAGATGCTCTTCCACTTGTTTTGATGTCATTGAGAAGCACTCCAGAGAAAAAGACAGGCCTTAGTCCCCATGACATTCTAATGGGTAGAGTAATGAGGCAAGCATTTGTTCCAGTTGGCAAATTATTGAGTATTAGTGATAGTGCAATCATTGAATACTGTCAAAATCTCTCTGATGTAGTTAATTCTGTATTTCATCAAGTGGGAACAGATGTAATTTCAAAGGAGAAGGAACAAGCACATGATTTGTTACCCGGAGACTGGGTGAGGACTAAAGTTCATCGAAGAAGAAACTGTTTAGTACCCAGGTGGCAAAAGGCAAGGCAAGTTATTTTGGTCACAACAAATGCTATTAAGTGTAGAGGGCTGAAAAGGTGGGTGCATGCGAGCCATACAATTCGTGTACCACCTCCTGAGAATTCTGATGAAGATAGTGAGGCAACAACTGATTCAGATTCAGAAGGAGATCCAGAAGATCCTGAGTCTGATGATCAGCAAGAAAATCAACATCAAGAAAATCTAGATGAGAATCAGAACTTGAATGAAGAAGATCTGAATATCGAAACTGGAGATCAAGGTGTTGATGAAGACTTGCTAGAAAAAGAATCTCAAAAAGAAAAAGGAGATTCAGGAGCAGAAGATTCTGAGCAAGACGAAAATCTAATCCAGAAGAGTATTGAAAGGCAAAGAAGTAACTCTGTTGAGGTTCCGTGACAATTGTAAGTGGTGTTCTCGACTCGTACGAATATGGTCGAGTCTGGTATCTATGAACCGCAAATGACAAGTTTAGTGGGTGTGCGCAGTTTTGCTGTGCTAACCTAAACCGTTCGTTTGTTTCGTGGGCTTCTTCATCCGAGCCCACGGGTTCCATCTTAGATACGGCATCCATTTTGTCTCTTGCCCTCAAGTAGCCAGCGAACGGACGCTGTCCGCTTCGCAACCCTGGGATTCCCAAGACTCTTGCGGAAGACACATGTTCCTTTGAAAGTGTCTTTATTATGAGGGGGATGATACTGTAAGGCAGATGGCCCCGCTCGAGGCTCATCTTGCCGTGCCGGTCTATTGTCTTAGCCGTGCATCTCATTAGGCGCGTCCCTTTGATGCCTGTAGCTCGTGTTTCCCGAGACCATCCCTTTTACACCCTTTTCGATCTCCCCACTGTCCTGTCTTCCTCTGCACCTGTCCTTGTTCCTTCTTCGATCTGTTTATTGCTGATTGGAATGTACTAATGGTGGGAAGATGGGCTTTTACAGTTGGGAACTACCACATGTCTCCGTACTTATGTTCCGGACCCTGAATACATCAAAGCGACCCCTCTCGGGGATAATGTTGGGAACTAAGTTGTAAACCTTTGTGTATCATGTTAACGTATAAGAGAAATGTGTATAAAAGGAGCGACCTACAGTAGCAATTTGAAGCAGTCTCCTCGAACCTACACACGCTGTACTTCCTGTGACTTCTATGTTCCCTGCAGTAAATAAACCTCGAATCTTTGACGCCGAAGGAAGTGTCCCGTGTCTCTGTCATTTGTACGCCGGAACAGGTTACCCACGAAGGTTTCAGGTGTTGTCCCCTGGCACCGCTGGGTCTTAGAAAAACCCAGTCCTTCAGTTGGCGCCCAATGTGGGGCTGCATCAGTGGTACCGGTCCAAGCCCGACGATCGTGAGGAACTTCGTGTGAAATCTCCGAGGGAAGGTGCAACCCGCTTCATCGATCCTGTTGTCGAAATAAGTGGCCCGACGACTTTTCCCGCGAAGATTCCCACCTCCTGACGGCTGCGACGGACTGCTGCCCTGACTGTAGACCTGTTTTGGCGCCTAGCGTAGACCTTGGTACAGCGAGACGATTGACGGGCCTTCCTGGTGACGCCATCGATCTTTGAGTTAAGTATTTGTGGGTCGCTCCCAGAGTCCTTAGTTGTGGTTGCTTAGTTGTTGCATGGTTCCATTGCATTTGTGGTTCTTAGTACTCGGTTCTTTGTTGTAATATTTGACGCCTGCAGACGCCAAAAACCGAGGGTTTTGTTCATTGCTGGGACTTGGTAAATCCCGTAACCCTTGAAGTTTGTGAAACTCAGCTAGTGTGCGAGATGCCTAGCCGTAGTACTTTGTTCAGTTGTTTTCGTCGTTGTGGTACGGATTCCCGATTGGAGGACTCATGTCCGATACCTCCGGTTGGAACTCCAACATACGAGCTCTACAGCAAGCACGGACTAGGTCCGATTGCTTTTAATGAATATTGGATCCGCTATACCAAAAAAGATGGTGTCCTTAGTTGGCCACCTCATGGTAGTTTCGAGACCCCGATCTTAGATAATCTCGAGACTAAATTGTTTAAGAAAAAATCAAGGCCGGCCATGTTTGATGCCTTTCGGTTGTGGCGTAAAGAAGCCAAACAGAGAGAAATCAGACTGTTAAAACGTAGTCAGAGAGATGGTGTTGCTACCATTGTAAAGAAAGCAGAGCAGTTTCAGCGAGATAAGGAGGAAAAGGAAAAGGAAGTCTTTGATAGATTACAACGTATGTCTGTCGATAAGTGCTATCCTGTTTTACCGGCGGATATGGACAAAAAGGAGGAAGGTATCGAGGACCCCTTAATGTCTTATCTTATGAAATCACCACCTCCGTACGCGCAGGATACCGCAGTTCCGGTGGTTCCTCCTGTACCTGTTCCTCAACCAGCTCCTGTCCCTGCACTTCCCGCTGTTCCTGCTCCTCTACCTGCTCCTGTCCCTACTGCTCCTCCACTTGTACTTCCTCATACTCCTGCTCCCGCTGCCTCTACTGTTCTGGTTTCTCCTGCCGTTCCTTCTGTTCCTGGTACTTCTCTTGTTACCCCTTTGGGCTATTCTTTGTCTCCGTCTGTTCGACGTCGTACTCCTTCTGTAGCTGCTAACTTTTTTACTTCTCTTGGACCTATTCTTGAGTCCGCTGGTTCGGACGATCCTCAAAGGCGTAGTCAGCTTCCTGGTGGTAGAGAGCGTGACTCATTGTGTAATATGGCTATGGGTTGGGTGAGATGTCCTGCTAGGAATGCTCCACGTGCGGTATTGAAAATGTTTGAGCAATTTAATATACCGACACAAAGATTTGTTTTTGAAGAAATGTGCAAGGCTTTGCGTGACCTAATATCGGCTGACGCATCCGATGATGTGATGACTGCCTTGACTAATCTACAGCTTCAGTTCTCAAGCGGAATGATCATAGGTACTAATGTTCGACGTGCAGTCGAGCAATTACTGTCTCTTCGTCCTTCTATGATGCCTCGAGCATTGTTTGTCGAAGACATTGAGGGACCTTTAGAGGTACCTTGTCAGTTTCCCATGCGTGAAGTTCCTCCAGTATGGATGCCAGCTAATCCTCAGGCTCAGCCCCCGATCTTGGCACATTTTCAGCGAGTTTGGATACACCTCCCATGGAAACGATCAGAAGTTTTACAGGTGAAGCAATCTTTGCCTGACCCTCGCAAAAATCCTGCAGGGTACTACAAAGAATTATCGCAGCTTGTAGACGCTACGATAATGAATCTTGCCGATATCGATATGCTGTTTGGCAATGTCGTACCGCAACCGGTATGGGCAAAGATTCGTCAGGAAGAGCATGCGAACGAATTAGGCGGCGATTGGGCTGCGCTTATAGCAGCTGATGGTTTGCAAGTTGGTGGTGCAAAACCTGACCAGTTGATTGCTGCTCTTCCTCAGAGAATCATTACCCTAATGAAAACGCTTATGCCAGCTATGAGGGTAAATTGGGACAAACTGTCCGCTTGCAAGCAAAAGAGGGATGATTTCTTTACGAGATTTGAGGAGGCTTTCATCGACCACAGTGGTCAAGATATGGGTACCGAAGGTGGTCAGAGGTTGTTCGTGGACAAATTTGTTTCCAATTTATTGCCTGACTTGAGCAACAAATTAAAAAATTCCGAAAGTGCGTGGGCCGTTTCTACTTCTGCTCAGATATTGGCTACGGCTCAATATTATGAGAATAGGGAGAAAGAGGAGAACGATCGTGCTGACAAAAAGACGAAAGAACTCAAAACTAAAGTGTTGTTGCAACAGGCGTATCCTCCGCGTTCGAATCAGAATGATTCACAGCAACGTAATAGATCGCACTCTCAATCAAATAGGTCACAACCACGAAATGATTCCTCCTCACAAAGATCGTCGTTAGGGTACAATCAGTGTGCCTACTGTAGACAGGAGGGTCATATAAAATTCAACTGTCCCGTTTTGAATGAGCGTTATGGTGGTAACACATCTAGAAGAGGTCGTGGTGGTTCTCAACAGACATCACGTGGTAGGGGTCGCGGTGCTCAGAATGATCGTTCCACTAACACTTCTGACTCAAATAATTGTTTTGATCAGCGTGGATCGTCGCAAGGGCGATCTGCTCAGTACAATGTGGATGATTATTACGTCGATCAGGGAACTGACAATGGTAATTACTAGGACAGCCTTAGACAAGGAGAGGGAGTGGTATCAGTTCCGGTTGATCAGAGAGGGCCTTACGTCGCAGTTGCCACCTCGGGCGTCGTTGAGCCTTTTCTGTTGGACACTGGTGCAGCGAAAAGTTCCATAATGCATTCGAAACTCCCTGGCGCACCTTTGTCTGGCTTAACAAATGTTTCCGTTGGATTCTTTGGCGCCCCTGTTAGCAATCCAGTTTCACGCCCTTTGCCTCTTACAATTGGGCCACGTGAGCTTGAAGCTCCCTTGATTCTAACCACTGGTTGTGGTGAAAATCTTTTGGGCCTGGATTTGCTAAAACGTTTATATGCGACTTTGTATTGTTCTCCTGCGGGAGTGAAGCTTACTTTGGGTGAGAGAGTTATCTCTCCAATGTATTTGTCTCTCGATAAGCTTCCACCGGAATTGAGTTCTCTTCCTGCATCTTTGTGGGCAACAGGTCCCAATGACGTGGGCCTGCTTGACATCTCCCCTTATGTTGTCCATTTGAAATCTAATGTGCGGTTGCCACGTATTCCTCAGTATCGTATCTCTCTTGATGGTGAACGAGCATTGTTGGCGATCATCTATGATTTGATCGAGAAAGACGTTATTGAGGAGACTCGGGGAAACGTGTGCAACAGTCCTGTGTTGCCTATTCTGAAACGTACTGATCCTTCGAAACCACCTGTCTATCGTTTTGTTATCGATTTACGGGAGGTAAATAAAATTGTGATTCCTCAGTTCCCCGTTGTGCCCGATATCACGGCGCTACTGACTCTAATTCCAGCATCGGCATCTTGGTTTTCGGTGATCGATTTGAAGAATGCGTTCTTCAGCATTCCGATTGCTGAAGAAAGCAGAGACCTTTTCGGTTTCTCTCTTGGTGGACGCAGCTTCCGGTTCAAGCGTGCTCCTCAGGGCTACTGTGAAAGTTCATCGATATACAGTCAAGCCTTGAAGGGCCAGCTAGATGCGTTTATGTTGCCGGCTGGTGCAGCCTTGATCCAATATGTTGACGACTTATTGGTCGCTGCAGACACTCAGGACATTTGTACAATTGCTACGGTATAGTTATTGCAACATCTCTGTGACTTACATCATAAGGTGTCTCCTTCTAAACTTCAATATTGTTGTCAAGAAGTAACCTATCTAGGTCACTTGTTGTCAAAGGAGGGAAGAAGGTTGACCCCAGAGAGAATTGCTGCGATTGCCCGGATGACTGTGCCAACAACTCAGAGAGATGTGCGTGCCTTTTTGGGCATCACGTCATACTGCAGACAGTGGATCCCGAATTTTTCACTGTTAGCGAAACCATTGGTGGCTCTTACGTGTAAGGACGTTCCAACTCCTTTACCATGGACGGAAGAATGTCAGAAAAGTTTTTCTGAATTACGCGACGCGTTGTGTTCGGCCCCTGTGTTAGGTACCCCTGACTACAGTAAACCGTTCACATTATACGTGCACGAGAGAGAAGGTTGCGCGTTGAGTGTTTTGACGCAACCTTTTGGTGGCAAGCAACGTCCATGTGCATATTTTCCCTCGACCTTGGACCCGGTAGCTAGAGCATTGCCGAGTTGTTTGAGAGCAACAGCGGCAGCTGCGGTGTCCATCCGACAATCAGCAGGATTGGGCATGGATAATATGCTTACGGTGATGGTTCCGCATGCAGTTGACACTCTCTTAAATCGTACGAAAACTCAGCACTTGACGAGTGCAAGGTTGTCTGGGTATGAGTTGACGCTCTTGGCAAGTCACATTCAGATAAAACGTTGTAATGTCCTAAACCCGGCGACTTTATTGCCAATTAGTACAGAGTCAGACGAAGTAACAGCTCATGACTGTTATTTAAGGACTGAGGAAGAAACAAAAGGTCGCGTGGACCTTAAAAACACTCATTTGGATGATCCCGATGGGACTTTGTATGTGGATGGTTCATGTTTTAAATTGCCGAATGGTGATGTCACGACTGCGTATGCTGTGGTAACTTTGAACACTGTTGGGGAAGCTGCAAGATTGAATCAGAATTCTGCTCAGGCTGCGGAGCTGATAGCTCTGACTAGAGCGTGTGTGTTGTCGAAAGGGAAACGGGTGAATGTGTTTACTGATAGTCAATACGCATTTGGCGTTGCGCATAGCTTTGGACGATTGTGGCGAGTGAGAGGTTTTATGACGTCGCATGGTACGAAGATTCAGCATGGACAACTTGTGAATGATCTTTTGGATGCACTTACATTGCCTAAGCAGGTAGCGATTGTTAAATGTAGTGCGCATCGTAAGGTGGCGGATGACGTAGGTCGTGGTAATGCGTTTGCGGATGAGACTGCTAAGGAGACTGCCCAGAACCTTAGCACTAGAATGTATGTGACGAGTTCGGTTAGGTGGCCTACAGAAACGGGTATGTGTGAGGATACCATCGAGAGTGTGAAAGCGATACAGAATGAGGCCACCGAGACTGAAAAGGCGAAGTGGAAAGAAAGTACGGGAAAGTTGGATGCGAATGGTTGTTGGATTGATTTGTCGGAGCACAAGAAGTGGATGTTGCCAGACGCATATGTGCTAGCTGTTGTGACAATGGCACATGGGTTAGCACATATTAGTGTGAAAGGTATTTGTAAGCTGTTGTCCCCTGTGTGGAAGAATGATGGTATCACGAAGTGTGCTGAAAGATTGGTGAAGAATTGCATGATATGTATGATGTACAATCCTGGTAAGGGAACCCCTACACCTGCTGGTCATTTTGCACCCCCTTCATGTCCCTTTGAAGTGATCCAGCTAGACTTCATCCATATGGAGAGATGCAATAACCTGAAGTACGTTTTAGTCGTGGTTTGCGCATTCTCCCGATGGATTGAAGCCTACCCTCTTAAAGACAACACTGCTATGTCTACTGCGAAAATCCTACTGAAGGAATACTTTCCTCGGTATGGAATGCCGCGAATTATATGGTCGGATAACGGAAGTGGGTTTGTAGGAAGTGTAATGAAGAGTGTGTGTAAGGGCCTTGGAATTACTCAGAAGTTCCATAGTGCCAATCATCCCCAGTCAGCAGGTTTGGTTGAAGGGTATAATGGCACCCTTAAACTCAAACTGGCGAAAATTCAGGCCACGACTGGTCTTTCTTGGCCTGACGCTTTGCCTCTAGCTTTGTTGTCAACAAGGGCGACTGTACACTCCCGAGTAGGGCTTAGTCCCTATGAAATAGTGTTCGGTCGTCCTGCGAATGTTTGGGGGGTCCCTAGACCAAGTGTGTTTTCTAATCTTGAGTACCCAATGTTGATTGATTATCTGCATGATCTGACTGCTAAACTGAGGTTAATTCACCAACAGGTCTTTGAAGTATTGCCGACGCAGACGGAGGGTCCAGGCCACCAGCTCCAACCGGGAGACTGGGTGGTTACCAGAAACTTCGCTCGCAAGAAGAATCTGGAACCTCGCTTCACTGGACCCTTCCAGGTCCTCCTTGCTACGAGAACTGCCGTCCGCTTGGAGGGACGCAAAAACTGGGTGCATGCCACCCACACCAAAAAGGTACCTATAGCTTTACCGGCGGACTCGTGGGTGAGGAAGGGCATTGCTTCATCTGAAACCGAAGGACTGCAGACCTTTGTACCTTTTAGAGACGCACAGCCTGTTGGAGAATCCTCAGTGCAGCAGAAAGACATTGTTGAACATTCATCATCACACGACTCAAGATCGGAACAATCGACTGATCGACAGAACTCTGTTCCCTCATTAGATCCCTTGTTTGACGAACAGACACGTCCTGGAAAGATGCGATACTTTTTGCGATCCAATCCTAAAGACTAATAAAAGATTCGTTTCTATCCTTTTGATATCTACGTTACCCCTTTGCCACGATCAGTCTAAACACACGTACTATTGTGATTTTTGTAAATATTGAGTTTTTTTTTCCACACGTGTTTTTACATCCACAGCTGAGAGACTTTTGTACATACTTGCATATAAAATACTTTGCATCCAGGGGAACCGTAGGGCCGCGCGTGTACTTCCTTCTGGTTAGTAGGTCTTGACACTAGGTCAAAGGCCGTTGGTTCCTAGGAACTCCTAGGGATTGACTACTGCTACACAGAACGAAGTGCGTCAAGAAACGTTGCGGACGGTTTTAGGGGATGGCTTTCTCGAAAATTGTGGATTTGGAAAAAGCTCAGGCGCAAAGATTCAAACTGCAACAAATTACCCGTACCAAATGCTTTATGTTTCAGGTGATCCTCCTGTTTCTAATTGTTTCCTTGTTATTGGCGGGTGGGGTGTATCACATGATGTCGTACTTCTTACCTTCTGCCATACCTACTCCTACTTCTGAACCTAAACCTACCTCCACTATATCCCCTCATTCCTTTCATATCTTACCCGAACACGAACAGGCTAGACGTGCAGAATTCCGAAATAATTCCTTTATTCAGCTCCTTCATCAGCACCAGTTAGTGGTTAACACTACTAATTGTTGGGTGTGTGGGTTAATGCCACATACAACGGATAAGGGAATTCCGTATTTGGTCCTTCCTTATAGTTCCCAGGGTTCAGCTCGAGCATTTCAAACAATGTTTCGAAGTGCACTAGATTCCTACCCCAATCGAGAGCCACGTTCTTCCTACTCCGGTCCTGGCTCGTACCACAAGCCTTTGGCTATAGCGATAGAGGATTTAGATAGGGATATCTATGACCCGTCGCTCATCCCAGAGGAAGAGGTACAAGCCTATAGGGTCCTGACTAAGGTTGAGTATAGTGCGCTCGTGAGTGAAAAACAGCTTAGAAGCTCGCCCCCGATATGGGTCGTACCCCACCTTGGTAATTTTTGCTTAATTGGTCGTGGCCGAAGAACGAGAGCTCGTCTTGGAGAGAGTGCTTGCTCCGAGTTTTATATTCTGCCGATGCTCTTTTCCCCTGTGTTTCTGGCTGCCACGGGTACATACTTTGTCTGCCATGATCGTGCATATACATGGTTACCTTCTGACTTTGTGGGCTCATGTTATATCGCAAATCTGTTGCCTCCGACGTTCACTGTTGATGCAGATTATCACAAGACTAGAGTTGTGAGAGGCGTGATTAGCGAAGAAGACACTGCCGGTCAAGAGGCAGGAGACTTTTTCAAGGGTTTCTTTCCGTTTTGGGGACCTATGGTTAATAGTAGGAACCTGAGACAATTGACTCGAGTGGTGGAATCGACAGCTAATATCACTGCCAGTGCCCTTGGTAATATCACCACAGAACTTCAGGCGGATAGGCTCATGACGTTACAAAACCGGATGGTTTTAGACGTTGTTTTAGCAGATCGAGGTGGAGTATGTAAGGTGATCCATTCGAGCTGCTGTATTTTCATTCCAGATAACGCTCCGACTGTCTATCAAGCCATCTCAAAGTTGCATAAGATCTCTGAGTCCATACACGTGGACGTAGGGGATTGGACGCTACTTGGATGGTTTTGGGGCCTGATGTCGACTTGGGGTTGGAAGTTTCTGATGATCATTGGAGTTGTTGCAGCGTTTCTGTTCACGTGTTGCCTTTGTGTGCAGTGTGGTCCTGCCTTATGTGGCCTTTGTGCTACGACGTGTATAAGACAGCCACCTGTTACCAAAGCTGCTCAGTTGGATAGAATTATGTTGCAGCAACATCTAGATGGTCTGATGAATATCGAATATGATTCCGACTAGTGCTTGCCTACATGAGGGCAAAAGGAGCGTCTGAGGTTCCGTGACAATTGTAAGTGGTGTTTTCGACTCGTACGAATATGGTCGAGTCTGGTATCTATGAACCGCAAATGACAAGTTTAGTGGGTGTGCGCAGTTTCGCTGTGCTAACCTAAACCGTTTGTTTGTTTCGTGGGTTTCTTCATCCGAGCCCACGGGTTCCATCTTAGATACGGCATCCATTTTGTCTCTTGCCCTCAAGTAGCCAGCGAACGGACGCTGTCCGCTTCGCAACCCTGGGATTCCCAAGACTCTTGCGGAAGACACATGTTCCTTTGAAAGTGTCTTTATTATGAGGGGGATGATACTGTAAGGCAGATGGCCCCGCTCGAGGCTCATCTTGCCGTGCCGGTCTATTGTCTTAGCCGTGCATCTCATTAGGCGCGTCCCTTTGATGCCTGTAGCTCGTGTTTCCCGAGACCATCCCTTTTACACCCTTTTCGATCTCCCCACTGTCCTGTCTTCCTCTGCACCTGTCCTTGTTCCTTCTTCAATCTGTTTATTGCTGATTGGAATGTACTAATGGTGGGAAGATGGGCTTTTACAGTTGGGAACTACCACATGTCTCCGTACTTATGTTCCGGACCCTGAATACATCAAAGCGACCCCTCTCGGGGATAATGTTGGGAACTAAGTTGTAAACCTTTGTGTATCATGTTAACGTATGAGAGAAATGTGTATAAAAGGAGCGACCTACAGTAGCAATTTGAAGCAGTCTCCTCGAACCTACACACGCTGTACTTCCTGTGATGTCTGTGTTCCCTGCAGTAAATAAACCTCGAATCTTTGACGCCGAAGGAAGTGTCCCGTGTCTCTGTCATTTGTACGCCGGAACAGGTTACCCACGAAGGTTTCAGGTGTTGTCCCCTGGCACCGCTGGGTCTTAGAAAAACCCAGTCCTTCACTGTGTGCAGGAACAAGAAACCTGAAACTGGGAAGCTAAAGGTGATTGCTGAAGAAGAGGAAGAATTACCAAGTACCAGCTATAAGGATGATGATGTTCCTAATGGAGTGAAGCTGCCGAGTAAAGAAGTTTCTAGGTACAGATTTGAAATCTCAGATACAGACACTGATGAAAGTGATGAAGAATCTGAAATAAGAAAATTCAGAAAAAGAGCTTGGAAAGCTGAATGTAATGAAAACGTGCCAAAGAAGAAAATTCTGAGGAAAGGAGATATTTGGCCTGAAGATAATTTGAAATTTAAACTGGTGAAGAAATCAAAAGAACAGATCAACGAAATTTCTAGTCAGGGGGGTGACTCTGATAAGAAAAACGAGAATAGAAAGATTGAAGTAATCACTCGAAAGACAAAAAGAGTAATAAAGCCAAATCAGAAGTATAAGTCCCCAGAGTGGACCTATATCATAATACCACCAATTGTAGAGGTGGAAAGCAGTAGTCAGGAAGATTTGGAAGAACTTATTGACAAAGATTGATATTGTTTAAATTTGAGATAAGGGTTTTGATTCCTGGCATAAGGCTGAAGAAAATGTGTTAGGTGACTTTAGGTCGAAGAAACTGTGTTTAGTTGAAAAGCACATATTCATGTGACGCAAGGTCGAAGAAAAGCTGTTTAGGGTTCTTTGAAAAAGTAAAAAAAAAAATTAAAAAGGGGGTATAGTGTAGTTTTACAGTTTTAGTTTTACACTCAGTTTTACACTTACATTTTAGTTGATTTACAGTTAATTTACATTATTTAAAATTTTTGTTTTGAGAATGCCTAGTTCTGATACTTCAAGGTGTTCTATCTTGAGAAGATGTTGCAAAATGTCTTCAATTTGTGTGGTTCTATTAATTTTAGTTTGGTTAATATTGGCTGTAGTTTACCCTTTTGGTATTGACAAACAAAAACTCAAGACTAACATAACAAGTAAGACAGAGACTAAACATGAAAAACATGCTGGTAAGTCTAGCAGAGTTATTGAGCATAATCCAGAGATTCATCGAGATAGATCTGTTGGAGATTTCTCAAGCAATTCATTTTCGAGGCTTCTGTCTGAATATGTTAAAGTAATGAATGTTAAGGATTGTTATGTTTGTGTGAAATTGCCTGCTTCTGTTTCAGAGGGAATAACTTATAATATGTTACCTCTCACTTATGGCATCACTTGCAGTGTAATAGCTAGCCTGTTTTATCAAACTGGTCGTCTGGAGTACTATTACTCAGATTTTGATGAGGTTTTTGCAAATCTCAAAGTTGTAAATAGCTTGAACAAAGTAAAACCCGCGAAACAGATGAGGGAATTCTTTTTAGTTACAAATGAACTTAACTACGAGTATGCTTATAGAAATAATCTAACTTGCAAAATGAGAGCAGAGGAAAAGACTTTCCTGAACATGGTTGAGGAGAGAAGGGCTGATTACAAGAGAAATTAGATGCTTAAACATGCCAAGTCCAAGTACTGGCAAATGGAGGATGCTAAACTAAATGGTGTTAACACAAATGCAGCCATACATATAGATGAGCCAGTTAGTGGTAAATTTTGCATTAGAAGAGATAACACACTTTATGATAACTTTTTTGTGGGTGCTAGTCAGGGATACCTATCGTATCATAGGGGGATGGGGATTTAAAGGTGGTAAGGATCCAATATTCCCTGGAATTTATTTTATTTGTGGCAATAAAGCATATTTTAGCCTCCCAGACCATTGGTATGGAACATGCTATCTTGGATTAGTTTTTCCAAAAATGTTTCATGTTGACAGAAATGAAAAAGGTACTTTTGAATTTGGTGAACAAACTTATAGGTACAAAAGAGAAAGTTTTACAGAAGTCCTGGGAGACATCTTTGGTGCTGTCATTCCCATGGTAGGAATTACCATGAATTCAATCAAAATCAGAAAGGTTTCTACAATCGTAGATAGATTGTCAACAGATACTGCAAGTGGTTTTCAATTAGTCAATACAGAACTTGTTGCTACCAGGAGCATGGTTATGCAGAATCGTCTTGCATTAGACATTCTGCTTGCAAAATAGGGAGGAGTCTGTAGGGTCTTACATGTCCAACATTGTTGTACTTATATTCCTGACAAGAGTAGGAATATAGAGTCGCTTATTAAGAACATTACTGAGTTTCACGAAGAAATAGAACCCCTGGAAGAAGAAAGTTTCACTGAACGAATAGGCAAAAGAATGGAGGCAATAAAAGAATGGTTTTCTGAAGTTGGAAGCTCCATCATTGGCAAAGTGCTCTATCCAGTAATTGTCATCATTATAGTGATAATGCTGCTAAAAATTTGTTGCATGATTCATAAGAGGAAGCATCAGAAAGAAAAGAGGAGGATTTACAAACTCAGAAAGGAACAAGAGAAGGAATATGAATTAGAGGAGATGCGAAGGGCTCAGTTTGAAAGTGTTGATCAGACAGCAGAAACAGGGGTTTAGGGAGACTAATACTGAAATAATTCAATATGTGATGTCTCTAAATTGGGTTCAAAATTTCAAAATTTTGGGTGTTGTTTGGTGATTTTTAAATCACCAGATGAGGGAGTTGATGGAGCGAGTTTCAGAATTGTTTTTTGTTCTGACTTGCGAAGTTAATTCTCTGTAACAAGAACTAATTTATTAATGAATTGTTGCATGATTTGTTTTATTAATTCAACTTAGAGTAAAATTACATTCACAAACATGTGGGATTAATATTATGTGCTCTTGTTGCATTTTGCGAGTTTGTCCTGTAACACATGATTAATATTGTCTCGTTCGTCCTTTTGTCTTTGTCATTATTAAACGCGGCTGATCATTTTTATGGCATGTGCTTTTATTATGTGTGCTTATGTGTTTGTCTTTTGTTGTAACTGTTTATATATGTTTTGTTTGTCATCTTTTTACTCTTTCAGATATATAAAGACTCCAGCTGGACATTAAGAAGAATGGTAGATATTAAATGTGCTGCTTTATTTGTTTGCTTCTGCTAGGTGACATATACTAATGAGTTAATTATTAGCAATGAAGGGTGGGTAACAGAAGGGGTTTATTTTACTTGAATTATTCACCTTTTTGTGCTTGTTTAAATACTAGCTCGAGTGAGGTTTGAGGCCTGTACATCAAGCTCCGAAAGCAAAAGCGTCAAGGCCAAGAAAGCGTGTAGAGGCAGCTTGGCTAAAATCCTGTAGGAAATAAACTGAGAACTTTTAGTTTAATGTATCAACTCTGGGAAGTCAGTGTGGCTTCGTGTCAATGGACAATAACATAATGATGTCACTAAGACTGATGCGTTGGCCTCTCGGTGGTCTGATGGATGTCAACCAATTAGGTTGCTGCTTTTCGTAAAAATATTGTTTTTAGTTAGATTAGTGTGTAAGAAAGGTATAAAAACCTAGCCTCTTGAGGAGAGCAGGGCTGACTGTTTCCTGAGGGCGAAGTGTTGTCCGTTTTCCTTGGACACGTAAGGCATGATTGCTTAATAATGTTTATTCCTTTTCAGGTCAGATAGCTAACATAGGGTCTAGGGTTGATGTTTTCTTAAATTCATTATTTCTGTGCAATTTTGAAGTGTCAGACCTTTTGAGCCAAAAATCTAATGATTAAAACTGATTTAATAAAAATGTTTGAAATTAATAATTGAGCTAATAAAGATTTTTGAAACTTTGAAACTTTAAAAATAAAAGACTTAAAACGTCAAGCTGGTCTTGATTATTTAGTCGTTACCATTAGCTTAATTCATTGGCCTCAATGGTCTAATTAAATGTTTATTGATAATTCATGAATATAAATGTTATACTGCAGTTATAAATATGTACATATGAGTTTAATAGTGTGATTAATTAGGCCACATGATTCAGCTTCATGATTTTCTGTCTTAGTTGTATGGGCCTTGGTATTGATTAGTTTGGTGAGTATTAGGTAGTGAATGGTGACGTATATGAGACAGAATTTCTATAGTGACGCTGGATCACAAGCATCATCATATTCAAAGATGCCATCAGCTGCACTACCTACAATTACACCCCCACCAGCTCCAAGGAACACCTCACCTTCAAGATGCATGTCACAGCCAACTTATCGCTTGGCAGAACCCTTGTATACAGACCACCTCGACCCTGCACTAATTTGCCCAGTCACATCTCAGACTTCATCACACTCATCATCAAACCAGCACTTTTATCCTCCTCTGAGACCTTAGAAGCCCTTTTGGTTCCTGATGGACTCCATAGGCATGTGGCGTGTTAGAGGTTTAGGATGTAGGGGTTCACTGTTACACACAGACGAATAAAGACATGTTATACTAAGCTCCGTGTGTGGCATAGTCATTAGCAGGTACCCAAATTGGGAAGGATGCTACACAACTCATACTCGAATGCCCTTCTAGAAAACCTCACAAACCCTGGCCTCACGCAGCACATTACTGAACCCACCCACACCACCAGACACCTATTGGACCCAATTTTCTCCTCAATCAGTAAATGTGACCTGGACAGACCACGCCCCCATCAGTTTCTGTATACCCATCCTGCACCATCACTGACCTACCACCACAATAACCACCTGCCAGAGTTGGAAAAGCAAAGCATCTCAGAAGAGAAATGGGCTTCCAACCTCTCAGAGCGTTAGTCTGAGCACACCAGCAACTTTCTGAAAGCCATCAAAAACCTCAGCAGCTAGATGCACCAACAACTTGGCTCCCCTCAAGCGCAGCCCAAAGGCAAGAGCCTAACCACAGGCCTGATAGTACATAGAAGAATTCAGGCTGACAAAACACCTCTTCAAGCAACTGAAGCACAAATGGAGAACTGGTCAAGACACCACAAATAAAGACATCTTCAAATCAGCTTTAAGACAATACCACCAGCAGATACGAAATACCAAGCACACAACTCTTGCAGATCACATTGACACCAGCACTAATAGCAGCAAGGAAATCTTCGCCATCATCAAAGATTACACCATGCCTCCTACCGCCTACAGTAACATCACCCCCTCACAAGAACTTTGCTACAAGTTTCTCGGAATTCTTCTGTAAATAAAATCACCTCCACATACAGCAACTTCATTCCTCAACCGGACCCTGTTACAGTTGAAACTCAACTTCCCAAAATGGCAGATGAATGAACCCTCACCTTGTGCACTGCCAAAATCACTGTAAAATTGCTGCTATTATGAAAACCATCCATCCAACCCCTGCCCCCACCACGCCTTTGCCTAAGGACTCCTACCAATCAGTGAAGCACAAACACCCATCCTCAATGCCTCTATCAACTCAATCACATTACCAGATACCTGGAAATATGCCACCATCTTGCACCTGCTCAAGAAACCATCTGCTGACCCAGCCATGCTGTCCAAATACAGACCATCTCCCTCCTGCTACAGCCAGCAAAGGTTGTATAGAAACTAGTCACTGCAACCCTCATTCTCCTGGACCTCTCTGCTGCATTTGACAGGGTCGCATATCCCATCCGGTGCCTGCATGAGATTGGCATCCAAGAACCCGCTCTTCCTTGTTTATACTCTTTCTTAACAGATAGAACACAAGATGTCAGCTTGGCACCTTAGTCCTCGGTATTCCGGAAACTAATTTGTAGAGTCCCTCAAAGCTCACTGCTTGCCCTACCCTCTTTAATGCATACATGATCCCTCTGGCCAAAGTCAACTTCCTCTCCTGTGCATTCAACATGTAATTCACATTCTCCCTCTCAGACAAGACCCCCACAAGAAACAAGTTCACCACCTGCATGACCACAGTCACTAACTGGATAAAAGCCAACTGTCTCAAGCTCAACATGGAGAAAACAGAAGTAGTAATCTTCGGCAAGAACAACTCACCATGGGACTTCAACTGATGGCTGGTCCATCTCAGACCCACACCTACACCTGCACCTAATACCCATGCCAGGAACCTTGGAATAATTATCAACAGCAAACTGGACATGATTGCACAAGTCAACGTAATCACTGCATCCTGCTTCCACACCTTGAAGATGCTGAGGAAGATCTTCAAAAGACTCCCTAGCAACAGAAGAAAAACTGTTACTCGCGCTCTAGTTACCAGCAAGTTGGACTATGGGAACACCTTCTACGCCCACACGGAACTCACTTTAACCCACACCTCAGGGAACTACACTGGTTTCCAATACACAAATGTGCTTAATTCAAACTCCTCAAACCTTCAAGGCACTTCACAACTCAGGCCCCACCTACCTGAACAGTTGCATCTCCTTCCACCAAATATCCATACACCTCTTCTCTGCAGGACTCCTACTCGCCATAGCCCAACCAACCTACCATAAGTACGACTAGGCACACACACCTACTCAGTGCCAGGATACCATAGTGCGCTTTAGAAATACATATAATTTACCAAAGTAGAAAAAAACTTGAATTTCAATCAGATTTTGACTGCTAGTCACAGCAGGGCTTTCAGCGCATTCCTAATGGGGTCCAGTTAGCATTGGTTAAGGCACAATCTTTGAATACTGTATTTACTTACGCAATGAATGAGTCAAAGTATGCCTCCTGGGTTACTAGGTTGAAGGGTGGTGAAAATGGTGTGCCCTGACCTACAGGCCAGTTGAAGTGTAGTGAGGTATGGCCACTTTCAATCTTTATGATGGTTTCTTGTTTCCGTTCATGCTGAGAAGGCCCTCTTTAAACCAGTGGAGGATGTAGTACGAGCACACAATGATGTTACTTGTGTTATTTAGGTTGCTATATAGTCAGAAAGGAATTTTAGTGTAATCTCTGCACATTTGGAAGGTTACTACCTAAGGCTTACCTGTGCCTATGAACAAAAGAAAGGACTGAACTTTGAGGATGCTGCAGGGTATGAAGGTGTAGAAGACTCACCTGTTACAATACTGAATTTATTTTTACTGTGGTTAGAAAGAAAAGAGTGGACCCAGGATAGAGCAGTGCCCGCTATTCCACCCCATTTTTCTAGGTTGTTCAACAAAATGACTGGTCAACAATGTCATATGCAATGGGCAAGCCATTGCGTATGGGTCTGGTTTCTTATCTTCATCTATTGAGGAGAAGAGTTGGCCTAACGGCTAGGGCGGTCGACCTCGAATCTGGGGAACCAGGTTCGAGTCTCGGCGATGACGCTGAACTTCCTGTGATTTGGGGCAAATCACTTAATCTCCCTGTTCCTAACAGAAATGAATGTGTCCTCATGTAACGCAACTGGTACTATGTAAAGCGCTCTGTTACCCTGTACCTGGTCAAGTTTGCGCTATATAAAACTCCGTAAAAAATAAAAAGAGAGAAGGAGCTCCTATCTTATTGCTGTGTTGGTGTCCCCCAGATGTCTAATACCACATTGATGGCTGTGAAGCAGATGATTTAGTTCTCTGTGCTAATGGGAGTTGCTTTGTCACCTCAATTTCCTCACAACTTGCTGAAGAAATGGAGGTTAAGCTTGGGCCTGGTAATAGCCAAGCTCTTGGGCTCCGCATGATTTGCAGATTTGCAGTGATAATAGCTTGCTTTTTGTTGTCGGGCATGACTCTTCATTTGACGGAGGAGTTTGTCATATTTTATCTCTTCCTTGAGTGACTTTACACCTTGTACCTTTGCATTTTTTTCTGTTTGTATCTCTTATGTAACTTATGAAATTTAAAGTCCTTATGTAACGCAACTGGTTCTTTTGTAAAGCTCTCTGACACCTTTGGGTAATGTTCGCACTAAATAAAATCGCATTAAATGATACAAGCATTTGCAATGCAATAGGTCTCACATTAGGAAAGTTTGAGCTATTGGTACTGTAAATGACAAATTTGTTATTTATGTGTTGGTTTTGAAAATAGCGAAATTAATAACTTTGTCATTTACAATGCCAATAGTTGTAACTTTCGCAAATATGACACCTATAGCATTTGTAATGCAATATGTATTGTATTAACGTGACTTAGATGTATTGATATTACAAATAACAATGGCTGTAATTTATTTTTATTAATTAATACTTAAATAAAAGTTATTGTGATTTATAATGGCAATAGCTTAAACTTTGGTAAATAACTTTTGTGAAGATTATGTTCAGTGTATTTTATTGTGACTAAAATCCAAGAACAGAAGTGAAATATTAACATCTTTTTGTGACATTTGTAATAAAGCTTGAAACATTGAGAGAACATATTTGAGCCAGTTGTTGTTGAATGGTTGCACAGATTGATGCTGTGGTGGCGCTGAGTGATGTTGTGGTTGTGACGAGTGATGCTGTGGCTTTCAGTGATGCTGTGGTAGCGCATAGTAGTGATGTGGTGCCCCTGAGTGATGCTGTGGTGGTGCTGAGTGATGCTGTGGGGATACGATAGAGTGAGTGCGATAGATAGATAGAGGGAGGGCGATAGATAGATAGATAGATAGATAGATAGATAGATAGATAGATAGATAGATAGATAGATAGATAGATAGATAGATAGATAGATAGATAGATAGATAGAGTGAGAGCGATGGATAGACAGATAGAGTGAATTAATAATTTTCTGCTGTGGGCAGTGTGCTCCTCAGAAGCATTCCCCAGGTAAAGGGAGGCTTTGTGTGAGCCGCATTCCAGGCAATTTACAGTGACGGTATGACCAGAGAGGCAGAGAATGTGATGAGAATTGCCGACCTGCAGGCCTTCTTTTTTTTTTGATGCGCATGAATCTCAGTAATTAGTATGCACACAAAGTGATAAATGTATCCCCCTTAGCCGTAACCGTTGAACCACTGGCTCTATGTGTTGCATGCATGCGTTAATGTGGCAGTCTATTTTGGCCAGCAGGCGCATTCACAACACAATGAAAATGAACTACTATTACCCAATGTAACGGTACTCAATTCATCCACCTTAGAAGCTGGAAGTGTGAGTTGGTCCTGCCAGGATGTGAATTGGTGACCTTCATTACATAACTGCAGATGTATGCAGCGAGCATTTAAAACACAGAAAAATCTTGCTGTGAATGTGTGTTTGTGTGCGTATGTGTGTGTGCGTGCCTGCATGTGTGTGAAAGAATTAGCACTAAATAGCACGTGTGTGAGTTGGTCCTGCCAGGATGTGAACTGATGACCTTTATTACATAACTGAAGATGTCAGCAGCGAGCGTTTAAAATACAGAAAAATCTTGCTGTGAATGTGTGTGTGTGTGCGTGTGAGTGTGCATGTGTGTGAAAGAATTAGCACTAAATTGTGTACACTGGTAAACACTCATCTGTTTTGGCTGGACTATAATTAAATATGCCTTCTCTCCATTACCACTGGCCATTTATACAATCTTTCAGAGTTCTATTAAGACTGTTCGCAACCAAAAGCTTTCAGAAACAATCAAACATCTTGGATTGTAGCCCTGATAAGACAGTCTTAAAGCACTGCCCGCTCAAAAAAAAATCACCCTGCTTCTAGCTCACCAACAGCTGGAGATAACATTTAAAAGAAGAGTGATAATAAGAAGCCAGAGTTACAGTAAAGATGTGGCAGAGGCAGGAAGAAAGGAGGGGGTATTGGGCGGTAGGGTCCGAACTGAGTCAGGATATAAACACAATAGCATGTAGAAGTAGGTGGAAAACTGAAATCACGTGGTAGACTTTGGAGAGCATAATATGTGGCAAAAATTACACATGAAAGAACAGGGAAAGGGAGGGGTATGAGAGGATGGCTGACAGGAAGCAGTGAGGGACAAAAGGGCTATGGAAAGAAAGTCGTGTGAAGTAGGAGTCCATGCAATTGAAAAGATGTTAGCGAGGGGGGAGTACAGGTCGAGGTGATGCAGAAAAACGTGGTAAAAAGAGATACTGATAAGAGGCTAGTGGCAAGGACGCAGACGAATAAAGAGATGTGGAGAAACAGGAAGAAAATGCATATGATTGTGAGTGGGAAAAGAGAGAAAAGGGATTCTATGAGCAAATGAGCCTAACAAGTAGAGGAGCTGGGAAAGAATCAGGAAAGATGTGGGTTAAGGAGAGAAATGAGGAAGTGTGCAGAGCGCAGGAGAGATGGGTGCGATAATGGGAAAAGGTTTAGAAAACAAAAGACGCGCTGGAGCAAGAGATGAAAATAATACATTAAAATCTAATACACAGTGATTGGTGAGCGGAGATATGGCAAAGGAGGAGTGAGGCGAAGTCTCTGCTATAAAAAAACAAGTTGGGCGGGGGGCGGGGGAGTGAGCGAGTGGGAGGGAAGCGCTGGCGAAGCATCACGCTTCAAGAGCCTGGTGGGAGGGAATGGGTCAAGCGCGCGCTGGAGAAGCGTCACGGTTGAAAAATTAACATGCATTGTAGGAAATCGGCTGGTCCAAGAGACTTTGGTTCAGATGTAATAGGTTTGAGTAACAAATTACTCGACCTAAAAATGAAATGAAATTGACTGCACCCAAAACCTTGCTCCTTGATAGACTGACTCATTTCTTTTCGTCACTGTATTGCACTTCGCTTGCTAAAGGTAAACACCAAAATCAACTAAGAGTAAATATATCTATTTCCATCATTCATAGCATCACTTAACACTCTACTCTTGAACAAACTTGATTGTAGTGGGAGCTTCCAGTACAACAGTTAATCTGAGTGTGGCCACATATACTCACGTGAAACGTTCTCATGCCGTGTGCCTGCTCATAAATTCTTATTATCCCAAGTCACTTAACTTGTTATGCATAATAGTGATTGACTCAAAGTCCATTTTTCTAGGTTTCAAATAATTCCTTGGCATGAATTCCCCTAGCTCAAATAGACCATCTCCTTTCCCTCCCCTTTATAAGCGACTCTTTTCACTAGCAGTACTTCACTCCCTCCTCCCCATACCTAATCCTCTAAGGTATATAGCTTTAAATCCTTGCAGTTTTTTCTCTCCAGCAGTGGCCCACTCTCTCACTGGACATAAACACCACTTTCTAGATTCAATAAGGCCTTAATAACCCACCCCTCTGTAGATGCATACCTTCTTGATTAGGCATCGGAAAAAATACTTTAATGTATTAAATTTCTAAGAAACAGCAACGATGCACCTTGCATGGATCAGCTCCACTGCAAGCCACCTAGAAAACTATCTTTGTATTGCTTCAATTACCTACAGGTCATCATCATTATGCTGAATCCCCCTCTTCTTCATCGCCGTCCTTGCAGAATGAGCGTAAATTACATCCAGTGAACAAGCATTTAATTTAACCCGAATTCTTTACTCTGTAGGTATGTTTACCCCACATGTCTTTACCCTGCATGCTGCTGGATGGCATATATATTCTTTTTAAATGGTTCATATATTGTTTTTAATGATTGCATCGTATGTATTGGTAAGTTTTTTAAATATGTAGTATTTAAATTAAAAAATATATATAAGGAGTGGGGTGTAAAGGATTACAGGTGAAATGGGTGGGGAATATTTCAGTACTAAGATAGTTATCTTAAATATATTTAAATATTTAGTAATCATTTTATTATGAAATTAAAAAGGGACTATTTTAATGCTCAGGTACTTTAATGTATTACATTTAAAAATAATCCAGTTTAAATTGAATATAAAACATAAGGGGGGGTTACAACCTCAATAAAAAAAAGAATATAATAAAATAAATGTCATTTTAAGGAGCAAGATGCATAGGTTATAGATGAAATGGACAGTGAGAATTTTAATACTCAGGCATTTTAGTATTAAATCTTTTTATTGACCGAGTAAAATATAGAGAACAAAGTTGAGGCACCTACAACCCAGAGGGCCGGCTATGCATAAAACTGTTATGCAAGTCAAATCACAATGCGTAGATGGGCTGTAGGTGTTAAACACAGCAAGCCGTACTCAGGCATTTTAAAATCATTTTAATATTTAGTATGAATTTAACCCATTCCGTGCTTGTGACGGAACCACTCCTTCACGATCCACTGGCGCGCTGTGCTCATGACGGAGTGATTCCGTCACGCCGCGGCTGCTCCGCCCAAGCGGCCTCAATTCCCCGCCTGCGAGGGTGAATTAATGAGCGGGCGGGCCATGACGGAACCACAGTGCGCCCGTGGCCAAGGGGTTAATATGAAAAAGGGGGATGCAGGTTTAACCCTTCATTATAAAAAGGGAAAAATCTATGTATATTGAGGATTGGGATGCTAGGTTATAGGGGAAATGGGAGAGGAGTCATTTAATACTCTAGCATTTTAAATGAATTTTAATATTTTGTATTAAATTGAACATGAAATGAAACATGGGGCTGGGGAGGATTACTCCCCATCATAAACAGGTAAAAGAATATGTAAATTGATGTCACAATTCACACCCTGTGCTCTTGTGCCAACCACCAGGGGGACGAATTGTGGGATTTTCCACTGTTATAAAAAGCTTCTGGACCCTCCCCTTCATGCATGTACTGACTTCCAGCATTTTGGTTGCAACTTGGAACTGGCCATCCATTCCCAATCCATGCTGGGTTTTGTGAAAGCCTGCCTGCTCACGCTTCAATTCAGCCTGCTCAGCACTTGAAACTCTGCTACCTAGAATTACCTACTCACTGCTTCGCCTGCACCCATGCAGATCAAGGATGGGTGGAGGAATCCAACTCACCTGTGACTGGCTGCTGCCAGCCTGATCACACCTGATTCATGTAATTACTATGAGCTCATTTAAACCCCAGTTACTTTCAGTCCAGGGTTGGTCATTGTAGCTGTGTACTTGTGAGACCGACCTTTGTTTCCTGAGCTTTTGATATCCTTGTTTCCAGTGTTTCCTGAGCTCTAGTTATTCCCTGTTCCTGAGATGCTGCGGTTTCCCTTGTTCCTGAATTAGCACTGCCTGCAGTGCTACCTTGACTCTTGAGCCTTCTCCTTTATTCCTGTTTTTGAGCTTTAGTAATTTCTTGTTCCTGAATTAGCACTGCCTGCAGTGCTACCTTAACTCCTGAGACTTAGCATTCCTTGTTCCTGTTTCTGAGCTTTCGTAATTCCTTGTTCCTGAACTAGCACTGCCTGCAGTGCTATATTGACTCCAGAGCTTTAGCTCAATTCTAGATCCTGCTCCAACACCGCCTTCAGTAGTAATTTGTTTTCTTGATTCCTGAGCCAGCACTATTCTAGTATGCTGTTGTAGCCTCCCCATCTGTACATCCTTTTCCAGTCCCTGGCTTCCTTCCCATTTCTTTGGTTCCAGTTCACAGTTTGATGTCTTTCTGTTGTCTTGCTTCTTGTCAGAAATGGGGTCTCTAGTTGGCATGGGCTTGCACCTTTGTCCAAATAGAGACCCTTCTTCCTAGCCAGGATAAGGGAGTAACACTCCTAAAATAACCCCGGCTCACCCCCTTGGTAGCTTGGCACGAGCAGTCAGCCTCATCTTAGAGGCAGTGTGTAAAGCATTTGCACATAACCAACAGTAATACAGTGTAAGCACTACAAAAGGACACCACACCAGTTTAGAAAAATAGCCAATATTTTCATATACTTTAAGACAAAAACAAAAACAATAAAAATCCACAATACAGTACTTAAAAATCTACAGTTATCAAAATGTGCTTTAAAAATAGTTCCTTGGGGCGTGGCCAAGATGGCGGGGTGAGCGGACGCTTCTTCCCGCAGCTCCTCCGGCCCGACTAGGCCCGAGCCCTTTTTCGGCAGCTTCTCTCCCCCCGCTGGAGCTCAGCGGCCGTGGGAAGGGTGGCGGAGACCCTGGGGCACACATTGGTGCAGCTTTGGTCCCGAACGCTCCGGCGGAGGCACGCTCAGAGACTGATAAACTACCTGCGGAGCGCCACGGAGGCGGAGTGGCGCGGAGCGCTGGCCGGGAGGCCTGAGTGGACCCTGCTGCTGGTGTCTGGTGGCCTGGCACGGAGTTCGCTTGAATACCCGCATCAGATTGTGCCCGGTATGGTACGCCGGATGGGTGGCTACCACGAGATGTCGAGAAGGGGGATGCCTATTGTCTGATCGTGGAGGCACTTGGATCTGCAGCGGTGGCTTGATACATTGCGTGAGCCAGTTTAGGACAGTGCTCAGGATCTGGGACCAGGTCATCTGTCTCTTTTTTGGCTCAGCAATCCTGGAAGGGGCTCAATTCAGGGGCACTGACTCTTGGCATAGCCTTGGCGGTGCCATCGGGCTCGGAGGGTCTGCCCAGCTACGCCCAGCCGCCATCCTATCTTCACGGCGACGGTGACGAGGCCCTCCTACAGTGTCGCCCGGGGACAGCTCCTACACGCCTGGCCCTACATAGCTCTTTCGTCCTGGGGGATGCTGCGGTCTGGGTCCCCCCTGTAGTGGCCAGCGCCTGAACTTTGGTTGGAGTGCGAGTTGGCCTCTGCAACAGAGCTGGCCCGCCATTTTGTCCTCTGTGGCGCAGGACCCGTGGTGTCCCTACTACAGCGGGCGTCCCCCCCGGCGGCGCTCTGCCAGCCGTTGGAGACTCATCGACGCCGATACCTGCTGCCAGCGCCCTGGGATCGCACATCTGATTGAGTGGAGTGCGGCAGTCTACAGAGCACGAATGTCGGGGAACCGAGGATCGAGGAAGGGGGACCGCACCCTGCCGGACATGCTCAGCAGAGCCCAGCAACAACGAGACAGGGCGCAACCGTCCCCAAGCTCTTCTAGAGCTGCAGCGGACCCGGCCGGGGGTGAGCCCCCCGTCACAAGGTCCTTCATGGAAGACCTGTTCAATTCGCTTAAGGCTGACTTTCAGACGCTGAAGCAGGAGGTGGCCAGCGAAGTGCGCGAGGTCCGCAGGGAGGTGGAAGGCCTAGGGGAGCGGATGGAGATGGTGGAGGCAGCGGCTCAACGGAGGGACGAGGAGATTGTCCATTTACAGCAAGACGTTCTCCGTCTCAGGGAGCAGCATGTCGAACTCCAGGCACACAACGAAGACCTGGAGAACAGGTCGAGAAGAAACAACATTCGCGTCCGAGGTGTACCGTCCGCAGATGAAGGGACAGATTTGAAGGGCTACCTGAAGGACTTGTTCAGGGAGATTCTGGGTGAGCCCGCGGACTTCCCGATTCGAATCGACAGGGCCCACAGGGTCGGTCGACAGCGACAGTCGACGGCACCTCCACCGGACATTTTGGCCTACCTCCCGGATTTCCCAGTGAAGGAACGCATAATGGCTGAGGCCCGCAAGAAACAGCCGCTGACCTTTCGCGAACGGCCTGTGGCGTTGTTTCAGGACCTGTCTGCCATCACGCTACAGAAGCGCAGGTCCTTCAAAATAGCGACGGATTTCCTGAGAGAGAATGAGACGCCGTACTCTTGGGGGCATCCCTTTCGCCTAATATTCAGCTGGAATGGCGTGCTGCACCAGCTGCGCTCCTTGCAAGATGTCTGTGGTGTCCTGGGTCTCACGGCCACGGAAGAGGGTGAAGCGACACCGGGCTGGAGGCGTTCTGATCGAAGGGGGCGACGGCGGTCGGCGAGGAGGAGATCGACGGCGAGTGCTGGACGGCCGGACTCACCCACCATCAGGGCAGAAATGGCCAACGCCCTGAGAGAAGCGGCCAGGGACTCGGCCGCCACGAACGGAGTCACCATAACGGCGTAGATTCACTCCGGGGGGGAGATGGACATAGCTTCTGCAATGCCAGGTTTGGGGGTTGGAGGGAGGGTCGGGGGAGAGGCGGGAAGAACGAGTGGCCGGACGTCCACTTTTTGTACTTTCCACAGACTTGTCCGTTTTGGGACATGGCTGGGACAATGGGTTGTTTGAGCGTGGGTGGGGAGTTGGCTAGTTGCCATGGGTTTGTTTTGGAGGGGGTTGGGAGTTGTTTAGGGGTAGAAGAGGTACCGTCCAATATCTCAAATGTTATTGCTTGGTTTTACTTTGCTTGTCCTGCACTGCTGTCCCCGCCCCCCCCGCTCATTGATTGCCTGCGGCTTGGCACTTATGGTCCCTTGGGGATATGTCGACACTGAAGGTAGTGACCCTTAATGTTAAGGGTCTGAACAACCCGGTGAAGCGAAGGGCGATCTTATCTCTCCTGGAGGGGACACAGGCAGATATATGCCTCCTGCAGGAGACCCATTTACTGCCACGGGATTGTCATAGGATGCGCTCTAATAAGTTCCCAACTCAGTTTTTCTCCTCTGCTGCATCTAAGACCGCAGGGGTGGCCATTTTGCTAGCGAGTTCCTTCAGGGGGGAGGTGTTGTACAAATTTGCAGAACAGAAGGGGAGGCTATTGGCATACCGCCTCCGGCTGGGGGACACAACGTTCACTATTGGTTCCTTATATAGCCCAAATGACCACCAAGAGCGCTTTCTAGACTCGGTGCTGGTAGACGTGACTGCCTCCCCTGATCGACATATCATTCTAGGGGGTGATTTGAATATAGTCTTTGACTCTACACTCGAAAGATCGGCGCAGCGATACCCGCAGACTGGGGAACTTTCACAGGCTGGGAAGGCTCGAATCACTGATATGGATCTGCATGACCTTTGGCGCACCCTCCACCCCACGGATGGGGACTATTCTTATTATTCACATGCGCACCGGACCTACGCACGACTAGACTACTTATTGGTTAGCGGGCCGGTGTGTGCCGCTGCTACGGCGACGGACATTGGGGTCCTGTCGCTGTCTGATCATGCGCCAGTCGTGGGCACATTTGCGCTTCCGACGGCCTCCCCCTCTCGGGGGGTGTGGCGTCTTAGGGACACCCTCCTGCATAAAAAAACGGTTGTGAAGCATATTGAGGAGGCGATCCGGGAATACCAAGCGCACAATGATAACTCGGACACCTCGCCAGCGACACAGTGGGCGGCGTTGAAGGCGGTTCTTAGGGGGGAGTTCATTTCCATCTCCTCAGCAGAAAACAGGGAGAGACAGCGCAAGAGGGAGGAGCTGACTTCCCAGGTCCGGGAATTGGAACAGGTCCATCGCCGTACCGGAGCTCCTAGGGTGTGGAGGCAGTTGAAGGCTGCCAGGAAGATCCTGTCGGCGTTGGACATGGATAGGGCGGAATACGCGGCGCTGCGTCTAAAACATGCGTTTTACACGGGTGGGGATAGGTGTGGCAAACTTTTGGCAAATAGGCCCCCGAATCGCGCACCAGCGTAACGTGGTGAAGGAACTGCTCGGCGCTGATGGGGTGGCGGTCTCTGATGACGCCGCGGTGGCAGAAACGTTCTGTAGTTTCTATGAGGCGCTTTACACGGGGGAACCCCCCTCGTCGCAGGATGCCGTGGATTATTTGGAGTCTGTAGCCCTTCCGGCGCTGGACTCAGTGCAGGCGGAACACCTCGAGTGCAGCATTCATGTAGAGGAGGTGATATCCACGATAGCCAGGCTCAAACACGGGAAAGCTCCGGGCCCGGACGGTTACACGTCCCTGTTTTATAAAACGTTTTGCCCGGTCGTAGCCCCCATTCTCACCCGCCTCTTTAACTCCTTTTCCGAGCCAGGAGCCATACCACCGGACCTGTTAAGAGCAACGGTCTCAGTGATCCCGAAACCTGGGAAAGACCGGGCCCTCTGCGGCTCATACAGGCCTATCTCACTCCTGAATGTCGACCTTAAATTATACACAGAGATTCTAGCATCCAGATTGGCCCTGCATCTGCCGGGCCTGGTTGAGGCTGATCAAGCTGGCTTTGTGCCTGGCAGACAAACCGTCGATAACACTAAGAGAGTAGCACACATTTTGGAGAAAGCCTCGCGGATCCCGGGTGAAAGGATGCTGCTAGCGGTAGATGCCGAGAAGGCATTCGATCGCGTTCACTGGCCTTATCTCGAGCAGGTGCTCCGGAAACTGGGTATTGGAGACAAATTCTGTTCGATGGTCTTCAATTGCTACAAATACCCTTCGGCGACAGTGAGAGTTAATGGGTGCAGCTCCCGTGGCTTTGCGATCGAAAGGGGTACTAGGCAGGGATGCCCGCTTTTCCCACTCCTCTTTGCTCTCTATATGGAGCCGTTTGCCCAGAGAATTCGCCAAAACCCGGACGCGATTGGGATCAAGATGGGGCAGTATGTCCACACGATCAGTCTTTATGCGGACGACGTCCTGTTGACCTTGGACTATCCTAGACGGGCCCTCCCCGCTTCTATTCAGGAACTGGGCGCTTTTTCGAAAGTGGATGGTTTTAAAATGAACATGGGCAAGTCGGTGGCTCTGGATGTGTCCCTGGCCGCGGATACCAGACGAGATCTGCAGCGGCTTTTCCCCATGCAGTGGTCATCATCCCTGGTGCCGTATCTGGGGATTCTGCTAGCACCAACGTTGCCAGCGATGGTAACGGCCAACTATGCCTCTCTTAGCAGGAAAATCAAGGAAGAGCTGGGCCGCTGGAGTAAAAGCTTGCTGTCCTGGCTTGGCAGGATTGCAGCGATCAAGATGACGGTCCTGCCCCAGATCCTGTACCTCTTTCGAGCCTTGCCGCTTCAGCCTCCTGTGGGCTGGATTAGACAGACACAAGCCGACATTGCACGCTTCGTCTGGCAAGGCCGCAAGCCGAGGATGAAGAGGGTTCTTTCCACGCTGGCCCCGGACCTCCGGAATTACTTCCAGGCGGCGCAGCTGCGCTACCTAGTGGAGTGGAGCAAGTGGGAATCCGACAAGCACTGGCTCTTTCAGGACCAGGCGGTGGCGGGGAGCACCCTCCAGGAAGTTCCATTCTTGCGTCGGATTCATCGCCCCCCCCCCAACCTCTATGCTTCCTTCGTCACGCGAGTCCCCTTGAGGGTGTGGAATACAGTCAATGAAGTTCGTGAACTAACCACGTTCCCTTCGCCCTTCACACCGATAGCGGATAACCCTGATTTCTCCCCCGGGATGGAACCAGGCGCTTTCTCCCACTGGAGGGCAGCGGGCTGCCGAGTGCTCTTCCAGATATATGGACCGGAGGGAGTGGTCCCTTTTCAGCAATTGAAACAGGAGTTCCAACTGCCTGAATCGGATAGATTGCGATATATGCAGGTTAGGCACTGGGCGCTTCAATCTCAGGTGCGGGGCACTGCTGATCGCCAGATAACGCCATACGAGCGGTGGTTAGTGACCCGCGCCTCTGATGCTAAGCTAATTACCGACCTTTACAAATTCTTGCAGCCCCCCCGTTTCATTTCTATAACCCGGGTAGGGAACGCTGGAATAGGGAATTGGGAAGGACGCTTAGTCATAAAGAATGGGATCAAATTGCGCACCGGGCGAGACACTCACCAAGGTGTCCACGTATTGGTATCATACCCCGGAGAGGCTACACGAAATGAATAGGCATATTGAGAAGGAGTTCTGGAGGGGTTGTGGTCGGGTGGGGACCCTTACACATATACTTTGGGACTGTCCCTTGTTAGAGGCTTACTGGAAGGAGGTTCTCGACGAGATTGATGTTCATTTTGAAACTGAATTGCCACGCTTCCCGGCGTATGTATTGCTGGGCCTCCCGAATGGCCTGATGTACCCGCTGAAGTCCCGCAGGGGCAGGCAAATTGCGATAGCGCTGGGTTCAGCGATTCAGAACATCTTGATTCACTGGCGTACCACCACGGTCCCCTCCATCACAGGCTGGCTGCACAGGCTATGGCATGTGCTGGGTATGGAGAAACTATCGCTTATGGTGGCGGGGGACGTGGACCAATTTGATGAGCTATGGCAACCCTTTCATGCGCTTTTAACTACAGAATTTAGGGAACTCACCTGTCCGAGGTACCTCAGACTTCTGAGACTAACGCCACCGGTGATTTCAACTGACTAAGGGGACACAAGATCTGGGCTCACGGGGTGGGGGGGCGTGGCGGGAGGGCAGGCTGCGTTATGGCCGAGAACTGGACGGGGGGAAGTGGGAGGGTGTTGGGGTGAGTTGGGGAGTTTGGAGGGAGGGGTTCTGGGGGTTGGTGGGGTTGGTTTCTTGCATTGTTGCCTTTCATTTTCTGATCTGCTTGATGGTGTCGACTGTATTCAGCCCTTATCATTTTACCATTTCATTTTTCTTTTGCAGTAGCCTTGTCCACCATCGCACTCCTAGATTTATGCTCAGCTCTTTTCACCCGAATGTATGTAACCCTAACCCTCATGTTTCCCTACCTCCTATGTTTTTTTGCCTTAATAAAAATGCTTTAAACCTAAAAATAGTTCCTTGATGTCGATATCTCTGTCTGGGCTATTATGGCATTGTGAGCAAACAAATCCAAACAGTTCTGGCTGACGCGGCATCGCGGGCCAGCTACGGTGTCGGGAAGACCTGCAAACAGTATCTTCTAGAAATGCAGGGCGTCGATGACCTCTCGTTGAGCTTCAAACACCACGTCGTCCGCAGGCGTAAGTTCCGGAGGTCAGTGTAGGAGTCGTCAGGGCCCACAAAGTCACACGTGTTGAAGATCAAACTCCTCCCTGTTGAAGTCAGGAGCACTGGTGTCGGTAGGTGTTGTGTGCTCCGGTTCGAAGTGCAGCGGTGCGGTGCCCTCAGGTCGTGGTGCAAGCAGCGGCTCGGTGGCGGCATCAGATGGCTTTGTCGGTGAGATCAGGTTTGCGATGCGAGATGAAGGTGGCGTTCATCACAGTGCTGGTAGGTCACGGTGCAGGCAGCATTGTCGTCGTTGCTGAAGCGCTGTCGTTGGCTGATGAAGTGGAGTCAATGGCGGCGGCATCAGGAACCCAAGGCTGTGGTGCGGGATGAGGGCGATGCGTCGTGTAACTGTACAAGCAGTGCCCTCGAACCATGGTGCAAGCAGCAGCGTAGATTTCAGTGTGGAGCAGCGGTGTCGGCGATACCGGGGCATCGTTGTGAAGCGAGGCGGTGCAGAGTGTGGTGCCCACAGATCGCGTTGTGAGCAACGGCTTAGTGGCAATGTCAACAGGCGTCGTTGGTGAGACCAGAGTCCTGTTGCGGCGGTGCCCTCTGCGGTGTCAAGGCGTCCTCGTGAAGCGAAGTCTTGCGGAGTGCGGTGCCCACAGGTCGCGATGCGAGCAGCGGCTCGGTGCCAGCGTCAGCAGGCGTCCTCGGTGAGACCAGTGTTGCGGTGCAGCTTTGCGGCAGTGCCCTCTGCGGTGCCTTCAGGACCTGGAGTCGACAGCAACGTCGTTGAGTTGCTTTTCTTCTGTTGCAGCACAAAACACACAGTCCCCAGTGCTGAGGGCAGAAGAGCTTGAAGTCTTTGCTCTTCCAGAGACTTCTTGAACAGGGGGCAAGCTCTACCTCAAGCCCTTGGAGAAACTCACAAAAGTAGATTGCAGAAAGTTCAGTCCAGTCCTTTCACTGTCCAAGACAGAAGCAAGCACTGCAGGCCAATACAGCAAAGCGCACAGCAAAGTGGTAGTCCCTCCTCACAGCTTCTCCAGCTCTTCTTCTTGGCATTCTTTTTGATCCAAAAGAATTCTAAAGATCAGGGGTCTGGGACCCAATATTTATATCCCAAAGTCCTTTGATCTCTTAGGCAGAGAGTGTCTGTGCCCCGCCAGAACCAGTTCTGCCTTCTCTGGTGTGATTTCCTTGCAGGAGGTGGAGACAGGATTGTCAGAGACAGACCAGGCCCTTTGAGGTGCAAGGAAATCTCCTCCCCCTTCCCCCATTCCAGCCCAGGCCTATTCAACCCTTTCCTGACCCTACCTAGACTATCTGGAACCACTCCTGCTCCCCAGCCTTCTGTCATCCAAAACCCAGACAGGCAATCCACATTCCAGCAGAGGCACACAGAATGACTGAGCAAGAAAATAGCTACTATCTAAAAGTGGTATTTTCAAACACAGAATGTAAAAATCACCTTCACTAAAAGATGCATCTTTAGATTCTGAGTCCAGGCATATTAAATGTAATGTCCCTACCTAGTTCCCAGGGCCAGTTATGTTTTAAGATGTTATAAACAAACTTCCCATTCTGTCCTATGGGGAACAGCTAGCCTTGCATTAGTAAAAAACGAAATGGGCTGTAATTCACTATCAGGACATGCCACACACACTAGGGCATGTCCTACCTTTCACATACACAGCACCCTGCCCATAGGGGTACCTTGGGCGTATCTTAGGGGTAACTAATATGTAGACAAGGGAAGGTTTAGGGCCTGGCAAGTGGGTACACTTACCAAGTTAATAGAAGTTACCAACTGAGCGCAGACCTTGCAATGGCAGGTCTGAGTTGCCTTTTTAGGGCTACTCGCATGGGTGGTACAATCAGTGCTGCAGGCCCACTGGTAGCATTTGATGTACAGGCCCAGGCACATGCAGTGCACTTTACTAGGGACTAACAAGTAAATCAAATTTCCAATCATGGAAACACCAATCCATAACACACTTTACCACAGGAGCACTTGCACTTTACCACTGATCAGCAGTGAGAAAAGTGTGCAGAAACACTACGCCAGCAAAAACAGTGTAAAAACCGGGAGGGCAGAAAGCAAAAACTCTGGGGAAACATGCCAAAAGATGGCAAGTCTAACACTTCTATTATCTTGTATGTCTGTTACTTGCTGACTGCCAAGTGTGCCCTATGATTTTCTTCTTTTTCTGTTAAGCAATCCTCTTTGCTAGCTCCTTGCCTATTGTGCTTGTGTTTGTATCTACCCCCTTGCAGCAACTGCCTTGCGTATTCCTGTTTGATCACCAGAATCCGTGGGCACAACTGACAACCTAGGTGGTGCTTCTTGTTCACTGTGAGTATTGGCTTTGAGTTACATTTATAACATCACCATAGGTATCAGCTCCACAGACCTTGCCTTGGCATGCGTATTTTCTATGTGGGTATTTGCAGTCAGTATCTGTAACAACAATTGTTGGTGAGGAACTTACTGAACTTCAGGCTTACCATGTGGAGCTCCCAGGTGCTTTACCCCACATTCCCTTTATTGTTAATGTTGTTTTATATATATAACCTGCACGTACATCCTGGGTGTAGTTGTACTGAATGCTAAATGTCCTAATGAGTGCTTATCCTTTCTGAGTTCTAGCTACCTTGTTCCTTTGTGCAGGCTCCCCCTCTGGATCCCTTTTCTCCTCTGACTTTCTGTATGATCCTGGGATTCTCTTTCTGCTTACGTTTTCTACCCAGTTACCAGTCCCTGGCCAAGTCCCTGACTGTGTCCCTGCCAGTCCCGGACAGTCCATGACAGGTAATATTTTAAGCAAAACCAAAGGGGATGAAGGACAGAGTGTTGAACAATGCAAGCACTCACCCCCAGCCAACTGATCTGGGTTTAATCCATCATCATTCTTTAGCTCACTCCGCCATCCCAGTTCAGACATGGCCATATGCAAATCAGTCTGACCCTGTGCATCATGGGAACAGTCCAGCTTGAACTGCCAAGCCATGTCTTCCCTGGACCGGAAGCAAGCATCCTGCGACCGGTTTCTGGCTAATCAGTCATCATCAGCCAGGCTAGCTTGAATCCAGTGGCAAAGTGAGCAAGGGACCCACATCTGGGCATACCCTGCCAACTTAGTGCGAACACAGCAAAACCAAAGGGGATGATAGACGGAGTGTTGAACAATGCAAGCACTCACCCCAAGTCAACTGATCTGGGTTACTCCATCATCATTCTTTAGCTCACTCCGCCACCCCAGTTCAGACATGGCCATATGCAAATCAGTCTGACCCTGTGCCTCATGGGAAAATTCCAGCCCGAACTGCCAAGCCATGTCTTCCCAGGACCGGAAACAAGCATCCTGGGACCGGTTTCTGGCTAATCAGCCGTCATCAGCCAGGCTAGCTTGAATCTAGTGGCAAAGTGAGCAAGGAACAGGATGCTAGGGTTATTGGGGAAATAGGTAGGGAGTATTTCAATACTCAGGTAATACATTTAGCAATAATTAAATGTTTAAATTTAATTTAAAGTATAAATATATTTGAATATTAAAAAGTTTACCATTTATCAAATAGTTACATTGTTTGAAGTTATGCATGCTAATAAATATTAATATTCAAAAACAATTGAATTTTTTTATACATAGTAAAATATAAAACTTTTTATTTAAAATAAGATTCTTATTATCTTCATTTTTTCAATATTTGACATCAATAATTAAAAAAATATAATTTTATAGTTTTAGTTCAAGAAAATATATATCCACATTTTTGGGGGATATTTTAATATTTGAATATAATTATTGTAATATTTTTAGGTAGAAATTACCACACTTTCCCATTGCAGTCCATGGGATTAATAGTCCTTCTTTTATTTTCGTAACTATTGTCATTTTTTTTTATGTTTTCACTATTAATGCTTCATTTCGTACATTCAGTTGTAGTTAGCCCTCTCTCCCACTTATTTCTACAAAGGACAAAAATGTTGTCCTTCATAATTATTTAGCTTTATCTTTTATTCTTTATCGGTTTGAGTAGAATTCATTTCATTTTTTTTTGTTTTCAAAACAGGATGAAGACGACATGCTTTGTAGAAAGGGAGGTGTAGTGTTGATATGCACTGCTTAAAGACCCTCCTTTTTTGCAAGCTAACTCATTTTAAATGAGCTGTTTTTTCAGATTTTGCTTTGAATTTCGGGTTTTCAAATGGTTTTACCAAAGGATTATGTTTTGATTTGCACTGAGAAATGGTAAACTGATAATACCAGCACTTGAGAAAAGAAAACATCTCAAGATAGTATTTATGTTTTTTTTTTATTAGTTGAAAAAATTACATACATCCAATTGTATTATATTTGGGTTTGGTAGACAGATGTGTAAACGAAAATACATTGGCCCCAATTACAATTTCAGTCGGACAAGCGTCCGACCGACATTGTTGTTGACACGGAACCGCCCGACAAGGAGTCGGGCGGTCCAGCTGCCACTATCACAATGCGACTGCCTTCACTGCGATCGGAAGTGTATTATTTCTATTGCAGCTTGTGCTGCAAGCTGCAGCACAAGCTGCAATAGAAAAAAACACTTTTAAAACATCCATGTACCGTGTTTCAGGCACCATGTGGTGCCCACCACACGATGCATGGATGTTTGGGGGGGCACCACAGATGTTCCCCGGGCCTCATAGCAGAGGCCGCTGGGGGACTTTGGGGGCCCCTTAAAGGGGCCCCCAAATTCATTTTCCAACAGCCTTTTCATGTCAGAGACGCCGACATGGAAAGGCTGTGGGAAACAGACATCATTTTCTTGACCTGAGCAGGAGCTGCCGCCATTTTGGGGCATCAGCTGAAGTTTGCACTTTCTTCTGGAGGAGTTGACTGTTTATCTGGTGCCTAGAAGCCTTTTGAGAGAGAGAAGGTGTGTGCCTGGCAGTTCTGGCTTGGCCTGGCAGATTCCCAATGAGCGGAACAGGCAGAGAGAGTGAGCAACTGCCAGGAGTGAAGCCAGTAGAGGCCTGGGTGTTGAAGGGGCCTCCCAATCTCCCTAAACAGTTTCTGTCATGAACTGCATCATGCTGCCTACACAAATCAAGCACTGAGTGCAGTTAGCTGTGTGCCTTGACTGAAAGACTGGTGCTGCCACTGCAACATCACAGTTTGAACACTCTGCCAACACCCTGATCAGCCCAGGGACCACAGCTGCTGAAGAGAGGCCCGGTGGCCACACCTGCTGTGCCAGTGTCTGGTATGCACGCGGCCTAAGGAGACCACAACTGCCCAAGACTGAAGCTGACAAAAGGAAACACACCTCTGAGATCCCTGTGGTCTTCAAATTCCAAGTGAGGCCACCGTTTCGGGCCCATCAACTCAGTAAATTCTATCGCAGGAGGAGGATCACTGCACACATCTGTCCCATGCCTGCCTCAACGGCAGCTCTCAGACCCAGCTAATTGACAAGCTTGAGAACTATGTGAGAATGCAAGACTCAATAACAGACTGAGGTATGCAGCATGATCTGAGACTTTTTATGAATAATTACAAGAACTCAAAAATGAACTGTTGGGAGCATTTACACCTTGGTAGAGATAAAGTTAACTGTATCTGATCAGCGCCATATCCCAGATTGGATAGCAGAGATTACATACGCTGGGGAACTCTGTTAGCAAGGGGCAGGGTACTGAAGTATGTAGCGCCTTAGGATTATGGCCTAAGGCACGACATGTATGTAATGTATGGCCGCCATTTCTAACTTAAAGCTCTAAACAGTAAATTCAGTTGTTAAAAAAATGAAAAGCACAAGAAAGGTCGTAAGCGGCATGGCAGCGCTGTGCAGCTGTCCAGCCCTCATAAAATAAATAAATTAAAAAACATTATAAGGCCAACTGGAAGGGGAGCAATGGGGAGGAATAAAAAGAATGCACATGGGATAAAGAGGGAGAAGGGGGGAAGCAAGGAAAACAAGGAATTCTTCTGGTTCGCTCAATACCAACTCGAGTATGTCGTTGAATATTACAACTCGTCCAATCAGAGCACAGTGAGATCGAAATTTTCCTGGTGGGACAGGCAAAAGAAAGGGAAAAAAGACATTGAATCACGAGCAGACTGAGATAGGCAACAAAGTCAATCAATCATGAGCAAAGGACGGACACAAAGCAAGCTTTAAGTATGTGAATATGTATGTATTGGCAACATTAGGTCTTGCCAAATGACAGCTAAAGCGGTCTGTAGATGAGACCTAAAAATGTAAGTGCTCCTGGGACCGATTGATTGAATAAAGAGCCATGTCAAACGAAACAAAAAGTGTGCATAGGGCCGGAGTGCAGTTGGTGAGAATGAGCAGGAGATAGGATGATGACAAGTTATTGACTAGGTACAGGGAAAACCTAGGCTCAAGGACTACATTGGTTAAGAGGGCTTGCTTCAATACAACTTGTTCACCTACTATAGTGTGTGTTACTGTGCACTTTACGCAGTTAAAGTGTTGTAAGTACATTTCACTAGGGTGCAGGTTTAAAGATCTCTGGCACGCTGAACACTAACAATTGGCAAAATGTAATTTTCTTTTTTTATGTATTTCATGAGTTGCATTGCTGCAGGCATTTTGAAATATATGAAGACAGACACGATGAATGCTTTCCTAACACTCTTTCCAGACATTTTAATTAAAAATAACTGTAACTATGCGAAGTTAGACATTAACAGCTCCTAATTTAGTGTGGCTGTTAAATTCAAAGATTTTCTTTACTGTGAATAAATAACACCTCCTAATTAAAATCTAACCTATTGAAATACCCATTACCACCTAACCCATGAACCATCCAGAACGACATTCAGTGTGTGCTTATTCGATGCAAGCTATGCTGAACGAATATTGTACAGTATGAATACATGTATCACCACATAGAGACATCTCTGTAATTGGAGGGAAAATCACTACAATGTTCCCCTGCAGCCTTATCACAGTTCATATTTTAGGAGGTGAGTCCATACCAGTTGAACAGCCAAGTACTTCTGCCCTTTAAATTGAACTCATTTGTAGTCTCTTCTCTAAAATGTATGTAAAAAAGTGCTGAGAGGCCTTACACCTAATAATGGTTCCCAAAAAGTAACTTTGAAAACATTGCTCGCACACAAGTGTGACCCACTCGAGCACACCTCTACTCCTCTGCTGTTGGTTTCACCACATCATCAGGTTGGTTGAAAGATACCTACATCGTGCAACTCCTTACCTCCGCCATCTTGGGATATTCTGGTTCAAAATGGAGTGCATCCCTGGTTTTCACTTATGTTAATTGCATAAATTCTCATCTTCTCCTGAGTGTTCCATCTAGATTCTCCTTGCCGTCTCTTTGGGCTGTAGGTTCCTCGTGGCCTCTTTCCTGGGTCACGTCATGCTCAGTGCTCAACCCATACGTACAAAGGCTAATTGTGACTCCGAGAGCCTCTGTTTGGACTCTTCTGCTCCCATGTCTGCAGACCATTCTCTGTCACCAATAGTTCAGCTGCTAGCCTTTCTGTAATCTAGATATAGATATAATCTAGATTAAACCGGGTCTGGTGGCCCAGTGGACTAATGCATCCACTGCAGGGGCATGTGTTCGACATCATGGTCACAGGTTCAAATCCCGGTAGGTCCACTCAGCCTATCATCCATTTGAGGTCAATAAAATGAGTACCATTGAGTTGGGTAACAATATACATCTGTTATTTCAGCAGAAAGATGCCCCGTTGCTGGGGCAAACGTGCGCTTTACAAATACACCTGCTATGTTATGTGGGTGGGAGGATTCCACTCTGACTGTTCCCGTGCGCTCAGCGGTGGTCAACGCGTGGTTGTGCTTTCATGCTATGAAAGCAAAACTGCTCATTTAATTTTGTGTGTTCTTCAATTCACTAGCTGGTCAGCTTCCCTTTAGACCCCTTAACTGCTTAACTCCACATCCCCACCATATGTCACTGTGCTGATACAAACACCAGTACACTAGTCTACTCCCAGGCTCAGTAACGAGACATTCCCGCTCCCTTTTGACACTCTGTGGAGCACTTACTCAGTCACATGTTATGTTTGATCTGTCATGCACTAGGAATGGGGTAACAAAGCACAGTTCTTACAAATACACTGTTCCCGGTGGCCAGAGCTATGTAAATTAGGAGTGGCTATGTCTTGGCTGTTTCTAGTGTATATTGCCTTAGCCAGTAATTTGTGGGCTACCAGGGGTATAGGGACTTTCTGTAAGATTTGAGGAACTTGACTGGTAGTTCTGCCCTCAAAAGAAAATGCTTTGAAGATCTGATTAAAAAGAAGACTGACTCTTCTGTGTGAAGACCACGGCTGGGTGCTATGCTGCCCCCAGACAATGACACTGTTGTCTAAATCCATAGTATGAGTCTGTGTAACCTATGGGTTCATTCTGTTAGGTCTGTGAATCCTGATAAATAAATCCACTGTCTGAGGCATAGGCCTGTGTTAGCTATGTAGTCCAGGGTCTCATCTTGTAAATTACATGTCACCTGAGGGAAAGCTCTGCTATATGAGGTGCATAAATGATGGCCAACCTGAGAGATAGCGAGGACGCATAAAACCAAAGAATGTATATCCTGCATAGATTTGCTAGGTTAGGCTTGTGAGACCAGAGGGTACCCCAATGCCATTTAAAGCTGGCCTCTGATTTCCCCTGTTCAATAATTCCGGCTTTGCCCCTGCCCACATATACTGTGGACTTCCTGCTAACACCCACATACTGATGGAGTGGTCTTGATACTGTACTGCTTTGAACACTTCATGCTCTTTTTTGCAACGGAAATAAAGGCTTACACTGGCTGCATGTACTCTTTTTTAAGTTTGGTGTGTAGCAGATTCTCATGTTTATTACTTTGAATCCTTGTGAGGCTACTCATTATAAAACAGTAAACATAATTCAGTAAACAGTAAAATTATTATAGTATTGTATATTATTCAATGCAAAGTGGTATGTTCCATGCATATAATGAGATTCTCCTTATCCAGTCAGGCGACTGTCATTTAATGACAGGATGGCAATGAAGGGGTATCTGCACTGGTTTGGCGGCAGGGGAGGAGCTATAGACATAGGATAGAGGCCTACGCAATTTGAAAGGGTTCCTTTCCCATAATTACGATGCAGCATTGGCACAGACAGCACCTGATATGGGAATTTAAGTTCCCCTGAGTGGGCGAGATGGAAGGGTTCGGGAGTCCTGTGGAGGAGGTGGGTTCGGCTCAAATTCATGAGGTGTGTCCTGGTCCTATAGAGGCCGGGCCCCTATTAGGAGCTCCATGGCATGCGTCTCAGATTTGCAGTTAAAAGACTGTGCCAAAATAAATGCAGTAAATGCAGATGCTATGTGGAAAGGCAGTTATTTGCCCTTTTACTAAAGTTTCCTAAAGTCATCTAAGGTTTGCAATTTACTGGGAACAAACTCCTCCAGAAATGCTGGGAGTGGAGGGACCCCATCTCTTGGGCTTTCCATCCTGGATTCAACCACAATAACATTAGGGAATGGACTTTGTTTTTACACCTTGTGCATACACAATGCAGGCAAGCAGTGTGAAGGCATACACTAAGAGTGGACCTATAGCAGGGCTTGAAAGAGTAAGTGCTTGGCAAGTAGAAGATAAAGTGCTGCTCTTCCAAAGTAACCATTGTTTCCAGGAAGAGCATGGTGGTCTGCCTGAAAACATGTGCCCTGACAGAAGACGCTTGGTTTGGATTGGTGCAGAGCATCTTTGAGAAGGAACCGTCCTGGTGACTAGAGTAAGTGACACATCCGTGCCCTGGGGCTTCGACTTTTCTGAAAAGAAGTTTGTAATAGAACATGTGAAGAACAATTGTAATTAATTGTGTTGAATAGGAAGTGTTACAAATTAATAAATTCGGTTTTACTCTGAAACAAACTGGTTGGCACTCTTTTCTTTGTGAAAAGTTAAAATCAAGCCCATTCTAGGTGTAATGCTGTGATTTGAAAAAAGACCAGGTTATCAAATTTCTTTCCACTCTTCTAATACGATGCCATGACCTACCATGTACTCATACAGGCTGTTTTGCTGTAAGGTATGTTTCTCACACCAATCACCTGCCTCAAAGGTGGTTGGCGCCCAATGCGGGTCCACTTTTACCCACAGATACTGCAAAACTCTTAAAAAGCGACCTCACAGGAAAGAATATAACTTTCAGGACAAGTGACATTAAACTTGGCGAAAGGGAAATTAATGACTTCTTTGGCTCTCAAGGAGGCAGGACGTGGCCATGCTACCTCAGCACCAATATCTATACATTGTTAAGCAACTATTGCATCTTATGTGAGGGGCCTAAGCTGTTGGGAAGATTGGCAGTTTCTGTATTTGTACCACATGTAAAATAAGCAAGTATTTTAAATGCTAAATGCCCACTAGAAGTACCCCAGGACTGTCACAGCCACATCTTACGATGGACTTGGCCCACCTACAAGTCCTCAGCCATACAGCCATAGGTACCAGTATGCGCCTCCTTCCACAACACAGTCTTCATTGCAAGTTGGACTGGTCCTGCTCCTGAAAAGTGAAAAGGCCATCATTTTAGGAACATGTCACCCACATAGTTGCCTTTCTTGCTCTGCTCACATTGAGTCTTAACCTCCAGGGCATACAGGTGACCTTGCTTTTCTCATTTATCTTAGAAGAGTGTCCAAAATCCACCTACTAGCCAATTTGCATCCGGACATCCGGCTAGCGGTGTGGGATATGGAGTGCATATGAAAAGAAAAGAAATGTACCCTATGTGTCATACTTTGGGTGGGATAAGCAGAGAATGGGAGCATTAACATCCACTTTAACAGAGGTCTTGGCTCCTAGGGCAAATCAGTTGTCGGAGAAAACAAAATTCCCAATGCTTGGGGAGGGGGCGCCTCCTCCTAGTGGGTAGACTGCTGCCCCACAGTGGCTGGAATGCTCCACAAAGTAGGACGAAGAACCCCATCCTCAGAAAGGAAGACATCAGTAGGGTATGACATGATCACCAAGTTGCCAGCAAGATAAAAAGAGGTTCATGGGCATTGGTTTCCTGTTGAGACAAGCCAAACACATGGGTCTAGAGAAAAGGAGAGGAATTTAATAAAATATGCACTGGCAAAACCATTTGGTCTGTATTTAGTGTCCTAATGCAGACAGACAGTGTCAGCACATGAAAGCCAGACAAATGTAAGAAACAACATTTTTACTTCAAACCTGTTTTAGTTTTATGTCAAGTAAAGGCCAGGTGGAAATAATGAGATCTTCCTTGCCAGCAAGCCCAACCTCCATTTGACATAGAACCAAAAACAAGGCAGTGTTGCAGTCGAGAAAGCTTTCAATACAGAAAGCCTTTCACTTCTATAAAGTAAAGGAAAAAAGAGAAACGACAATTCTAGACTCTTGCAGTACTGATGAGAATCAACCTGGAGATTTAAGGAGGATAGAGGGAAGGGCGGAAGAGAACAACAAGAGGAGCAGGCAATCAAGAGTAATAAGCTGCAACAGAAGATACAGGAAAGAGTAGGAGTAGGAATAAGGAGGGTGTGAGAAACCTAATGGAATTAGGGAAGGAGTGGGCAATGAGATGAACGGGTTGGCAGGAGGAATGCGAAGCAACACAGGGAGAGCTAAGAGGAGGAGAAACCTGAATGGGAAGTGCAAGTAGTGGAAATGAGCGACTAGGAGAGGTCACTTGTACAACCGTCCCTCATGATTTGCATTTGAAGCATCCAATTGGAGGTGGAAGAATAGAGCCAATAACAATAGGTGAGACAGACCTACTCCAATATGCTGATCCAAGACATGATTGACAAAGACTCATGCAAAGGCTGAAATAAGCTGGTTAAAAAAAAAGCCAATGCTTGAAAGGGGCGTCCCCAAAATCCACTATAAATATATTGGAAATAATAGGCCTATTTGACCACGACGTTCTGAAAACCCAGACCTAAATGAAACATATACAAAAAAAAATGATATTTTCATTTTGGCTTACAAAAGTAAAAGACTAGAGGCCTTATGAAGTTTGAAGTGTCTTCGGGGGTGAAATAGATCCGCCTGCTAGTAATAAATGTGATGAGAAGGTAGGACAAGATGGTCGCAGCTTGTTGCTGATCACCCCACTTCGCAGCCAAGCTTCTACAAGTTGGATGACGTCACTCATGGCAATGTTTGAGGTTGGACAAGTGTATTAAAACAAATGTAAAGTTTTTACTTTTTATATTACATGTGACTTACATGTGAACCCGAAAAAACGTTGAATGCATTTTGTAGGGTATATCTCCTCTGATTTCACATTCTTTTTTCTGCTGCCGGATGACTTCATCCAGCAGAAATGTGAAGGATCACATTTGGAAATACACAGCAAATTGCATTCCTTCCAAAGTTGTACACGCTTTCACAATCCTTTTGTTGATAGAGTAAAACCATGTTTTTTTGAAGAGGTCACTGGAGACAGTCAGCACAGCCTTAGTCATGCACACTTAGTTTCAAAGTTATACCACCGCTCACAGAAATAAATAAATGTATCATATATTAAAACAATCACTGCAGCCTTTGAATGATTGGCTAGTCCAGCTTTGAATGCGTTTAGGCTAATAGAGGGTCTAATAGCTTTTGACAGACCAGGCAATTGATCAAAAGCCATGTTTGAAAATCCCTTCCTACCAAAATCTGTTTGACTTTAAACTAAAAAAACTGAACGATAATAGGAAACAGGAGCACATATAAATGTAACTGTGCAGTGTTTCCAACCTCTACCTGTCAGGACTGGAAATTGGCTAACGCAATTCTACATAAAATCTATTTTTGTTTTACAGTCGCAAGGGTAATACATCTGCAAAGATATGTAAACTAGGATCCAAATTTTATATTTTTGAAACTGAGAAAAACAAACAATTAGGTCTTTCCCAAAGGCAAAATACAACCGCTGCCTGCATCCGTGCAAATTGGACCCATTTTCTTGTATTTCAATGTTTCACAACACTTGGATGACATTTGAATAGAAACATGCTATACCATCCAAATTGCAATTTCTGAGTAAATCAAATAGAAAATGATGTGTGTGCTGAAGAGAAAGCTGGAACTGGATCTTAAGTCCTAAAATTAGCTGGAGCCGAGGAACTTGCATGCTCAATCAATTGTAATGAACCATTAAGGAAGGAATTGCTATAAAAGGAGTGAACAGTTCCTATGAAGCTCAGACCTGCCAGCCATGGCATTATTCCCACTGTGTAAGCCTCTGAAAGAACAAGGCGTAGTGGTGCTGGCGGGGATCAGTCCCAGGAGCATGGTTGTGGCTTTGGACCACAGCCTTTGCCTGTATAGCTCCGCTGTCACATATACCCTCCACAAGAGTAACCCTGGGCGGCTTTCGCGGAGTTGTACTACGGGGAGCTACCCGAAGTGCAAAAAAAACTCAGTCACACTACGCGGTGCTCCGCAAGCGGCAGAGTACGGTTGAAAAATGCAGTTTGCAGTGATTGCACAGTGCCGGTTGCTTGTCCGTACCGTGCAATCATTGCGAACAGCACCATGCACAGCGCAAGCTTACCTTTTCTGCCGCTCTGGTAGATTTTTACTCGAGCAACAGCTTTCTCAACGCGAACAGGCAGTTTCTCAACGCTAGAGGTCGCGAGCATACGCGACAACTCGCAATAAGAAACCTGACCCAACCCCGCGTCGAGTAATCTCCCCGGGAGGTTTCTTTTCCACGCTCGCAAACTTGATGTTGGCGATCGCCAGCGAGTAAAAACCTTCCCGTAAGATGAATTTTCAAACAACTCCGCTCTGCTGTGCGAAGTAGAGTTTTATAGAACTCCGCGAGCTCCGTGTAACACGGTGTGCGGGAAACTCCCCAGCGGAGCAGAGTTCACCACCCAGGGTTACACAAGAGCACAAAAGAAGCATCAGTGCCCATCTCACTTGTCCTCAGGAACATTGAAGAGTCTCTTCACATGACGTGGAAACCTCCCCTGTGGAAGTCTTTCCAGCCTACATTAGTGCCCATTTTGCCCAGGGCTCTTCATCTGCCGCCCCTTTGAAGTATGCTGATGCATTGTGACAGTGTTTGCACTGTATGAGTTGCAAGAAATGGACTCCTCACCTCCCAGTTTGATGAGATACCCAAATGTTACGGTCATCTTCTATGTAATTTCCAGCGGTTGCCCATTAACTACTTTTACAAAATTGGTCCAATACTAAAAAAAAAAGTATATACCCAGAGGATGTACATTTTCTTACCTTGTGCTGTTTCTGTGGACACAATATCTGGTCAGAAGTTACAATATCCCTGACTGCACAGATAGATTGGTGAGTATGTTGTCCTAAAATGCTGCCGACAGCGTCAAATGTGAGTATTATTACTTGAGAAAAATAAAGAAGTGCAATAAATGTGACCAAACACACAAGTAGAAAAATAAGGAAAAACAATTGTTATGTAACTACAGTTAGTGATTCTTGTTGTTTAGCAAGCTCGGTTCATTAATACAGATTTTTTTTCATTAAAATCATACTTAGGCATGATGTGTGGTTCCCAGTCACATGTTGGACCTATATTTTAAGTGAAGAATACTTCCAGAGTTCCCTTGACTTAGAAGACAGATGATCAATAAATGTATTCATGTTTTGGATCGTACAATTATTAATCTGAAATTCCTGAAGTTAATAGACATTACTCATTCATCCTCCAGATGTAACGCCCCCCACCTCCCCTGCCCCAGAGCTAATGGCAATTTGAGTGCCAAGACCACTGTATCTTTGCAGGCCAATGAATCTACTCTTGGTTGGATGAATTAATAAATGAGCTGTGACATTAGTACATACTTAAAATGAAGAGGCATGGTCAAGATGGTGACAGCATAAGTTGTGTTTGAGGGCGCTCCGGCCAGTTTGCCCTGTAAAAGACTGATTTAATGTTTAACTATGCCCAAATAGGGTGCCGTATTGCTGCCCCCTTGCCTGGAGTATCAGGCCACGGACCATGTGATCTCTGAGGATTATCTGCTCATGGGTTTGGAAAAGGTGGCCTAGGGTCCTCGGCATACCCTATGAGGAAAGGTGTGGCTGCAGCACCAGCTTGTCTCCGGCAGGTGGACCTAGAGTAAAAGGAGTCTGTGCCTGGATGCAGCAGGGGCCCACCGAGTGTCTGATGCATCTCTCGGGCAAGTGAGGAGCTGTCCTTTGGCCCTCTTGGTCAGGGGGTCTAATGAGAGTCTCAGAAGTCTGTGACCAGGACACATGGCAATACTACAGCAAATAGGGCCCTGCAGGAGTCTTAACGAGAGCCTGCTTGACCTTCTGTGACGAGACAAAGAGGTCACATAGAACAGTGCAGGTGAGATTGTGACACTGGAGGTAGGGGCTAAGGTAGCAGGATGAGACCTCATGTAGCAAGTTGAGGAATCAAACAGTAAACCTAGAGGAGGCCAGAGCCCACTGAGATGTTTGCCCAAATTGTAACCTAGGGGCTGACTTAGCTGATTGTCACCATTGCAGCCAAATCACTGCCTAGAATAATGAAGGTGGTTGAGTGAACTCTACGTCACCGCAGGTTAGCATCACATGTCTTTTCCATAGAAGGGGGCAAAGCGCAGACAACCTTAGGTTTGGACTTGGCACATGCATCCTTGGGCCTGATGGTTTGGGGGTAGAACTGTGCCTCTCTGTTGACATGGACGTTTTGCTCATATGCGACCCTAGCTTTCTGCATCTTTTCAGATAAGGTTGAATTTGGTTATGCGATGACAAGGTGAATGTTACTACTTTAGCTAGGAAGTTGAAGTTGGGATTGCAAAATTTACAGGTCCAAGAATGAAGGTTACAGTTATGTGTTAGAGGAAACAGCCTTTACAACAAAGACTTTACCACACAAGTAAGCACCACGCAGGTAAGTATTTGTATCTTTTCCACGCATGCCATTACCACAGAAGTATATATTTTTAAAATAACATTGCTGCGGTTGATGTGTACGCACAGGCTGACACACCTGTTCCGAAACCAATAGATGAAAATTCGGGACCTGACTCGCTTGACCCGTATTATGGAGTAATTTCATGACTGTTACAATCACTGATGACATTATAGAACATTCTACATGACTATTTGAGCCGTGATGAAGTTCCTTTGGTCCAATGAACAAAACACGTTGGCTGATGGCCACTTTTACTTTTGTCACCAATAAAACTAACTAAGTGGGGGGCGGAGCTTGCCGGCATCCATGAAAGACGTGTGAGCGTTGAGGTCCTCGCCTGAGCCCCGTTAAAATCCGTCAAATTTATCCTTTTGGCACCCAACTAGCTCTAAACGTAGGTGTGAACTTTCAGACTAGGCTCCAGTCTGGTTGGAGTTCTTTGTCCCGCAGAAAATCGGTGTGGTGGAGCTTTGCTGGTCGGGAGACCTTGCCGGGGCGGACCAGACCGGCATCCACGGACTTTCCTGCGGGGCTGCCTGAGCTACGTCACGCTACGTGCGGTGCGCGGCACTGAAGAGGGACCGGTGCGATTGATCTGTGGCCAGGCACGGGCGGCTGCGCAGTGCTGATACGAACTGCTCTCCGGTGGTGGTGGGGCCAGTCGGCGTTCGTCTAAGTGGAGACAGAGGTGACCCGAGTGGAGGTGTTTGCAGCGGTGCTCGCCGCCCGGGACAGTGATCGGCTGATTGCCCTCCCCTTGGGGAGATACCCTGTTGCCCTGCTGCCCACGGACGGGAGCAGGGTTGGAGGTGTGGTGTGGTCCAGGACGGCGGTGGCCCTTCTGTCCGGCTCTTGGACGGTGTGGTGGACAGGGGGTGCTTTCACGGTGGAGGAATCTGGCGGTTGGGCCTACTCACACGGCCGTGCGGACAGACGCCATTTTGGACGCAATTTCTTGCTGCGCAACACACTACTATTTGGCGCCTACTGACTGAGCAGCTCCTGCTGTCCCCACTGGCTTCTCCCTGCTGTACACTACAGTTGGCTGTGTGACTCACACGGATGTCTACTAGAAACGCCATGGGGAAAGGCGACAGGACACAAACCAAACTGTCGTTTGACCAACGTAAGGCGAAAGGGACTGAGGGGGCGGCCCCTGAAACTTCGCTGCGTACTGCTGCCTCTGACAGTTCATTGTGTGCAGATATTCGCGAAATGCTGGTATCGATGGAAAAAGGCTTACAGGACAGCATGGCGTCGATTGGTACAAAGCTTGATGCCCTGACATATCGTATGGACCGCATGTCTGAAAGAGTCGATAAGCATGCAGAACGGCTCGACATGGCAGAAAGGCGTCTGACGGAGGCGGGGGAGGCACAGTCAGAATGGGATAAGGATCGCAAACAGTTTGGCAGACTCCTACAGGTCATTCAAGACAAGACGGAGGACTTGGAGGTGGGCTCCCGGCGCTCCAACGTTCGCATCACTGGGGTGGCGGAGACCACCCAAACTGGCAAAATGGAGTTGTTCATCGAAAAGTTGCTGCGGGCACTGCTGGGGGACGATGTAATCTCCCCTATGTTCATAGTTGAAAGAGCTCATCGCACTTTAGGGCCGAAGCCACGGCCGGGGGCCCCACCGCGGCCGATTATAGCGAAGCTGTTGAACTACCGTGACAGGGGTCTAGCGCTTCGTCTGGCCAGAGAAAAAGGAGATCTACAGTATGAGGGTATGAACATTTCCCTATACCCGGACTTCACGGCAAAAGTGCAGGAGGAGAGGAAGCGCTTTGCTCCATACAAAAAGCAACTGAGAGACCTTGGGCTTGACTACGCCATGATGTACCCCGCGAAACTCCGTATTAATAGGCAGGGGCATTCACATTTCTTCACTGATCCTACGGATCTGAAAAAGTCACTGAAGGAATGGGCTAAGGAACGGCGGAACAGTCCGAGGAGTCAACGAGAGGACGCCCACGCCACCTCCCACATGGAGGAACAGGAGTGAACAGGAATGCGGAGCTGGATCGCCCCATGATGTCTCGCAGGGCTGACGTAGGAATGGAAATACTAATACGACATCTTTGCGGGACGAGTGTGGCCTGACTGACATTGGTACTCGAAGGGCGTGTGCAGGCCCACTATGTGGCGCTTCCAGGGTGAGACCCTTCTGGTTAATATCTGCACTGCTTTGCTTGTTCGAGGGTGATTGTTGGCAGCAGGGTCTACTGAACACTCGTTTATGCGGATTGTGCCCTCCCACAAGCGGGAGTTCACTTGTTTGACTGGTGCTCGAAACCTATCGAGGGTGCCGAGTGCTATAAGGGGGCAGGGTGGAGGAGTAGCTGAGCATTGCAGTCACAGACTAGAGTTGAACAGTTGTCTGGCTGGGAACCTCTGCCCCTGCGCTTTCGGCATTTGGCTCTGACAAGAGCACATAAGGGGTTGTTGGGTTGGCTTGGTGTGTGAGGGGAGGATGGGTGGTAGCGGGGTCTGTCTGACCGGGTTGGGGGTGGTCGGCTGTGGGTGGGGGGGTGGGTGTTCTTCTCAGTACAAGTTGGGTATGGTCAACTGGAGCAGCTGGGATGTTTTTTTAGGCCTACTACGGAATTGTGTCTGCAATCCAATGTGTATGAGTTCACTAAACAGGTCTTCTTGGAATGGCAGGCACTGAGGTCTTAGAGTTGGAGGGCCGCCCCAACTCTCTTAGAGTGATAACCTGGAATGTGAGGGGATTGAATGACTACCGTAAACTCCGGAAAGTGCTGAGCTATTTACAAAGACACCGAGTTGACCTTGCACTCCTCCAGGAGACGCACCTTCCTCTTTCCAGCCCTATGCTGACGACCAGAGGCCTTGGAGGCAATTGCGCAGCGGCAGGCTTCACCACGCATGCAAGGGGGGTGATTACGTGGGCTAATCCCAAAGCACAACTGAAGTTACTGCAGCTGATCGTGGACCCAGAGGGTCGTTATCTAATTGCACGCTGTGTGGGGAAAGGTCACGATTTAATTGTTGTGAATGTCTATGGCCCTAATTATGACACCCCTGCCTTTTACTCCTCTCTAGCAGATTTGTGCAGACAGTATGTGGGTTCCAGGCTGTTATGGGGGGGTGATTTCAATTTTGTGTTAAGCCCGGAACTGGATAGATCGGCTGGCGCGGCTCGCTGTCCGGCGGCCTCGGCGCTGCTTATGCAGACTGAAATGATAAAGCTCGATCTGGTGGATGTATGGCGCCATAGACACCCAGGGAGGGGAGGTTATACACATTATTCGGCCTACCATAATATACACACGAGAATTGACTATTGGTTTGCGTCTCACTCACTACTCAACTCAGTGAAGGGGTGTGTGATTCTGCCCCGTACGCTATCGGACCACGCGCCATTACTACTGCTGCTGGATGCCCTGGCTAGGAGAATTCCCCCGTTCACATGGAGGTTCCCCCCATATTCGCTCCTAGATGAGGTTTTTAGAGGGGAGTTGGCTGAGGACATAGATACATACTTTGAGACCAATATGGGGTCAGTGGATAGTGTCCAGACACTCTGGGACGCATTCAAAGTGTACATCCGAGGTATGACGATGGCTAAACACTCTGGGGTGCTTAGAGCTATTAGGCAGAGGCTGAAACACTTAGAAACACAGCTAGCTGAACTGGAACAGCAATCTAGTCATGCAGGAAACACTGACACTGAGGAACGGATTAAATCCCTTATAATAGAATTTAACGAGGAAGCTGATAGAGAAATACAGCACATGGGGAAGTATGCCACGGCACGCACCTATGGGGAGAGGGATCGCCCTGGTTCACTCCTGGCTAAACTCATGCACAACAGCAGGCCGCAGTTGGTGGTTGAGGAGTTAATTACATCCAGTGGTGAGGTGGTCACAGAGGAGGGCGACATACTAGCGGAATTCCAAGCTTACTATACTAAGCTCTATCAATCTCGGTCTGGTCAGCTCGAGGAGGAAATAGATGACTATCTTAGTTACATCAATATGCCCTTCCTTGCTAATTTTCAGAGGGAATTTCTTATGATGCCAATACAGAAGGAAGAGATCTTGGAGGCACTTGAGGGAATGAGATCAGGCAGTGCTCCGGGTGCCGATGGGCTTACGGTGGCCTTCTACAAGACTTTTCAAGATAAGCTTATTCCGCATTTGATGTCTCTCTTTGACGATATTTGCCAACAGGGTAGTATGCCGAAGTCTATGAGGGAGGCGCTCCTTATCACAATACCGAAACCGGGGAAACCCCCCAATGAATGTGGTTCATATAGACCGCTCTCCCTGATAAATGTTGATGCTAAATTATATGCGAAAGTTCTGGCTGCGCGACTTGCCATACTGGTCCCTGAACTAGTTGCCCCCGAGCAGGCCGGGTTTGTCCCCGCTAGGAATTTGACGTACAATATTCGCACGGTGTTAGGCACCATACAGCATGTTCGGCAAGAAAATAAGGCAGTCGCTATATTCTTGGACATGGAAAAAGCTTTTGATTCGGTGGAATGGCCGTTCATGCTCAGGGTCCTGAGGAAATATGGACTAGGTGAACCTTTCTTGCAGATGCTGGGGGCCCTATACTACAAGCCGACGGCTAGACTGAAACTAGGGAATATGGTCACCGCCCCGATAGCGATCAGTAGGGGCGCCAGGCAGGGCTGCCCCCTTTCCCTTCTTTTGTATGCCCTGGTAGAGGAGCCATTGGCGTGCGCGATCAGGGAATATCATGGGTTCAAGGGGATTAACTTCCCCACCTACAAGATTGGCATATCTACGTATGCCGATGATACACTGTTGTACGTTCGGGAGCCGGAGGAGAACTTGGTGTCTGTATTGAGGGAGGTGGTGAGATTCGGTGCATTGTCTGGCCTGCGAGTCAACTGGGATAAATCGGTGGCGCTTCCCCTGACTCCGGTGACTCACCCGTTTGATTCGGAGTACCCACTACAGTGGACCACAGACTCCATACGCTATCTTGGGATACGTTTACATACTGACCCTGAGATCCTTGTGCGTGAGAACTATGGGGTGGCGTACTCTAAACTTGTGGATGACGTGGAGGTGTGGTGTAGGCTTCCGTTGTCACTGATGGGAAGGATAGCGATCATGAAGATGGTGGTCCTCCCCAGGTTCCTCTTCCTCTTTACTAATATCCCGGTGGTGCTGTCTAGGGCCTTTTTCCGGCAGCTCACGCAGACACTTATCAGACTTGCGTGGGGAGGTAAACAACCCAGGGTCCAATGGCAGACTTTAATACTCCCCTATGACCGAGGGGACTAGGGGCTCCTGACTTGGAGCGTTACAACAGAATAGCGCAGGCGGCTCATCTTCACACCTGGGTCCATGGGAACCCTGATATCCCGCACATGAAACTGGAACGTCTGTTTGCGGACCCCACTCCTCTCCCGGCTACGATATGCCGCCAAGTTGATCGCAGGACTGGGATCTTGGACTCGATAGCGGCTACGAATCACGCCTGGCATGAGCTGGTCCGCACGCTGGAAAGTGAACTGCTGTATTCACCCCTCATGCGTGTGGAATGGGCGGTGTGGCTGGCCCCGTTGACGGAAAAGGGGGTACTTAAGGCACTAAGCGAACTAGGCATAGATAAGATGGGGGATCTCTTCTTGAATGGCACTGTGAAGACTTTCCAACAGGTACTACAATCCCAGACCGGAAAGACGCTGTTGCACAGTTTTCAATACCACAGGGTCCGTAGCGCACTTCAAGAGTTGCTTGGCCCGGAATTGGCGGAATCCCCGGAGGTGCTGGAACTCACCTATGTCATCAAAACTCCATCGCCCAGTAAATTGGTCACGAACCTCAAGAAACTGGGGGACTGACACAAGCAATGCCCGATCTCCAAGGCCAGGCTGGCTTGGCAGAGTGATTTACAGCTGACGATTACAGACGAGATGTGGCAATACTGCTGCACAAACACCAGAAAGGTGTCGCTCAACAGCAGGCATAGACTGATACATTTCAAATATCTACAGCGTGTTTATTACACCCCGGCCGCTCCGGTATCAACAAGGTCACCGGGTACTTCTAAAATGTGGATATCCCTTGATCCTTGGAAGACTTAATGATCGTCACAGGCTTGGAAGACTCCTTTCCTCAGCCATGAGCGGCCGGTAGGAGTAGCTTGGCTGTCTCCTGCATTTTACAGAACTAGTGTCCAAAAAAGTGAAGTGGCAGCATTTGAGTGCAGCCCTGATGAAACTGCTTAATGAAACATAGCAGTGAAACATGTCGGCACTGGCAGTAGGTAATGGTATGCATGATTAGCTACCAGCCTTTTTAGTATTCAATAGCACACGATCACCGCCCTATGAATAAAATTGGTTAAGGGACTGGTGTGCTGTGTGTGTTTTTAAGCACTCAGTTATACTTGTGTTTGTTTGTCACTAGCAGATTTCTCTGCACTTCACTATTTGTCACATTAAATGTTGTTTGTTTTGGACACATCTTTTCTTTCCTCTCACTTTTCTTTGGGAAGCAAGTGACCACCGATGATGAGACAGGGGCCTGTCTGGAAATTGCATACCAGTTACCCCGATGGTGGTGTTTCCGTGAGGGGTCATTTGCTTCTCGCACATTTTTTCCTCTATGAAGAGGATTGTCTAATGTTTGCGGTGGACTTGTGTGACCAATTCTGGGTTGGCTCACTTTGAGTGGGTGTTCTGTGGTGTTGCCAGAGAGAACAGGTCTTTTATTGTGAGCGGAGCACAGTGCATTACCTCCTTATAATGTGTATAAGAGTGTAGTGGGGAGTAGGATTAAAAAAAAAACCCTGGTTGTCACTGCTACATATGCACGCTATTGGACTGGGTCTTTATTTGAAGCCCAGAACCCTACAGGCCTGTTGATCCCACTGCTGCCAGCAATGTAAGAAAGTGGCTCTATATATATACTGGATCAAAGTAAGGAACAGTGTGTATAGAGTCCACAATCTCTAGAGATATAACAGAAGTTAAAGTCTGTTATGACCTTACTCTCTAAAGTGGTAGCTTGGTCGAGCAGTAAGGCAGTATCAGAGGACAGTATAAAGCATTTGTTGTACACACTCAGTCAGCAAAAGGTTTCACACACTCAAGAACTGAACTCTAGGCCAATTGTTTTTATATCAAAATATATAGTTGTTTTATTTTAGAACCAACAGGTATCAAAATATACTTTTCTCAATATGAGTGACCTTAGGTAATTACTTTGCAGAAAGGTAATAGACTTTGTAAGTACAATAGCTACATTGGTTGCAATATGCAACATAACTCTAAACACAATTTAACATTGAGCTCAATGGGTTTTCTACATAAATGCAGTTGATTACTTTTATTTTTATTTATTTATTTATTTATTTATATAGCGCACTACGACCCGAAGGTGTCTAGGCGCTAACCTGGCGGAAACACATCACAACAGCCACGTAAGAAAGAGCACAGAAGATTAGATGGAAAAGAGCCAAGTTTTCAGATCTTTTCTAAAAGGCAGAAGATCTTGGGCTGATTTCAGATGAATAGGAAGTGCATTCTAACACCTGGCGGTAATGAGATGAAAGCTTTCCCCTCCCCATCACTGTAGGCGGTAATTGGGAATCTTGACATTATTGGCCGATGAGGAACAAAGTGTCCTAGAGGGTAGATACCATTGAAAAAGATCCTGCAAAGTCTCCGGGCCACTGCCATTTAAAGCCTTGAAGGCAATGCACAGGGCTTTAAAGCAAATTCGCTTTATAATAGGCAACCAATGTAATTCATTTAAGGCATGTTTTGCAGAAGAGAAACGGGGAAGACCGATCAGAAGGCGGGCCGCTGGATTTTGGAGAACCTGTAACTTGGCAGTAACAGATTTGCAGGCGCCTACCAACAGCCCGTTACAGTAAACCAACTTGGACATGACCAACGCTGCCATCACTGTTCTTTGTTGATCAACTGGAATAAAAAGAAACACTTTCCGAAGAACATGAAGCGTGTAATACGTAGAGGATGTCAACATGTTTATATGTTGAGAAAAACCAAGGGAGGAATCAATAAGGCCACCAAGGTTTTTAGCCTTTACTACCGGAGATGTAGTGGGGCCCAGCTCGGCGGGCCACCAATCAGCAGACCATATGGAGGCATCCTTTCTGAAAATGAGTACCTCAGTCTTATTAGAGTTGAGCTTTAAACAATTGGTATCCATCCAACTGCTGACATCACTCATACATTTTTGAAAATTAGAAGCTGACTCAGAAATGTTACTGGAGACAGACACAATGATCTGTGTATCGTCAGCGTAGGAAACTAAATTAAAACCATGACTTCTTATTAAATTAGCAAGGGGGGATACATAAACATTAAAAAGAGTAGGGCTTAAGGAAGAGCCCTGAGGAACCCCACAAGGAAGTCTAAACTCTTCAGACTTAAACCCTCCCACTTCAACATACTGACGCCTATGGGACAAAAAGGAAATCAGCAAAGCAAGAGCAGTGCCTCCAACACCTGCTGCTTGAAGACGATGGGAAAGAAGATCATGATCCACCGTGTCGAAAGCAGCCAACAAATCAAGGAGGATTAACACAGCAGTACCTCCTGAGTCAACCGTCTTCTTAACATCCTCAATGGCAGTAATGAGAGCCGGCTCAGTACTGTGAGATGTTCCAAATCCAAATTGAGAGGGATCTAGTTTGCGATTTAGGATTACTTTTCTAACCCCAGAACTGGATCCTGGATTCTATGTCAGGAGCGGAGGCTTCTGATTAGGCTGTTCTTTCTCGTTTATTTTCTACTCCAGCAGCCATAAAGGTATAAACAGCAATAACAAGACCACATTTCCCATGAACATCAGGGAAATTGGAAACAGAAAAAGTCCCGCATATTGACCAATCCTAGGTCGTGGCTCCTCATGACTTCCCCCTTCTGGCACTCTATCTTCCTCTTTCTTCGCTGCTCCAGCAGCAGACAGATGAGTGCCCTTTGTTTTCCTTGTTTTATTAATGTTTGAGGCATTTTTTCAATATTTGTGTGTGAGTTCACAGTCTGCCGCGTTGGGTTGCGTGGGGCGACTGTGAGGGTGCCGCGGGAGCGTTCGTCGCTCCTTTCGCGGTGAGATTCCGTTCCGCTCTGTGCGCGGGCGGCCTCCGGCCGCTAGGGGACCGCGCGCCAGTGCTGCCGCTCTGAAGAGCTTGACCCCCGCGTTGTGCGAGTCGTTAGGTGCGCGTCGTACTTTCCGTCGACGAGGCGCCCTAACGGTCTCGCGCATTGTGTGGGAAGTTCGGCGGGTGTTAACAGGCAGCGCTATTGGCACTTCATAATACAGAGCCCTGCCCGGAGCCTGAACACCCGCGCTGCGGGTACGGCGTTTTTTGATCTGGGACCGGCCCGGGCAGTGTTGAGTGCCTCATAACAGAGGCGGGTGGTCCCGACTCAATTTGTTTGACCCTGCGACCGCGGGAAGAGATTTCTGACAGGGCTTTGCCCACCCCAACCCCTATAAATTCCATATATACTCCCTACATGGAATACGAGGAGTATTATACTGAGGAGGAGGAGGAGCAGGTTATCTACCTGCCGGTGGATGACCATTTCTGCAAGGTCATGGATTCCTCCTTGTTGAAGGCGGTGTCACGGGTTGTCGAACCATTGGAAAAGAGAATTGAGCAGCTGCAAGCCCAATGCCAACCCTCTGGACGTGGGGCGGATGCCCTAGGGCGACAGGACCCTACCCCCCCGGCCCAAGGCCCCCCCTCTGTATCGGACCCCAAGAGGAAACGCCCCGCTGACGCGGGGGTGGACGCGGATGCTTTCTCGCGCCTCAAAAAGGCCTTCCTGGAGGCCAAGACCTCCGATGCCCCTTCCACCTCGAAGGTGATTCCGACTGCTGCTGCAGGGAATGATCATGGGGACGGGGATATAGCGGACCCCGACGAGTCTCCACACACCTCGGACGGGGATGGTGAGCCCGATAATTCGTGGTCATCGGCACCGGCTACCCAACCCCCCCTTCCGGACCTAAGTTCTGATATGCTCAACCCTGATGAGCTTCTCCACCCACGCTCGTCTCAATGGGTCCCCGCACCCAAGGTGGCGGCCTACATGGCGGCCAGGCTGCGCAAGCCAATAGACCAAGAAGTACGTAGCTGTCTCAGGGCCGAATGCCCGCGTCCATCCTTGGAGGGCAAAGTTGCAGTAACACCGGACATCGACCCTAAGATGTCTACGTTTCTCACTAAATTCGTAAAAGATCCCAAGAAGGGTATCGACCGATCGTGGAGAGCCTGCCAAGATAAGCTCTTGGATGCGGCAGGCCCCCTGGCGAAAATCCTCGACATGGCGGAGGACGCCAAAACCTCTGGTTCACTGATCTCCCCAGAAATTCTGTCCGGCTGGGCGCAGAGAGCAGTAATTTTCTTGGGGAACGCGAACGTGGCCATATCTACGGAGAGGAGGAGGTCAATCCTGATCAAAATCGACCCAAAACTGGGAGAGCTGGCGACCTCCGAGGCAGGCCCTATGGCAGAGGGGAACCTATTCGGCGACCCCTTCGTCAAGGAATTGGGAAAATTCGTTAACACCTTCAACTCCCTCGACAAGGCACAATCATCGGTGAAGAGAATCTTCTCCCCCCGTGTTTTTGGAGCAGCCAGCCGAGGCAGGGGTCGCTCGTCTGGCAGGTCCTACACCAGAGGCCCCAATAGACAGGGCGAGTCCCATCGTGGCCAGTATCAGGACCCCGACAAGTTCGGTAACTTTTACCAGACCAGAGGTTACCCCCGCCGCCGTGGTGGAAGAGGACGTGGAGACGGCGGCTACAGTTACTCAAGAGGTGAGACTTCAGAGTGTGTCGGGTCTGAAAGTGGGGGGCAGACTCCAATTCTTTTTACAGGCATGGTCTTCCATTACCTCAGACGCTTGGGTCTTACAGACCGTCAGAGGTTTTCACATCGAATATGCGGGGCTCCCCAAACAGCAGGTTCTACCCAAACCCATCAGTTTTACGCCGGACCAGATTTCCCTCATAGACCGGGAGGTGGCGGACCTTCTTTGCAAGGGGGCGATCATACAGACACACTGGCACCCCGGGGGTTTTCTGAGCAACATTTTCCTTGTGGAGAAACAGGACGGCGGTTACCGCCCAGTGATAAATCTCAGGGACTTCAATGGCTGGCTAGTTTACCGCCATTTCAAGATGGAGGGCATCCACCTCCTCAGAGACCTGCTCCAGGAGGGGGACTGGATGGTCCGTTTGGACCTGAAGGATGCCTACCTCACGATTCCCATTTTTGCTCCTCACCGGCGCTTTCTGCAGTTTCGGTGGGGCCACCAGGTTTTCGAGTTCGTCTCCCTTCCTTTCGGACTTTCGTCCGCACCGTGGTGTTTCACCAAGGTCCTGAAACCTGTGGTGGAGCGCCTGCGCATGGAGGGCATTCGTCTAATAATTTACCTAGACGATATGCTCCTTCTACACCAATGCTCGCGGACGCTACTGGTGCACCTCCAGAGGACAGTGACCCTGCTGGAGTCCTTGGGGTTCATTATCAATCCAGTCAAATCGGACCTAACCCCGGCACAGAACATGCAGTTCCTAGGCTTTATGATCAACTCGGTGGAAGCTACCTTGTCCCTTCCCTCTCGGAAGCTGTCCAAGATCAGGCACGAGCTGAGACGTACCCTGGCGCGTCCCACGATCCAGTTGCGCCACCTGGCCAGAGTGGTAGGCCTCCTGTCATCGTCCATCCAGGCGATTTTTCCAGGGCCCCTCCACTACCGGGCCCTGCAGCGACTCAAGGCCCTTCACCTTCGCAAAGGTTTAACTTATTCTCAAGTTGTTCCACTCACGGAAGAGGCGAAAACGGAGCTTCGGTGGTGGAGCGATCATATGGACGCCTGGAACGGGCGAGCCATCTTCGGGTCGCAACCGGATTTGGTAATAGAGTCCGATGCAAGTGGACTTGGATGGGGAGCGCGTTGCGGCGCTGTCTCTACAGGCGGCGCATGGTCGTCCGCAGAGTTAGGCCTGCACATCAACTGCCTGGAACTGATAGCAGGCTCCTTCGCGGTGCGGTGCTGGACGAAAGAGAAACTTCGATGTTGTGTCCTTTTAAAGATGGACAATGTGGCGGCCGTGCGCTACATCAATCATCTAGGAGGGACGAGGTCCAAGGCGTTGTCCGACCTGGCCCGCTCCCCTTGGGAATACTGCCTATCCCACGAGATTTCGTTGTCGGCGGAACATCTCCCCGGCTCTGCCAATCGGGTAGCGGATTGGTGGTCCCGTCACTGGAGGGACACGAGCCTATGGCGACTTCGCCCGGATGTGTTCGAGGCGGTCAGGGAGAGATGGGGTCCATTCTCGGTGGACCTTTTCGCCTCCAGGCTGGATGCTCAACTGGAACGCTACTTCAGTTGGCGCCCGGACCCGGAAGCGGCGGCGACCGATGCCTTCTTGCAGGACTGGAGCAAGGAGAGCGGCTATGCGTTTCCCCCCTTCGCGATGATCATGAGGTTGTCTACCCAGGTGCGGAGGCAACGGGCGGACCTGGTGGTGATCACCCCGATCTGGAAATCGCAAGTCTGGTTTCCAGCTCTGATGGAACTTTCTTGGGATTCTCCAATCCCTCTACCCCGCGTTCCGGATCTCCTCAGGAGCCCTCAGGGGAACCCTCACCACCTCCTGTGCACAGGCAGCTTGTGGCTGATGGCCTGGCGGGTTACAGGAGACGCTGGCAAGTCCCGGGACTTTCGGAGGACGCTGCGGCACTGTTGGCCAAATCCTGGGCAGACAGCACCAACAAGCGATACCGGTCCGCTTGGGCTAGGTGGAGTGGTTGGTGTCTGCGACTCCAAATTGATCCTATGGGGGCGGACGTTGTCCACATCCTTAACTTCTTAGCTTCCCTGTCAAGGGAGGGCCTGGCTTACAGGTCTATTAATACCTTTCGTTCGGCCATCTCGGCGGGTCACATTCTAATTGATGGAAAACCCGTAGGCGAACACCCCCTGGTTTGTAAATTGCTGCGGGGGGTGAGACTTGCGGTCCCACCGCAACCTCGCTACTCGACTTTGTGGGATGTCAATAAGGTTCTTAACCTGCTTCAGGGCTGGCCGACGAATAGATACTTATCCAGGAAACAAATTTCAGCCAAATTAGCAATGTTGCTTTGTCTGATTTCTTGTCGTAGGGTCTCCGATGTCAGAGCCTTGGACCTTACGGGTCGCATTTTGTCCCCGGATGGGGTGACCTTCCTTCTGTCGAGACGTACTAAGTGTGACTCTCGTTCTATTTCGTATCCTGCTTTCCCAGATGCCCCAAAGTTATGTGTGGTTCGGGCTTTAAAGGCCTACGAGGTGGCTACTGTTGATATACGCCCACAGGGCGTCAAACAACTGTTCATTGCTCTTACTAAACCGCATGGAGCGGTTTCATCCCCAACTATTGCGCGTTGGGTGCGCTGGGTTATGCAGGAGGCAGGTATAGACACTTCTCGGTTTGGAGCCCATTCGGTCAGAGGGGCCATGGCATCTAAGGCGTTTTCCCTGGGGGCTCGCCTGGAGGACATTATGAAGGCAGCTGACTGGTCGTCTGACTCTACTTTTAAGAGGTTTTACTTTAAACCTGTCCCCTCGCTGGCTTCTGTGGTGGTCGACAAGCTTTGAACTAGCCTAATCAGAAGCCTCCGCTCCTGACATAGAATGAAAAATTTCCTAGCTAACGTACAGGAAAGTTTCAATTCTATTAAGGAGGCGGAGGCGAGGATTAGCCCACCCTGTATTCTTCGAACCCTCCCAGAACTCTACGTTGGGTCTGTAAGTAAAATCTTTAATGCAGTTTCCTACATGATTGCGTTGCATGTTGATTCTCATGTCGTATCTCAAATTGTTGAAGATCTAGAATGCAATTATGTCATTCAATGTTGCACAGTGCTATTGACCATGAAGCGCATGGTTCATTTCTTGAGGTCTTACCCGGTCTTCTTGTACCGTAGGTGCGGAAGCAGGCAAGCAGGACTGATGGATGTATTCTTGTGGCAGTGTCGCAGGAAGAAAGAGGAAGATAGAGTGCCAGAAGGGGGAAGTCATGAGGAGCCACGACCTAGGATTGGTCAATATGCGGGACTTTTTCTGTTTCCAATTTCCCTGGTGTTCATGGGAAATGTGGTCTTGTTATTGCTGTTTATACCTTTATGGCTGCTGGAGTAGAAAATAAACGAGAAAGAACAGCCTAATCCTCGCCTCCGCCTCCTTAATAGAATTGAAACTTTCCTGTACGTTAGCTAGGAAATTTTTCATTCAGTCCCGGGACCTAAGCTGCAAACAGTTAAATAAAAGCGGTTTGGTTACAATCGTGAAGAATATGAATGTATTTTCAAAGTTGACACTTAGAAACTTTTCAGTGAAAAACTAGCAATGTTATCCAAGGAAGGAAATTCAAGTCACAGGTAAAGTAGGTTCTCGTTACTTTTGTAATCCAATACGGGACTCCTAGGTTTAGCACTGGGACCTTTACCTAATACAGGTAAGTAATTACGTTTCAGTATTTAGTACCATTTTAAGGAATATTTCTAGTTTGCAAAAATCGACACTTAGAAGAAATTTCAGTGATAACCAGTCAATGTTAGCCTATGGAAGGAAAGTGAGTTATCGGCTTTCAGGTGAGTACTCGACTGGTGAAGTTAAGGTTCGGGGTATAGACTCAGGGGTCTCCTAGGGTCGGGAAGGTAAAGTTGTTACACCGTCAGCGGCACAGGGGCAGCCGAGTGCAGAGACAGTAGGCCGATGCAATCCAATGGAGGGTAGGGGGCCTTTGGTTGGTGGCTGCAAGCAGGCAGGCCACGCAGCTGTGGGAGCTGAGCTCCTGGTCACTTACTCAGGGCAAGTGGGGAAGTAGAGGAGGGTAGTGGTTGCATTTCCAGCGGCATTCGGGCGGCTGGGTGCAGGGTGCTTTGAGCCGTTGGGTGCTCAATGTTATCCAATGGGAAAGTAACAAACTGAACAAAGGCTACAGCCTCAGAACCAGGGACTCCTCCAACGGCGACCAGCCGAGGGTAAGATTTCCCGACACCAAAAGACACACCTGCACCCGGCACCCCACGGCCCCCTGTGCCCTTCTTTGGGGTACCTACCTCTTCTCCAAGATCCCAACTTACCTCTCGAAGTGGTGGTCGCACCTGAAGAATCTCTTTCCCCGAGCCTGCAGCCTTTGTTCACTTTGTAACTTTCCCATTGGATAACACTGAGCGCCCAACGGCTCAATAGGCAGCAGGAAGAGGACAGGAGATAGGCTGAAATCAAGGTTTTTCACAAATTTAGAACACTTTCCGGAGCTACAGGCAAATCTGGAGGATTGAAGTTGAATGTATGAAACAGTGTAGGTGAGCTGTTGGCAATCCAGAGTAGCTCTGTTTTATCAGAGTTTAACTTCAGTGCGTTCGTGTTAAGCCAGGAGGTGATAGCCATCATACAAAGATGGCAGAAATCGGAGGAAACTGGACCCAAAGGATCTATTGAGATGATCAGTGTTATTCATACAGTTAAGTCCAAATGATCTTATTAATGTCAACAGAGGTCAGATGTAGATATTAAACAATGTGGTTCTCAGTGTTGACTCCTTTGTGATGCCTTGCTAAATGATTTTAGATTCCATCAGAAAGGGTGGAAGAAACACAGCCTGGCACCAATCCATAAAATAGGATTTACATCCCAGTAGTGCCAGCTCAAAGTTTTCTCTACTGGTACTCAATAAAGCATTCTTCAGGAAAATGCATTGCATACTTACATCTCTAACATTTCTTAACTGGAGATGAAGAGTGGCCCTGCATAAAGTATATGCCTCCTTGGTAGAAGGGAGGTTGGTAAAACCAAATTACGAGCTTTATTATGTAGCGGCTCAATTGCATTGGCCCATGATATAGCTGTGCGATACAACCAGTCTGGAAAGAGTAGACATAATCTCAAAAATAGGCAAAGTTTCCATCCTGCATAGGTTGTCGAGGGCTAATAAAAGTCGCCGGAAGTTGAATAAGCTCATGAAAGTAGCGAGACATTGTTGGAAAACATTTTTACAGAAAAGGTTCTCACCACCACAATATACACCTTCCTTACCATTGTAGTCGCTGTTGGAATTTGATAAATTGATGTTTTTTTTATATCATGCATCAGGAGACAGTTTTGATTATGAACTATTGCAATCATTCGACAATTTAAGAGAGGTGTATGAATTAGGTGGGGGACAGTTTCTAGTATACAACGCTTTAGTATGAATTTTATCCCAAGTGTGGGCGGTGACCATGATGAACCAAGAACCTCTCTGGCATTAAAGTTACTCCCGATTCATGGTCACATAAAAAGGCAATCACCTTCTTTTCTACTGCACTATTACCACAGCAGGTTCCCCCACAGGTCACACTCTAATAAAAGTGGGAGGTCTGAATGAATAATCTTTTACCAGATAAAGACTGGGAACAATGCTTGAGTTATTTTGAATTTGTTTCAAGAAATGCTAGGCTGAAATATACCCAGTTTAACTAATAGCATATTACCTGTCTCCGAAACATATAGCGATACAAAAGGGGATGATGGACGGAGCGTTTAAGCAAATCAAACACTCACCCCCAGTCAACTGATCTGGGTTTAATCCATCACCATTCTTTAGCTCACTCCGCCACCCCAGTTCAGACATGGCCATATGCAAATCAGTCTGACCCTGTGCCTCATGGGAACAGTCCAGCCTGAACTGCCAAAGCCAGGTCTTCCCTGCACCGGAAACAAGCATCCTGGGACCGGTTTCTGGCATTTCAGCCGTCATCAGCCAGGCTAGCTTGAATCCAATTCAATTCAATTCAAAGAATTGTTAAAAGAAGAAAGTATTTCACAGACAAAATAACACATGGGACCCTGCTCTATTCCTAGCAGTCAATAATTGAGTGGGAAGCATTTTTTTTTTTACGGAGTTTTATATAGCGCAAACTTGACCCAAAGGTATTGGGTGTCAGAGCGCTATACACAAGCACCAGTTACATTACATGAGGGCACATTCATTTTTGTTAGGCACAGGAAGATTAAGTGATTTGCCCAGAATCACAGGATATTGCGCATCCTTGCCGAGACTCGAACCAGGTTCCCAGATTTTATTTTTTTTAATAAATCTTTTTATTAACCCATCATTGACATACATCATACCATGATACATCAATACAATTTCTATTCGGGTAGAGTAGTTCAGAAATAGTTACAAATTACACAGTAAGGTCCAGTCAAAAAGAGAGCTGTTCGTCTTAGGTCAGGTGTTGTGGTAGAGTACCGATGTCTCCCATATACGAGTTCCAGAGCCCCCAGATCTTAACCCATTTTTGAGGGCAGCTCAAGGTTCCCCAGATTTGAGATTGATCGCCCTAGCCGTTAGGCCAACTTCTCTCCCCATATTTGTACTAGACATTTATTTTCCTGCATAGATGTGCTGGTGTTCTTCTTATAGAGTGCATCCTCAATGCTGATTCAGTTTACTCACCCAAGTTTCAGGGCCATATCCCTGCATGTCCTTTTCTACCTTCTTTTCAGTCTATTGCCCTCCTGCCACACCATTATTTAATAATCACATCGCCCCTTCCTATTTTGACTCATGCTAGCATCTTCTCACAGGGGACTTAGCATGTGGATTCAGGTAAAAGTTACAGATGTTAAGGACAACTTCCTGTGGTATATTCTCTGTTTGGGGTTGTTACAGCTTCTAAGGAGCAAAGAGACAGAACTCCAGCACTGACCATAGTTGCTAATAGCAATCCCACTGTTTCTTGCCTGCCACTCCTCTTCATCTCCCCTAATCTAACCACATTATCTGCATAGGATTACTTCTTCTGGGTGGACAACCTACACCTTTTGTTGATTTCCTTGGGTTGCAGAATTGCTAGTTCTTGGTCCAGCCCAAGGGACAGCTTTTTTTAAAGTGGCATCGGCTGATATCCTTGGATTGCATTGTCTACACTCCTGGGAGGATCCTAGTGCTCCTGTGAAAGAGTGGGGTCTGTAGATTTTCTTGGTTCGCAATCTCACTATTGCTAGATGGATGCCATAAACACTTTTGAGAGTTATGTTGCTTAGATCCTGAAACATCACAGCTACTCGGTGGTGTGCTTTAGTCCGGCTTCAGACGTCCCCATCTTCACTCTTTGGAGGGATCCAACAGTTTCTCCATACTTAGGGTTTAGAGAGGGCCAACCAATGTAGGCTACATAATGCCAGGTGCCCTCAGACTCCAAAGAGGCTGTTGTTGATGTTGACACCTACAGTAGGTTGTATACCTAGCTAATCCTGGATAGGTTTTAAAGAATTAACTTGGTTGGTCCATGTACCAGAGCCTTTCATTACGGGTTACATTTCAGCTTCCCCAGGGTTCATCCAAAGACTTCTAACTTTCGATGTGAGGTTACTGGCTCCTTCTAAGCTGCCATTTCCTTGGTTGTCTACAACATTTTCACCCTTGGGTGTAATTTCCTTATTCTCATTAGATTGAATACTACATCTCATGAAGTCGCTCTTTTGAGGATGTAGCTTTCCTCGCTCATTCCACCACCCCACCCCATTCATAGGCTAAAAACTCATGTCTACTTACCAAGCACAATGAAGTAATAGCTTCCTACACAGTCATCATAAGACAAAAGATGAGTGTGATAAATATTTGTAAGTGACTCTCCCGCTGCTCTTCTGCTTCATGTTGTGCTTCAGTACAGCAACAAGTTCACTGCAACACAATGGGTGCACTCCTGAACCTTCTCACGTGTGACACCAAAACACTTCTCATGTACACCACTCTATAATACACAAAAATTACCAACCATGTACACAAACCGAGTAGCCACTTACTCGACGACACAGAAATCCCTATGATATCTTGTTGTAGCTGGAAACACACTGCACAGATGCTGAAATGAAAGTAATACAATTCTACCACGAAGAGTAAATAGCAAAACTCCTCAACCCTCTACTCAATAACCACAGTTTTAGATCAATAAAAGGTAGCAAATAAGCTGTTTACAAAGAAAAGCTTGAGTTTTGTTTCTTTCCAATCTTCTGTATCAAGCAAAAAATGTGATTCTTTTTCATATGTCTCAATGTAAACATTTCTCAAGCACACTGTCTAATGAATCTTGACAGACAACTGTCATCACTAAAATAGCAATAATGTTTGGTCTCTTGAAGGATTTTCAGTGCCAGTGGAAATTAAAGGTGACACCCTCAAAATGAGCTGAACATGTGGCCCCTGCACAGTTACAGATGTTCTTTAGTCCAGGAAATGACGTCAGTTCTGGTGACTGTGCTACAACCGGGTATCAGTAGGTGAAAGGAAGGTCAGTCATTCAGATGACGCTGATCAAAGGAAGTGCAAGGTATAAAAACATACATGGGCATTCGTCAAACCAGATGTGGGTCATTTTACTAGATGTTTGCGTGGATTTAGATTGTCTAATAAGAAGGTAAGATAGTGGCTTTGGGTGCCCGTCTTAGCCCACAGTCAGCACGCCAATCACTATTATTTTTCTGATTATAATCCTGCCTGAAATTCTTTGAATCTGGGGAAATCATTTTTTCACCCTTCCCTTAAGTGGTAAATATAAAAGAAGAGCTGTGTGCTGTTTACTAGAATCCCAGTCATTTGGTCCCAGAGCTACTACAAAACACTTCCTGGTTTCTGATATTTGGTCTGAACAACTCCCCCTCCCACCCTCACCTTCCACTCCCCCCTCCACACACAGACACATAGGTTACTGAGGAGAATCTAGAAAATATAACATGTACATTCTCGGGTACCATTCAGACAAAATGGCATTCACAAGGTTTACCATAGCCAGCGAGAAGACCAATATTTAACTATATGGAATATAATGAGTTGAGCACACAACTCCATACAATGGCTCCAAGAAATATACATTTGGACAAACACATGCATATTTATTCTAATGAATGCAGATCAATCAGAGGAAATTTACATGTGTACAGCACCTCATGTTCAAGATGCGCCCACTGCAATACAAATGTCCTTTGCAGCTAGGTCCACACGATTTTAAACAACCATTGACAAGCCAACAGGTCTGGCTTTGGCAAGCTGGTCCAATGATCATTTGTTTTATTAAGCAGTACAGACAAAATCACAAAAATATCAAGTCTTAACATTATCAGTTTAATGTCATATGTGCGTATCTTTTACGAATTAACCATCGGGCATGCATGCCCTCAAAACTAGGGTCCAGGGGGGGAAAAAGAATGGAGATTTTTTTTGTATTACATTCATATGCCAAAAAAATAAAGTGAAGAGAAAACAATGAAAACTCCTGCCTCTTAAGCGTGATGGCCATATGTGCCCAATAAACATCTTAATTTCAAAATAACCATTTTTCTTATTTAATAGAACAGTAGGGGTGCTTCCTTGAGCTTGGAATACATTGAAACACCCTTTAGTTTTAATGAAAACCAAAGGAAAATATAGTCTTTATAGACGCAAAGAAAAAGTGCTGTTGGCTTCGAATGACTGCAACCCGAAGATACGGTTTAACAGCACGAAAATGACTAAAAGGAGAATGAAATAGCACACAAAACATTGGTGAAGTAATGTATTTGCCTGCCAGCCCTGGCACCGACGAGCAGTTATTTTTTTATGAGGCTGGGCACATGAGAACACAAAAAAATTCATCCCTGAAAGTGCAAGAAACATTGGCTGAAGTGGGCAGGCCCATTGCTGAGCAGAAGAAATATGTGACTGACAGCTGAACAACCCAATGGATGACGAGAGCTGACCCAAAGGCCCTCTGTGTATATGCTTGTTTTATGATATATATATATATATATATTTGTATACAACATTCGAGAGACAGCCAAAGACGTTCAATGTCAGACCCCTAAAACACAAAAGAGTTACCTTGAGCAGACAACCACACACAGGCTGCAGTTCTCACCTTTGTAAATTAAGCCCTGGTAAGGTGTGCTGAACCTCCTTTAGAAAACCCGAGCAGTCATTGCGTCACCGGGGTACCATAGTGCATTTCCACACTCCGAAAAATGACTCCTCTAAAATAGCCACATTTTGAATTTAGAGAAGAGTTCAGGTTCCACGGCCATTTAACCTTCGACCTTTGTGCTCAGACTTCCAATTATAATACTGATCGGACTTGTGTCCTTAGGGAGCTGGGCTGAGACTTCTGAATCGTAGCCCAGGAACTTGTGCTGACTCTCAATTACCACCAACCAGGCCCGGGTCCAGGCTCGCGCTAGTTCACTGAGCCATCAGCGAGGTCTCCCGTAAGTCTTTATTATGTGGGCCTTGGATAAGCTGAAGCATCATTTGTCCTCATTCTGCCTGCAGGACATTTGCACTGGGGGTGGAGGTAAAAAAAAAAAGCAGAGACGTGGTGACACGGCAACAAGAATGTAACAAGAATCAGGACAATGCTTATGTGTGGTTTATCGGCCCCCAGTGGTACAGGCTGCAATCTCGAATGATACAAAGGATGCAGCAATTCACACAAATTAAAGGCGATGCTTAACAAATGCACCTTGCACATATGCATTGTGTTGCAGGACATACAAGCAGTTGAGCCTTTAATTCTCCGCCGTTTTACTATGCGCTAGAAATGCAGGGATTTTAAAAGCCTAGAAAGATGACGGAAATTGTACTTTAAAATATAGGTGGAACACATAAATAGATTAGCTTGAAAGCATCAGAATAGTTAATGATATAGTTCAAACTCCATAGGGTTTCAGAAATCTTGTTTCGCTTTAATCTTTGGCAATCTGTAACCAAAGTCCACCTTTTGACCAACACTTGCTTTTTACAATGTGCAATTAAAAGCTACAAAAAAGTTTAAAATGCTTTGTATTTCATTGAGAAATAGCTTGAAATGCAGCTTTTCTTATGCATGTTAAGTTTGGAGAAGATTGGCCACAGCTGGCACTGTATACCATTTTTTTGGGGTAAAGTCATATATCGACCACTTTTTAAAAAGGGTTCCAGCATTGAACAAATAAATAGTTAAATAGGTCAACAGTGATCACATAATAAACCAAAAATGACGTGCATCTAAAAACCAGTTGGGACGCAAGTGTCTCTAAAAACTGTGAAAATGATTTATCCATTTCGGAAAGGTAAATATGTAAAAACTAAGATTTTTCATAATTTTCTTCCTTCATAATTTTACCATGTAAAGAACAGTTATAATAGTTCAGTATCCATCCAGAAAACAAGACGTGCATTCCTCATAAGGTTATAAAAAAAAGTATGTTCGGATGTTATGCAGACATAACTAACACCAATAAAGTGTACATAACGCCAAAGACGTGCACATTCATTCTAACTTACATTAATCAGATGAAATATACATTAGGGCTAACTGATGTAAGTTAGGGCCAATTGATGTACATGCAGACCAACAAATGAATGGATGCAAAATGTATGAAAGTACTTAAAAGGGAAATATTTGTTCATAAAAATACAACATTGTGGATGCATATGTGCCTTACTATACACATGTGCAAAGAATATGTCATGGGACCAGACAAATCTACACTGTGCCTCGGATCAATTTTGGCTGAAGCTTATTCACGAAAGCAAAAATCCCAACTCAAAGCAATTTTGGGCCCTCGTAAACAGGGGCTTACAATGTAAAAGTGGTCACAGTAGTGCAAACATCAGTGTAGACGAATGGAGCCAGTTTTATCATCTCACATCAGGGATCACAGCATGTATGTGTGTCACATGGCACACAGCAAAAAGGATGACCATCCCAAATCCCCAAGTCCAGTCAACGCTGTGATTTCATGTCCGGAACCCAAGAGCTCAAGACGACTCGATCTCAGTCACTTAGCTAATGACGCGATAGAAGAACCAATAAACGAGGGCTCTGTGAAAAACATCGACCCACCGTTGGGGACCACGGAGACTTCAGACGAACTAAAAAACAAGATCTCATACTCCATAAGGAAAGCCAAGGCCGAAGGAACTTCAGGGGCAAACGGTCTTCCCCAGACTATGTTCATAGGCCGACATCAGATTTGGTCAGCCTACCTGACTCCTCTGTTTTCCTACTGCAGACTAAATAACACCGTTCTATAGTCCTGGAGAGGTGCTATCATTCACCCAAACTATAAAAGCAGGAAGAGAAATTACCCCAATAATTATCGAATTATAGCACTCCTCGACGTCTAGTCCAAATATTATGCCAGCATTTTATTGGAAGAGCTGCAGGCCTGGTCCGACACAACAATGCGCCTCCCTTTTAATCAGACAGTTTTTGTGGCCAACTCTGGCACAACAACCAATTTGCTTACCTTAACCGTCTGGATGGAGAAAGCGGCAGTTCAACAAACCCAACTGCATTGCTGCTTTGTTGATTTTAAAGCAGCCTTCGACTGCATGCCCCGGGGCCTGCCTTGGCAAAAACTAGAGTCCTGGGGCATACCTCCGACCCTTTTGCACGCTATAGTCCAACTCCACACGGAAACATAGATCAGAATCAAGTTGGGTGAAGGCTCCCACGTTTCCAGCAAGATTGGAACCAAACCCGGTGTCAAAGAAGGCTGTGTGCTGGCTCCACTCCTTTTTAACTTGTTTATATCAGACTTATCCTCATCACTTGATAGTGTCAACTGTCACCCCCCTCAACTAGACACTGTATGCCGACGATTTGGTGTTGCTAAGCCACACAAAAGTGGGACTACAGAGGCTACTAGATGAACTGATCCCCTAAACCATAAGAAATTCTTTACAACTGAACTTGCTAAAAACCAAAACAATATTCTTTGGGAAGCAAAAGAGGTCACGCGGAGGGTGGTACTTCAATAATGCAAAGCTCGAATCAACATCTTACTACAAATATTTGGGAAACATTCTCGACACCAGATTATCATTCATCAAGCAGAAAGAAGCAATACCACGTTCCGTGCTCATGACGAGCTCAGCTCGTCATGAAGCACGGTCGCGCTGTGCTCATGATGAGCTGAGCTCGTCAGGACCGTTGCGCCGCGCCCACGTGGAGATAATTCTCCTGCTGTGCTGGGCGTTCCATTGGAACGGGCATGGTCGTGATGAGCTCAGCTCGTCATGAGCACAGTGCCACCGTGCTGCATGACGAGCCAAGCTCGTCATGAGCACCGCGGCGCTGCGCGCCCCCCTTCCCCCAGCATAGCGGGGGAATTAGCCCCGCAGGGAAGGGGTTAAGGACCAAAGCCTTGTCTTTAGAGGCCGCCGCCGAGAAACTGTCAAAACAGTACTTGGCCCAAGCCTAATCCCTCTGCTGAAAGTGATGAAGGCGAAGATAACCAACTCTCTGTCGTATGGGCACGAGATCACAAAGGGGACATTAAATATTTTAATAAACAAACTAACAATCAACATTTTTAAACAGGCTTTTCGCCTGCCAAAATCAGCTTCGCCAGCCCAAGTGTGACTCAAACTGGGCCTGCTAGACCATCATGGCATAGAGGCTGGCTCATTCATAAAGTTTTGTAACAGACTGCGCCACGGCCGGGGGAGTTCCCTGGAGGCAAGACTCTGGCAGGAAATATAGAAAAATCAGATCAGCCAGAAATATCGACAACACCTGGATCACGGTTTACAATTACTGGAAGTCAAAGAACTCTGGGGAACAAACCCCTCCCAGTCGGTGCTAAAGTTTGCCATCAAGAAGAGCATCAGATTGTTGTCCTTTCATTCAGACAGGGCAACACTGTCAAAAAGGAAACACGCTTGGGCAGTGATTTCCAATTTCAAACTAGGCGTTGAGTCGCCCTATTTATCAAGCACATTTGCACTTTATTGGAAACAACAGTTTTTAGCCCTGAGGATGGGTGATTGGCCATTTTTCTCGAATGGCGCCGTCCAGGCAATATTATCAAATGCAGGTTGTGCGGCTACCACTCCGAAGCAATGGGACACATAGTTTGTGTATGCCCCACAATGCTTACAATCAAACGGTAATTATTGCGGGAAGAATGGATTAGGCTAGGAGTCCGATCATGGTGCCAGGCTATACACCAAGCTGAATATTGGGCTTACCAAATTTGTCAACAAGGCGTCAAAACTGTTGGGAGACACTAGTGCCGCTGAATCTTCTTTACCTCAGCAGGGCAGCATTCAGTCTGTAGGCTCAACAACAGAACACTAGACTGACAATGATAGCCGATTAAATCCTGGCTTCCTAGCTGAACATTATCTGCCTACAATGCTCGAGGGTTTTTAAGAAATTTACAAGTTTTGCATTTTTTCATTTAGTGGTCGCCTTCATGAATGAATTTAATGTGTTTTAAATAGTAAAGGTTTTTAACCAAACAATAAAGTCTTATTATCACTGTGCACAATATACCTGCTCTTACTTAGTCACTGGCAAAAGAATACAATTACATAAAATACAACGTTCGCAAGAGAAATGATGGTTCTTCTAGGTTCAGACTACAATTTAAATTTTTTTTAAAGCATTTGCAAAGATAATATGTTTAGTGTTGGCGATTATTTTTTGGTTTTGTCAGTGCTTGTTTTGCTTTACCATGGATTTTTTAAAACCTTATTATCGGAGGAGCAGCGGGGCCCACATCAGTATAAAAAAAAAACACTATCTATAAGCAAAAATATGTGCTTGTCTCAAAAATCACATACTGTCATAGCGTCAGCCACTAAAGGAAAATGATTTGTGTATGGGTGAGCTCCTTGTAAAAGGGCAGTGTGCCATCACTCACAGTGAAATAGCCAATGGCTGAAATGGGCTGACCCACAGCTCCACACTGTTGCAGGCAGAGGAAATATGTGAATAATATAACACTAGGCCATTGGATGAAGAGGCTGGCTGAAATCCCCCATAAATAAATAAATAAATGATACACATATATATAATTTTAGAACAATCAAAATGTCTTGTGTTCTGATTACGAGTTCGATGGTCCATCGGACCATCGAACATCGCACAGCGCGAAAATTTCCGCCGTGCTGAAGAGGTTAAAAGTGTGTCGTGAGGAATCTTGGGGGGACCTAAAGGGCCCCCTGTTTCCTCAGGGCCATGGGATGCTTACAGGGGACACATGGTGTGCCCCCGGTCTGCATGCATCCCCTTTCCTGCACAGCATGGACCTTACAGTCCATGCTGTGCAGGAACGGGCTTTGGCATTCCCATTGAAATGACTTTTTGATAGGTACCGCTGTGGGAACTCCAAAGGACTGCTAACCAGACCAGGAGAAAACTCCTAATCTGGCAGGAAGTATGACTAAAGGTTTGGCAGTCCTGGAGCAGGGCACTGGTGTGGCGGCCTGCTCCAGTACCGCCAAACTCGTAGTCCGACCTAAAAAGATTTCCCAAAAGTACTGAAAATCAGTATGTAACATGTTTTTATTTACACAAATCACACATTCCCTTCCTAGCACTCTCTAATCACCAACACACCTCAGCTCATTAAGCAGTAGGACACAATGAACTATGAGCTGGATAGCACTACGAATTGATATTAAGAAACTGCATGTATCTTTATACTTTTAAGACACTATGTTTTTCCAAATATTGTAGACTGGACAAATGTAAACCTTTAAGTATAAATAAAGAGGAGGAGAGAGAGAAAATATAGCGGTGGGCTACATAACAGGCTGTCTAGAATGTGCATTATAGTCCTAGAGTGCCATCAAGAAACTCTGCTAACATATCAGTAAATGATACACATCACCTGCCATGCATTTTTATATTACACCATTTGTTTTGCTGTACACAAAAGTTGATTTTTCCATATTAAAACACAATTATTGAAAGCAGGCGTTGACTACTGTATTAAGCTATTTCACTGCATGTAGAACAAGTTCTGCCTTTTAAAAGCATACATTTTTTTTCAGCAATTAAAGGCTTTGCAGCTGCTCTTTCCAATGTTCTACTAACTATGGACCACTTACGGCACACCATTTATGGGTCCGGCACACGATACTCCAACAATGCCACAAACTGTCCCTAGTGACTTGATGGAAAACCACCAGCAATGTCAAGTGGTCTGCAAGTGACAGTCTTGAATCATAAATGAATACAAGCATCATCATATGTCTACAAAACGTGGACTGCTTATTGGCTATGAATGAGTGGCATAGACACCGATTAGCTACATCAATTGCCAAGGCAACAGACAAAAAAGAAATAGAACACACTGCTCAGAGTCATTGAAAAAAAAGGCAAAAAGTACTACAGTTTCGAATTAACATTGCACAAACTCACCAGCTTCCTACTGCACACAGCCGGAGACGCCCTTTATCTTTAATAGCACGACAACTTGTTTTCAGCATCTGTCAACATTGCTCGTCCATCAGTGCAAGAACAATACTAGATAAGGAAAATGGCCGCACAAACCGCGCGCATTTCCAGGGGGTGCTCTGGGCCCGGGCTCAGTCAGCGGCTTTTGTAGAATTGATGAATATCGTCTAAAGGCAAGTGCAGACAGGCGCGCAGATCTGTATCTTCCGTAATCCATTTGGGCTGACACACACATGCGAGGGAACTATTTTACCTCCATTCTTCCACGACCGATGAAAACTAAATGTAAGCAAAGTCATGAACTTGGCCGTTTGAAAGGAATAACTGCGGCTAATGATAGGGGTTAATTTATGCTCCCCTCCTGGAATTGGACTGACCCGGGTGCTCAGGCAGCTCGAGTCAATAAACAAAGCCATACGTGGAACATCCATTAAAGGCCTGTGCTAGGAATTTTCTGCGCTGCATCCAAGGAGGTAATGGGTTACCCGGTCTTACAATATAAATTGTTGTTTGCAACAATGGTTCCTGAAAGAGCTCATCGATCACGCCTATTCAAATAAAATAATATAAACTTCCCAGCTCACTGCTGAGTGTGGCCTGCATCTCATCACAGGCAGCTTCCACGAGACAATAATGGCATCTCTTAAAAATCCAAGGCTGTCGTGCATCTAATGCATGTCTTGGAGCTCAGACCGACCCGAGTCAAGGGTTCTAGTTGCGTCTATTGTTACTTTTTTGTGTAGTTTTAAATAGCGCGAACTCGACCTGAAGGTTTTGCATACATGCCAACAGACCCGATTCAGGCGGGAGACTACCGATTTTCCAAGCCAAAAATTGCTTTATTTTACCTGTCTCCCGCCTGAAATTGCATTTTTTACAATAGAAGTCAATGGGGAATTTTCATTTTCCCGATTTTTTATTTAAAATCTCCCACTTCCCTGTCCTTAAATGTTGGCATGTATGGTTTTGGACCCCTTTACATGAGCACCAGTTGCATTACAGACGTGCACCTTCATTTTTGGTAGCATCGGGAGATTAATTGATTTGCCCAGAATCACAGGATGTTGAGCCGACGCCGAGACTCGAACCTGGTTTCCCAGCTCCAAACTCGGCAGCTCTGGTCGTTAAGCCACATCCTCTCGGGCACTAGGGAAATAGTACATTTAAACGCCTCCCCGGAGTCACTCTAAATCTCAATGTATCAATGTGCTGCCATTGGGACTGGACTTTCGTTATTTCGTGCAGCTGCTATCAGTATTTATAAGCGGCAGGCCCCAGAAAGGAATTGGCGGGCGCTCGATGGCGCAGCAAACAATTATTTGTAAGTCACTTTTCGTTTACTGCGTTTCATTTGCGGTTATGAAGTTGTCGCTGCTTTTATTGCAGGTTGATGATGTGGGTAACACTCGGCTGCCCTTTGTGGTTTTACATATGGATTTGTCTCGTCGTTGCCTGTACTCCCGGCAATGCTTACTTAAAGTAACCAAAAAATAAGTCTTTGAAAAATACCTGCAGAAAAATTGTGTTACTCGGCAGTAGTACTGTGGCCGAAACAATGAGCCTAAATCACAAATTTGTGTCTCTAGGACTGACTTACACACATAAATGGCTGGGTTCCTGGCTGCGAGGAATTCACAATAGGTGACCTTGTGGTCGAAGCCTTTTAACTCACACGCGCTATTACCGCCTCTGTGGTGTAATATATGGGAGTAAGTTCCTTGCAAGGGGAGGGAGCTGCTAATTCAAGGCTCTGTTAGCATTGAAAGCTTGTGAACACCCTTAAATGTGAAAGTGTACAACTGCTTCCTGACCCATTTCCACCCTGGAAAAGTCCAGCAGTTTACTTTTGTCAAGGGCAGGAGTAAATCTCCTTACAAGGTGGAAGGGGTAGAGAAGCCCCAAAAACGTGGTTGGACTGTAAGAGGAAGGGTGTCTCCGTATGAAACCTATTAAAACATATTTCCCTGCACAAATGCATATGTTGTCCAAAATATCTAACTGTAAAATGCATTAAATTAATTTCTGGGTAAATGCAAATGTCAGAAAAGCTATTTACAAACCTTTAACAGGGTCATGGCTGTCGCGGCTTTGAGGAGCAACATGGGTAAGCCTTATGTGGGAGCAGAAATCTCCAAGTGGTGTTCTGCTTATTTGTTTGTAAACAGGACCCTATGTTTTCACCAATGAGTAAGTGCTTTTTCTGAACCCCAACAGTGTTCCACGTGCAAATGTCTCTAGCAGTACATGGGTTTACACTCTGTCCAAAAACAATGCTCATATTGTTGACACAATACGTTGAATTAGGCACAAATCATTGACAAAGCCAAATGGTTTGGATTCTGAATAATTTGTGCCTTAAGAGACATGTCGAAATGTTTCTTTCCAACTCTGAGCATTACTGGGCCTGTGACATTGATGACAGGGGTCCCTAGAATCTAGTGTGTGCTGTGTAGATGTATGTTAGATCTGCAATCAAATGACAGGTAAGACTACCTCTGTGTATTCATCACTCAGATGCATAGTATAAAGACATTGCTCTTACAGGATGATGTCAGTGACCTCTAAACAAATGCATGTGACTAATACAACATTACTGCACACCACCTGCCAAGCTCAAGAGGCAAGCAAGTGTGAGACAGAATAGCGGCCATTGCTTCAAAAACCACTGTGATGGGAGGCGTAAACAAAGGCTCATAGAGTGAGATGTGATTCTCTGAGCTCCTTGTTGGCCATCTCATTTGGTAGTGATGTCATTCCTTTTAACCCAACTTAGTGGTCGATTAGGACGGTGGAGGGAACGACCGCAGGGGCAGCGGCGGTCCCTCCGTAGCAATTAGGATGTGACCGCCACCATGGCGGTCACATCCCGCATATTTTACATTGCGGCGGGTGCTGCTTTGAGCAGCACCCGCCGCAATGTAAAATATGCATGTTCAACTTTGGCATGCACAATTTGGCAGGCACCGCGTGGTGCCTACCACCTTGTGCATGCCAAAGCTGGGGGGTACCATAGGTACCCCCCCATGTGCACCCCCCTAACACCCTGGGGGCCCCCAAACACAAAAGACCACATGCTTTTCCACGGTGGAAAAGCCGCCGTGGAAAAGAATGTTTACGCCTGCATCCTTATATGGCTGGCGGTGTCTTACAGACACCGCCACTATATTTGCGTGCATACAACATGGATCAGCGGCGGGCAGACTTGTCGTCCGCCGCTGATCCCACCGCCATCCTAATGTGGCGGTGGGTGTTTCCAATGTCCGCGGCGGTGAATCCGCATCCTCTAGGCCGGCGGTGGCTTCCGCCTGCCCGGATGATGCGGATTCACTGCCATCCTAATCGGCCCCTTAGTGCCACATGCCCTGTTGGATTCTGAGCGCTTAATAGGTGTTGATCAGAATTGCCAAAGCATGTGTCCTGCTTTGGAAGTATATCTAGCTACGGATCTTAAATTTCCTTTCTTTTCAACTGTAATTTCCTCTCTCTTCGCTTGTCATGTGTGTTGGTGTCTCTTAATGCTGCTGTCCACGTTTTGTGGGAGGTCTCTGGCTTTATCAGAACCGGAGTATTGCAATACTGTTGGCTATTTGGTGGTAGATGTTCTTTATAGATGTTCTAAGAGTTTTTGATCATTTTTGTATTAAGACTTTCAGGATTTCCAAGGCAGATGGGTCATTTGGCTCAGATTGTGACAATCTGACATTTTGATCACTGGTGACCGTGAGGTTAACCTTACTGTTGAACCCAAAACTGAGCACCACATGCACCTGTATACCACTTGATCCTCAGTAGGCGAGGTTGAGCAATTCCCAAATTGCTCAGGGAATGTGGTAGGGTTACAGACTCATAACTCAACAGACATCAGATAACAATTAATAAATGACTGTCCAGCCAGTAGCTTATCTTACAAAAAAAAGCACAACCTTCATCTCCACTACAGAGAGATTAGCCCGGGAAGCCAGATCCCCTTCATGTACCCTAAAAGAATAAAGGTAAGGACTAAATTTATTTAGAAGAATCTAAAATAAACCAATCAAATACCTTATGTCAAATAAAAATCTATTTAGTTTAGGGATTTTTTATTTTTACTTTTAATACTGAGCAGTACTGCTAAAGACATATTCTTAATTTCTCCGCTGCCACCAATATAAGAAACTGAATTATTAATTGGGATGGATGGCAGCCGGAGATGTTACCTTGTGACTTAATCTCTGAAATGGAAGTTGAAATCCTCCAGCGGGGCAATGTTGCAGGATGCAGCAGAGGAAGTTCTCTTGAGTTTGACAGTCCCTTTCTGAGCAGGAACATTAAAATATTGCACTCAGTGAAGTTGGCCCATGTACTTTAGTCCCCTTTGTCCAGTCAAGATTTCTATGTTTAGACTTTGATTCTTTTTCTGAGCTCAGAATCTCCTGTAGGACAAGATTGCAGGCTGCACCAATGAGAAGTACCACAGGGCCAAATACCTACTTGCCGAGGGCAGACTGAAAAGGATTTGGTGCTGCAGAAAAACTCCAAGCCAGAAAAAAAACTCAGCCCAGTAAAGTATACTATGGCCTCATATAAAAGTTAAATAAACCAATTAGGAGGTAGCCCATTTGACCTTGTTTTAGGGGGTCAGAATACATGCACTGGGACCTGATTAGCAGTGCATGCTTTTAACAGCAGTATTAGACCAAAAGAAGAAATGGCGGTGAGAACACACAGTGAGACTTTACAACACAAACATAATTGATCCTATGCAGGTTCCTCAGGTGAAAGTATATTCACTATGAACTTGAAAGTGCCTGGATGTGTTTTAGAAGCATAAATAGTTTGGGCTGATTAAAAATTCGAGGAAAGGAGGGTATTATACAGTGAGGGTGGTTGCGCTTCACAATGTAATATTGTCACAATGGCCCAAAAAAGGTCATTTGGATTCACACAAATAAATCCCTAGCTTAGTCTTGGTTGTGTGGCACAGAGCAGTCAGGCTTTACTAGAGAAACATGTACTAATCATTTCAGAGTACCTACACGGATTATAAGTAATTGACACAACTCGAAAGAAATCCAACACTAATTTATAAGCAAAAGGCAGATTCTTATATGTGACAATATACATTTTAATGGGAAAGATTCTTATATAAATTTAGACACCAAAATGACGACAATCGGATGAGTAGACCCGGAGTTAAAACAAATAAATCGGTCTATTTCACTCTTGCAAAATAATGGTGTAGCGATCAATGGGGAAAAACACTAGAGACCATTGATCACTTGCTGGTCGAGTTCAGTGGAAACCATTGAGTGGTAAGGTGATGCAGGTCGCAGGACCAGGGTTCAACAGTCAGTTGAATTTTATCCGGCTCATAGGGCCCGGGTGCAGAGTTGTCCTGTCTCTCCCTGGTGCTGAAGAGGGAGCCTCAGGTTTGCTGGTTTTACTGCTTAGATGGTGCTGGTGAGGAAAAGGGAGAAAAATCTTGACAACGAGGTCACTGAGGGCGCCAGACTGGCCACCAACAAGCCATGGCAGAGGCAAGCTCGGCCTTGGGTTACTTCGAGGTCCTGGAGTCTGGGGGAAAATAGTAGCCACCTGAAACTTGCTAGAGGTCAGGACTACATTTCTCGCGATGCACTAGACTATTTACTTTTTGGGCGATCCCTCGGTAGGCCCGATGGCCAGTGATTCTTTGGTTCCAGGAGCATGCTTTACCTGCGGGCTGCAAAGGACTATTGTCTCTAGTCCAAGGGAGTTCTGGTGTTGCCTTTGACTCTCAGAGGGGTTCCCCTTTCCTTTGAAACCGGTCTCTGGTCCAAGATGAGTAGTAGTTGCACAGTTGCAGGGAGGTTACCACATGTGCTGCTTATCGTGCCTTTGCTTTGTGCAGGTCCTAATGTCGCAGACTCGGGTCTATTCTTTGTCCTTGGTTGCAAATCGATTAGATCTGAGGTTCTGGTGCCAGGGGAGCTCCTTACATTCTAGATTTAGGGGTGTGGGTGCTAGTAGCCAATGAGCTACTAGCTCCACTGGCTTATCCACCCCTGAGATTACCTCTTCCTGGGGACGATATTATCTCTTCTACCCAGAAGCCTCTATTCTGCAACTTAAAAAAATGGCAGAACCCTTATTAGGCTGCACAGCCATGGTAGCCCACCCAAGGGGGGTGGCTAGCCTTCTGGGGGGTGTACACCTCTTGACTATCTAATGTTTCCCCCTGCCCAGGTTGCAAATGTGCCAGGAGCAGGTGGCTGGTATTTTCCTCCTCTGGGAAAAAGCCTGATTGCATACAAGAGGTGGTGGGAGCTTTGAAGCTCACTGTCTTGATGTGACACTTCATTAGCCATACTATCAGGAAGGGAGGTAACACTTTCCGCCCAGGCAGGTCTTTGTTTCTGTCTCATGAGAGTGTTCACACCTCTTGGCCGAGGGTCATATTCCTGTTGTGGTGGCAGAAGCTGTAGGCTGTCAGCCAGGGCACAGAAATTGCTGGAGCAACCATGTGGGCAACATCTAAGGTAGCAACCTGGATGCATGTCACATCAAATAACAAGGTGGGCAACCTCTAAGGTAGAAACCTGGGTGCATGTCACATCAAATCTGACTTTGGAAAAAGGTTGGGTTTGATGAGACAAGTTGTTTGATACTAAACATGACTTTTCAGGGGGGCCGGAATGGAGCAGACAACCTCGGAATGCCCGGGTGCAAGTCCACTATGGCCCCCTGAACACTAATAGTAGCTCGTAATGGAAGAAGGCTACTATAGGAACATATACATTTACACTTATATCTCCACACCTTTAATATAATGCACCCTGCATCCTGGGCTCAGGAGGCCTACCTTAGGGGTGCCTGGCCTATATTAAAATAGTGCTGTGACCTTGCCATTCATGGTGAGGGCAAAGTCGAGTTTGAGCAGTTTTTACTGCTGATGCATTCTGCAATGGCGAGCCTGCTGTCATCTGTTTATTTGGGTCACTCAGGAAGGCAAAATCAGTGCTTCAGGCACTGGGGACCCATTTAACTTCCATGGCCTGGGTACCTCTTACAGGGACTTATAAAGGGGTTAACGTCCTTGCCAATTCGGGGTTACCAGTTCACATTCATCATATTTTAGGAGAGAGCACTTGCACTGGGGCCTGACTAGCAGGTCTCAGTAAACTTTCAGACTCAAAACCATCAGCATTGGAGAAAAAAGTGTGGGGGTGACCATACACAAAGAGCACTTTCCTACTCAAATCTTTTGCTGTAGCACTAATTACTCTTGTGCTAAAAAAATAAAAGGCAACTTGACTAAGCACAAAACATGCAAACATCGAGGGTTAATGATGCTTTTAAGGAATTTTGTGCACTTTGTAAGTACAATACAGGATATAACTTATTTTCCTGTCACTTGCCTATGAGCATGTTCCCTGCTTGTGACTGTGCCCCAGGCAAAATGCCATATTTGTTTCTGCTTCTCAAACAGTGTTAGGAATAAAATAAACTGTGAAATTTACACACTAAAGTAAATAAAAGTTTGTAAATCCTGAAAACACAAGCAGTTTGAAATCATGCACAAGTGCATTTCAGATTTTTCTTATGTTTCACCTAAAGCTAGAATAAGAAAACAATCTCAAGTGATGGAAAGGGATTTGATTGACTGAAGACCTATGCCTGATTTAAGTTTGGTGGATATGCTACTCCATTATGACAGAGATTCTTTCCACCTTGTTACGATGGCCATAGGTTATAATGTAATAAGAAGGAAGGATATCGGTCATGTTTGTGACAAAGCAACCAGTTCGCCAAACTCTGAATTAGGCACTGAACTACTAACAACAACATTAAATCCTTTAAAGACTTCATTGAGCAGTCTGTGCCATGTCTTAGGCAATTTGTCGATTACCTGCAATTGAGTTTGCATTAATACCATACCTGACACATATAGATGAACTCTCGGAGTTCAGCTGTCTAGAGGCAAAACTCACACTGCCCAACTTACCAGACCAAAAGATCTCCAGGGTTTACAGGTCCTTAAAAAATAATACTCCAAAGAGGTTTCTAGCACTTAGACATGCCTGGGAGAGGGACTTAGGGGAAGTGAAGGTGGGAAAAAGGCAAGGGGTATTGACAGCCCCTGAGAAATAACGATATTGACACAATAAAAACGTATTTCGTTCAACGGTCAGCACCGTGTGTATTACGCAAGTGTGTGACTGTGACAGATGAAGAGATAGGTCTTCTCTATATGCCTTGTGTGCCAAACCCACAAGGGAGAATTATTCAATTCTGTATAGAACTGTTGAGTGATCCAAAGCTATTGGGGTAAAGTGAAACAAATACTGTCTAGAGTAATGGGCAAACAGCTAACAATAACTCTCTGAGCTTAAGAATGTATTAGAAGCCGAAGTAATAACAGATTTGAATGTAGCTTTTTGTGCCAATAATGGCAAAAGGTCACAGAACCGAGATCAGCAGACAAACCCTGTATCTCCAGATGAAAGGCAGGCCAGGATCAACATGATAATGGAGAAAACAATCTACGAAGCATGAAGCTGCCTGAACAAGCATTGATAAATATGAACAAATTGGATGAACTACTGGCAGGGATATATTCTAATGGGCCTCGAGGCCCAGAGATGAACAGATATGGAGCACATTGAGTCTCTCGCACTGACTGAAAAATTGCCATACGTTGGTAAAAGGAAAGTGGCACTGTATGATCAACATCAAAGTTGTTCCACAAAGGTAAATAAAGTATTGTAAAATAAAGCAATTTATACCACTTTAAAAACAATTTAACAACAATGTTGAAAGCATATGGCAGCCATGTTTAGATGGCAGAAAGGTTTTCATGTTTATGATATATACTTGCAATACATTTAAAAATATCTCACCAGCTTGCCTGGGCAAGGCCTACTGGTTCTGCCAAGGCTTTGTAAAAAGAAGGGTTGTCCTAAATATATCAACAGAAATCAACAGAAATCGTATAAAACAGGGACTGTCAGTCAGTCAGTCAGTCATAGAAAACTTTATTTGGTTTGTTACAACCATAAAAGTGTGTACTTTACATTTTATAAAACTTTATAAAAACACATATTATTACACAGTTATAAAAATGCAGCACGTGATCATTTCCCAGATGATGACACACCTCCTTTTGTTAAAAATCAATATCCTCCTAAGTTATTAAAAGCACAATGAATAAAACATATATAACCAAGACCTTCCAACCATGTGTACATTTCTATTAAATTACAATCACATTTTATATTTGGGGGATTACTTGCACCTATGACTCTTTACACTGGAGAAACGCCCTCACTCTATACATGTATTTCCCCAAGGCACAGGCTATATCCAAATTTGTCATTTCCACTAAGAGGTTGGCTGCTTGCTTCCTATTCATAATCCTGTATTTTTTAAATATCGGGCATAAAATCTCCTTACGTATATGAAGAACCATCATACAGTCTAATAAAATGTGTATAATATTGCAGGGGGTACCTAGCATACAAGTGCAGTTACCATCCTTATTTATCATGAGGTTTTTAGTCCTATTGTTTACGTAGCAAGGGTTTATTCCCATTCTCACTTTTAGTACCTCTCGTCTGAGACAGTGATTCGGCAACTTATCTAAATAGGGATACGGCTGGTCTTCTGAAGCCCATATTTGGGTCATATGGGACACCAAAACTTTCTGGAGGAGGTACTCTCTATCGCTTGTACGGGACACGTCGGACCCCAAAGCCCGTAGTTCTTTTTTGCCTATTATGGCGTGTCCTAGCTGCGTACATAATTCTAATCCCAGCATTCCACATGCTTCTCTTAATGCTGCCCTTGTTTCTTTCGCCCAAGGTAACTCACTAGAGGCAATTTCTTCTCTACACCACTGTGAGATTTTTATGGGTGTCTCCCCGGTCCCTAGACGCTGCCAGAAACGTATTAGGGCCATCCTTGTTGTTAAATCCCCATGAGGTAACTCCCACCTCTAATCTTACTGCTTGTACCATTGATGATTTTGGCAGTGAGAACAAACTTTTCAGGATCAAACCCTCCTCTTTATCCCAACATTTTTTCCCGCTTAAAAAAAGGACCTCTGCCCCGAATAGAAATTGCGCGGGGACCATAGCTAGATAGGCCTTTATAACCGGCCGTCTGACATTTCTCCATAAAAACTATTAAATCTTTTTAAGCCCTTTGTGGAAGACGTCGCCCTCATTTTTAGTGCTTCCAGATGGGTGGTCCAATTCAGATTACTCGTGAACCATATTCCCAGGTATCTGTATTCTGTTACCTTCTCGAGTAATTCCGTTCCTAGGCACCAAGAAAACCGGGTCTTACTTCTGCCGAAGCATAGTATTTTGGTCTTCTCCATGTTCACTACTAATTTTTTATTTAAGCAGTATTTATAGAACATGTTTAATTTCCTCTGCAGACCTATCTCTGTCTGGTCCAAAATCACCAAATCGTCTGCATATAGCAGACAAGATATATGGTTACCTCCTATCTTTGGACTAGCCCCTCGGACCTCTCTTAAATGCTGGGGTAGGTCCGCTGTGAACAGGGAAAAAAGCAACGGGGCTAGTAAACACCCCTGTCTCAGGCCATTACCAATCTGGATCCTCCCAGACAATCCACCCTCCTCATCCAGGACTGGGACTGTCTGTGATTGGGTTGAGATTCACTTTTGATTAGCAATATTTAAAGAAACAGCTTTTGGGCACCCTAGGGCTTCAAGCAAGTTCCAAAGTAAGCATTTGATCAACTTTGTTACAGAAAGATCATTTTCACATGCGGGGAGTGGAATAATGTCATATAATAAAGTAATTTTATAGCCACAGTTTACTCTAAAGTTGGTTCAGTTACCTTTCTCATTTTTTTGTAGTAAGTCCTGACGAAGAGCCTGTTAAGGCTCAAAATGCATTGGGTGGATTGTTAAGAACCTGCTCTACACAAATGTTTTGTGAACACATGCCACTTGTAAAAGTCGGGATGACGTCAGGAGGCATTTGAAAATGTCAAAAAACATTCAAGTGGAACTATGCCGTCTCTGCAGTGGTTTATAAATATATGGATTAAGATTTGGATGAACATGTATTTAAAGACTGGTTTACGAGACGAAAAATATATATTTCAAGATTTAACAGAGTTGAGTTTGATTCAATGAAAGGGATACTCCCTTCATTTAGCAGTGCGGAGGAGGGGTGCGTTAAGATACGCACCGTTTTTTTCACATATAGAAAAGTAATTGGTATTTATTTACAAGTTTGGCTATGCGCCTTTTCCCCACCAGTCTGACAGGAACATTAATAAAAAGTGTCAAGTGCATTACCACCTCAAGATTAAATAATGATCACCTGAGAATTCCTGCTTTAAGCACTTGAGGATTAGGACAAGTGTGTGGATCAATTACTACACATTATCTTCTGGAGCAGCGTTATATGGTTATTTGTTGCAATGAAATATTGTGGTTCTGTTCCAGCAAGTACACTACTGATGCAGCAGCACACACACTCCGTAAATGTTATATTTGTTATTAACATACTCTGATGTCTTAGAAAAGCCTGCAATTTTTTAAATCTATTTCCACCACAGAGAAAAATTGATTAATGAAAAAAAGTTTAAATGCAACAATACCAAACTGCCTGACTAATGCAGTTAGGCCATCTTCAGTTTTTAATAAAATGCTACAGATTCTACTTCCTCTTCACCAATACTATGCTGTCCCTCTTTCTTGTCACAATCTTTATATACTGAGGGCAGTGAAATCTGACAATGATAAACATAATCAACAAAGCCCTTTTTTAAATTTTTTGGCCGATATAGAAATAACAACCTAAATCATAATATAAAATATAACCAGGATACAATAAGGCATTGCACATATCATCCTACCCTCTAGCTAAGTATTTTCACTGGATACTAGAGTACATTTTGATAAATGTTCCCTTGAGAAACAAATCATTTGTCTAAAATCTTGAGTAAATAAAAAATTAGAAAGTAATTTTGCTAAATAGAAGAATTCTAATCTAGGGCTCTCAGTCTACCATTGTTTCTATCGCTGGGTTCAATACAGATCAACCACAACCTTAAAAATGAAAAAGGATGACAAAAACGACACAAGGAACATAGACTGTTTTTTTTTTAAACCTGACATTTAGCTTAAGACTCAAGCTAGAAATTACCAATAAGACTACTACAAAATGCAATGCTATAAATATAAAAGCACTACATGCTTACCCCTCTCTGATTTGTGATTTACAATGAAGTACTATTGGTGGAAATGTGAGTCGAGCACTTAAAAGTACTCATTGAAAAATGCCTTTGGGTTTTAAAAGAAGGTATCTGGAGCCAAGAAGGCCACAGCATGATTTGGGTGAAACCCTGATGACAGCCCCTGTATCCAATACATTTTTGTATGCCATGTTCCTACTTTGAATGTATTTGCATCAATACACTAGTTCTTAGTGACAATAGGGCATCTCCCAGCTAGGTGCATTTCTCTGTGTAAAAGGTGCCAACCATCCCTTCTATGTTCTACGTTCTCGTTCACATAACTCTCCAAGAGATACTTTTGCTTGCTTGGTAAAATGTCTGGTCATGTTGAGACATTTCTAATTTGGCTGATATTACTTTTTTTTTCTCTTGATAATGTCACAGTTGCATCCTGTGTGTTTGAACTGGTGTCTGGAATGCTGAGAGTAAATTAGGTACTAGAATATAGGTATGTGGTCTGCAGCGGAAGATTGAAAATAGGGACAGTTGGAAGGAGAATGCAGTCCTACCAGGACCTAACTGTTCTTGCTGTAACCTCAGTGCTTAACATGAAATAAAGAAACGTTCCTCCCTACTGGAGTGCCTCCAGCAACTGTATGAAGACTCTGCTATGCAACTACATCATTTTGGTGACAAGTTCTTAAAGGACCTATGGTAAAATGCAGCAAGGGTCTTGTGGGAGTTGGGAACCCTCTCTGGTCAAAGTGGAGGCCTCCTGTTAGCAGGAAGATGGCTGGTGGCCAAGAAAGGCTAATCTAGAGTCACCCAACCCCAAATCCACAATGAAGTAGAGTCGGCATTTGTTGCTTGGCATGAGGAGCCGAGTGAGAAGGGTGGGCAAGATTTGGCAAGCATGTGTCAGCTAAAGGGAGTAATAAACTGAGGAGATAGTTCACAGTGAATAGTCATGATTTTAAGGACAATGCTATGGAGACTGTTATGAGGAAAACACTGTAGAGACAGTAGGAAGAGCCAAGAAACTTCCTTTACAGTTATCTTAACTTTAAAATGCCAAATGGAGCTTCAGGCAGTGGTACATTCAGCAGTGACATAAGGAGCAGCATTGAGAGGTGCGTACATGGCCGGACTGGCCGTACCAGGCATCAGGCGTTTTCCCAGGAGGCTGGGTAGGGGGCAGGTTTGGGTCCTGTGGGACATTTCTGTAGCAGTGCAGCAGTTTTGAAAGCACCCACTTCAGAGTTCTTTGTACATTCATTAGCATTCAGGCAACAATAAAAATGCCAAGATAAATCCGGTGATTAATGTACTGCACGGGCTGCTCTGACAAAATTTGCCAGATTTGCTTTGAGTTCCCAGTCCGGCCCTGGGTGCGCAGTGTGATTCCTTAATTAAGTTGACTGTGGCAATGGCTAGTCAATACCTTTGGAGGGTCCTGTGTGCATTCCACATATTTTATGGTGCCCATCAGAGAGACCAGAGAAGATGACACGGCTCCTGATAGTGCTATCTTTAAGGCTATTGACAAAGGTCTTATGAAAAGGCACTGCAGCAACTGAATTAGGACTAGCCTCTAGACCATAAGTCAGAAGGTACTGAAAGAGGGTGGTGTAATGTTCTTGGGCATAGCAACGCTACATGTTTGTGAGTAGGCCTCCTTAATGTCTTGGACTCTAGACCTGGGAGTTGGAGAGGAGGCATTGGTTATGTAGACTTTGGCATTATGAAGGAGGTTAGTAAACTGATGGTCATTGAGACAGATCTGGAGATTTTGAAGAAAGACTACCCAAGGCCTCCTAGTTAATATAGGAACAGAAGTAGGTCTATCGCCAAGGGCATTGGAGAGAGAAAGTAGACTGTGTTGTTCGAGGATATACTGTGTCCTGAAATCCTGGAAAGTCCAAACATCACCTTCCTGGCATTTGTCTAATTATGAGGCTAAGACATGCCATTCATTTCATTATTCAGCAGGACAATTTGGCATTCATGGGGTTTGTAATATATTTTATGTACTTCTGTTAAGAAATGTGCTTTGTTTCCTACTAACTGTGAGGTTCATTAGATTTTGGAACAGTTTGGTTAGTGATTCTTCCATATTGACATGTACCATATAAATAGTTTTGGGAATGCATGTGACAGGTAGGTAAGTTTCCCTCTAAGCTGATTTCAATTGTTTGGGAATTGCAGTTTATATTAGGAGTTGCAGTGTGTGGAATGCTAAGTACTGCTAGACAGGTTGTGAAGTTTTATTATCCATCTGTAGGCTGTATTAGGAGTACTGTGTTGTTAGATTATGCTCGTTGATGCTCTTTAATGTCATGTATAAGTCACCGTTCGCTACGCCATTTTCTATTTATCAGGTGTCATTTTATGTACTTTTCAAAACTAATCCTGTTTCATTTCAAGAAATGCACCTTGCTAAAATTAGTTTCTGTAACGAGGAACTGTTCCTGCCAGCGCATAGCTTTTCCTTGATAAAGAACCCCTCCCACCTGTCTGGCAGTTTGATCGCAGCCCAGGGTGGAACAGCCTTGAAAGTGTTCTGAGCTGTGCAAGAGCCGAGAGTGGAAACTTTTTTTTGTCTTTACCCTGTTCGCCCAAATCTGTTGGGAAAATTCCACTGTGGGCGTGTTATTAGTTGACCATGCAATGCATATAATATATCTTTATGCTTACAGTTCCTCGGTTCCCTCTGTAGTACTCTCTTGAGACTGTGCAAATGGAGCCCCGCTCTGACTGTATTTAATAAATGATTATTGGTGTATATTCTCCACTGTTTCTCTGACTCTTCATTTAGCATGGAAGGCTGAAAGGTGGTCAGTGGTGACCCGGTGGCCCTAGTCGGGTGACTTCCTTCAGTGTGAGCATTTAAATTAAACTCCATATGGAGTGTAGATAGCAATTTGGGGAAAAGAGTGTAGTTATAGATAATGGGACCCTTTTGCTTAAGCACAACTGAGCTACCCGAGAAACTATTTAAACCAATGCTATAGGACATTTTCTTGCTACTGGATGAACAGTGTATTCAAAGCTTAATGCTATTTGGAATTATCGTTATAACAACATATTTTTTATAGAGTCAGAGGTTCTATAGCATACAGTTTAGTAACATTGTAACTGAATTTAGCAAATAAATGTATACAGGTGAGAAACTGTGCAAATGTGGACAAATACAAGAGCTGTGAACACTGACTACATTAAAAGATCTTTAAACTTAATTAGGTGACTGTTACTAAAACAAATAAATCATCCACTCATTGGCGTCAGAGCAGATTTGCTCTTTCTTTTTTTTAGAGTTTTATATAACACGAACAAGACCGAGACATCGGGTATCAGAGCGCTTTACATGAGCACCAGTTTCGTTACAGGACACATTCATTTTTGTGAGGCACAGGGAGATTACGTGATTTGCCCAGAATGACAGGACGTTGAGCGCCGTTGCCGAGACTCGAACCCGGTTCCTCAGCTTCGAGGTCGACTGCTCTAGCAGTAAGGCAAATGGACACCACACCAGTTTAGGAAAATAAGTAATCTTTATCTAAACCAAAACAAGACCAAACGAAAAAAATCCACAAAACAGTATAAAAAATATCCTTAAAAATAGGTTATTCACTCATATAAAGGTTCTAGCAACAAATAACTCCACATAGAGTTATTACGACGTTGTGACAGATGAAAATCCCAAAGTACGATTTCGCCCGCGAGGTGCGTGGGGTCGGGCGTGAAGTTAAACAGACCCACAAAGAACAGTACCTTGGAAATAATGAAAATAAAGATGTCGCACGGCGTCGGGCAGGAGATGCTTTGTCTTTGACGAGCGGCGTCTGTTCCTTAGGACCCATGGGGAAGTGAAGCCTCTATTCCTTACTGCAGCGCAGGAGAGGCGAGACGTCTGTTACTTACTGTGTCAGGAGGTGACGTCACAGCGGCGGTGATGCGTCTGGTCCTTACGACGATGCGGTGTTGATGGATTCGGGAGTCACACACGTCGAGTATCGGCTCTGTGTTGTTGAAGCACTAGCGTTGGAGTCGACATGGCGCTGCGTCAGCATGCGTCGGGCCTACGACGCAAGTCAGGGCGGTGCATCGTGCTCTTCACCAGCAGTGCTCACGGCTTCAATGCAGGTTACGGCGTTGCTTGCCGGTGTTGAAATTTCCTTCTGTGGCAGCTGAAACAGCAGTTCCAGATGTAGAGATACAGAGGAAATGAAGTCTTTGTGTCCCTGAGACTCAGAACAGGAGGCAAGCTCAGTTTCAAGCCCTTGGAGATCTTCTTCCTCAAGTAGTTGACTGGTCCCTGAGACTCCAGTATGCTCTTTGAATGAGGTCGGTTGACTCTTAAGGAACTATAAGAAGTGCAGAGAACGTAACTTTACTATCTTATCCAATTGCTAAATGTATTAAGCAACATCTCAAAACATTATACCAACAAACACTGTATGTTAGTAGGAGATTTTAACACAAGCCTAGAATCACTTGCCCAGGTACATGACCTAACAAAGTAGGAAGATGAGTATTGATGAATTCCAGCGTCAGCTCTCCTAAGTTTAAACATCTGGTGTGTCAGCCTTCCAGCTTGCTGATTTGACAATGCTACGTGGCATTCATACATCCAAAGTTAACTTACCATCTGATATCCTTGCTTCTTACACTTTTAAAATAGGCATCTTCAGTAGTACTATTGACATTTTCATGCTGGACTTTTGAATTTGGAAAAATTATGGATATGGTAGTACTCTGTAGACTAGAGAGTGATCATGAACCATTGATATTAACATTAAAAGCTGATTTATTTAAAGACAAAGCACACTCTTAATTCTGGTGCTGACTCTCTTTGCTATATCAATTACATTTCTAGACCCTTCCTTCTTCTATCCCTCTACTATTCCTTTTACAATCCAAACAACAAACTAATATGTCTACTGCTCAAATCAAATTAATTTCATATTTTCCTACACTAATTCACCACTAATCCTTTTTGGGTTCCAGAGTAGCCTGCTACTCACTGAAAGGTGCTACAACACCTCACCAGGGGAGCAAGCGCTTTATAAATGCAAACCCTTCCCTCTTCCATCCCTCCACTATCCTTTTCAATCCAAATAACAGACTAAAATGTTCACCGCTCAAATTAATTTCATAATTCCCTAGACTAATTCACCACTAAGCCTTTTCTGGTTCCTGAGTAGCATGCTACTCACCGAAAAATGCTTCAACACCTCGTCAGGAGAAGCAAGTGCTACATAAATGCAAACCTTTTCCTCTTCTACCCCTCCACTATCCATCTCAATCTAAAGAACAGAATAACACATCCAACTCTCAAATTAATTTCATATTTCACTATACTAATTCACCACTAATCCTTTTTGGGTTTCACAGTGGCATGCTACTTGCCGAATAGCGCTTTGACGCCTCATCATGGGTAGTAAGCACTATATAAATGCAATTACAAAACAATACACTAATTGTAGGATTACTAATGGATGAAATTGATTTCTTCACTCAAGAATGAAACTGGCATATACAAAACCTTTATCCCAGTACTGGAGCGTTTTTGCTTCTATCCATAACCCCAATTCCTCTACTTATGGAGTATGTATGTATTTATTGCGACTTATACAGCACACGTATCACCCGAAGGCATCAAGGCGCTTGCCTTGGGAACCCATCCTGGCTTTTTCCCTGTGAGATAACCCCTACTGGGCATCCCCAAGGTGAAAGTCAGGCATCCCGCAGCGGGTGGGCCGCCGTAGTGGAGATTAAGCAAGCTATTGCCCAGAGTTGCAGCGTGGGACCCCATGATTAGAGTAGGCACCGAGGCGAGAATTATCGAGTCCGTGGACATTATTGGGCTCAGGACCCTGCCGCGTCGGGAATTGAACCCTGGTCCCGGGCCAGACCTCTGCATCAGGGTCTGCCGCTCTAATCAGTGAGCCACACTCCTCCACTGGAGGCCCATGAAAGCATTTATGACCATTTGATGAAGCATCCCTTTGCTGGGGATTTTAGGCCAGACCATTCCATCCACAAATCTAAGGGATGGCTTAACATCAAATGCAGAATAGCAAAAAAAGTATTTATTTCTTGCAGCCAAAAAGGGTGACAAGATGGAAATAACTAGAGCAATGGCAGATTACAAAGCGATTCAAAAACAAACTGAAAGAGAGGGAAAAAAACAGGGTTTGGAAGATTTGCTGAAAACCGCCCAAGTTCACAATTTTAAAGCTTTCTGGCGTATCACATTACATGGTGAAGGAAATTAAACAATGAAGCCTGATGTACATACACAGCTATGTAAGTGGGTATTGTACTTTACTGAGCTGTATGGGGTATCTCCTCAAGATTCTCAAACATTTTTTTCTTGATCCAGGAACTTTGGGTTTACTAATGAAGATGCTACTATTATAGTCTCTTTTTTTTAACTGACACAGTGAAGGCCATTCAGGCCAAAAAACCTTGCAATGCACCTGGTCTGGACAAAGTCCCTTGTTCTTGTCCTAGTCCGAATCTAAAATATAGGTTAAATATATTAATACAATCAGGTACTGTCCCAGTTTCAGGTGGGGGTTAGGTCAAAGGTACATGCTGTAGATCATGTCTTTCGTTTCCTGTTGATTAAATAGAAAATTAGTGACATAAACCCTGGTCATTTTTATATCGCCTTTGCAGATCTTAGCGCTACATTCAACCCTATCTCGAAATTCAACCTATGGGAAGTGCTCATTCATCTAGGAGTTCCAGCAAATTTACTTCACATAATAATACCACTATACACTGAAATATTGCCCAGGTTCAGTGGACAGTGAATGTATTATTAACTTAGAGAATAAAAATCAATAGCGGGAACACGTAGGGCTGCGTCCTTGCCCCAACACTTTTGTCGTTATTTATGAGTAGATATGTTGACTTCATGCTAAACTGCGCAAATGATTCTCTCTGCATTACTGAAAAAAGGTTCCTGCATTTCTATTCGAAGGTGACACACTACAGCTATCTAAACCCCCAATGGGTCTTAAAACAATTTTGGTGTTTTTTTATTCTGTGCTGAACTTAGGCTTGAAATCATTGTCTTCAAATCAAAATGTATAGTATTTTATCCATGTAGGTTTGTTTATGAGCTTGATCAGCACAAACGTTTTTTTTCTTGGAAGGGTCCATAATTTTGTCAACCTGTGAATTAGACTCTCTGATTCTCATTGTTGGTCGTCCCAGTTAGCCAAACGTGAACTACTCTTGAACCATAGAACATATGCCATACTTAAATTTGCCAGTTGGTCATCTATTGATTTTTTTTATTTCATATGCTACAGAAATCTACAGGGTGAAGGCTATTATTGAAGTTCAATCCTTTCTGGCTCAGAGCTTTGGGGTCATGGTAAAGTTGCAGCATATCTAAGAGTGAAAATAAATGCATTAAATCACTATTCTGACTGCTCCAACAATCCCCTTCAGACTGGATTGTGCTCTAAAACATATCTCTTTCATTGCTAACCTGAAGCCACTCCTATATTGGATTAAAATGTGGATGGTAGAAGAAATAAACTCCTACAGACAAGCATTAAAAGATGTAATGAACAGACATGCTGCTCTTAAAATCACATGGTTCGTTTATGTAAAAACAAGTTTGTGTGCTGTAGAATTGGGTAATTATTGGTCGGACCCTACATTGATCCCACAAGATAGTTTTAAAATATTAAAGACGACATATTTGGAGGCTGTGCTGGGTGATTGGCTAGCACTGTCATTGTCATAGTAGCCATAACGAGATCTTCTTAAGATTCAAGGGAGACTTGCAGTTTTGGAGAGGTGTGGTGCAACAGCCAGACTGGCTGACTCCGAATTGCAGGGCTCACGGTTCGATGTCCGGCAGCAACTCAGCTCAGCATCAAGTGACTTTGGGTAATAGGTCACTTAATCTCCTCAATGGGCCCCAGCGCCTGGATACCCTTAGGGTTGATAAGTTCGCACTTTACAAATATGGAATTATTATTTGAGGCTTTTCTCGACTATATTAATTGCCCCACAAAAAAGGCTTTGTTCATTAAATTTTGATATTGTATTCTGTTGGCAACCTTTAATTCCAAATGCACAACCTACAAGTAAAGTTCTGCTCTGTGCCCGGCTTTTAATTGTTTGCAAGAGAACAAAGAACATGCTTAATTTTTCTGAAAAGGCCTATGTAAAATCAAGACACAAATGGATTACTCACCCTATGCTGGCTCTTGGAAATCTTACAGCGGAGGGCGGCTGTGAGAATTTATAAAAAAAAGACTACAATGTGCGTGTGGTATTTGCGGTATGTGGCATACAAGAATGACATTTGTTCAGTATGAAATTCGTTGTTGAATGAGGTAACTTGTTTTAATGATTGTATTTGTTTAATATTGAATTCTTTGTATTAGTTGGTAATGTTTTATTGTTCCTGTTTTACTGTGTTGATAGGTCTGGAGCTAACAAATAAATTATTAAAATTAATAGGTTTATTTGAAACAAATCAAAGAAAATTCAAGTAATTACCTTAATTTTGTCGCTGTGCTTAATGATGTATTTTTTAACTGCAGCATATCCATTAGCATTATATGGTGTGTTACTTTCTGAGTTCATCCTTTGGGCACCAAAGTGGTTTTTTGGCGACATGACTAGTGCAATTCAAATACATTCACAAATAAATAAATCTTTGAGACCATATACCTTAAAAAGAAGACTTCACATTCCACTGAAGTAACAATGCCGAAAATGTTATTTCAGCAGAAGACTAGGCTCTCAGTGTAACATGCACATCTGTAGAGTGATTTCTACAATGAAAAGAAAAAACGGTTTCTAACAGAGACTGCAAAATATGTCAATTTTCTGCAAGATACATACATTACCACGCTGAGGCATAGGATAATGAAAATTTGTCAGGTAGGTAGGGCATATTTCATGAGAAACAAGTATATTTGTGGCAGGGAAATAACAATTGCATACATCCCCCTATTTAGCATGAGAACCAACACACCAGTCAGCGGTGCTTACTTAATTTGTAGAAGAATAAATTCTAGGGCCCAAAGTCCTGCAATAAATATTGGGGATACAAAATATCTAGGTTGCCTAGTCTTGATTCCACGTCTTGCCTGTTTTTATCATTGACCACCACACACTCCCTTCTTTGTTAACTCACTCTTGCTGGCTCTTTCTCATCTTTGCGTTCTCACATTGTCACTGTTATTCGTCTTTCTCTTCCTCTTTTATTCAGTGTTGGTTTGTGTTTTATTCTCTTGATCTGGTTGAAAGTTTAATGAGAAAATAGAAGTGCTGGTCCCCAAAAATAAGTGCTGATCACACCCACAGGTTCAAATTAAGCACAGCTGGTCAGTCATTTATATACGCAGTGGTCTGTTGAATTAGGTACACATGGCCATGATATATGAAGCTCTCCCTGTTCCTAAAGATGTTGGTGTTACCTTTAGTTCTAGGTTACTCTACATACCACAAGTTTACTTAAAACATTTTGTTGGTAAGAAATAAGTCTACGTATGTATGTATAAATATGTAGGAAAATAAATCTACTTTTCGAAATCTGGCTTGTGCTTACTGAAGTGTGTAAGCTTGGTGAATATATATATATATATATATATATATTATATATATATATATATATATATATATATATATATATATTCCGTTTCACCACACGCTCAGAACAGGCGTGGAATGCACTTGTAATCCAGTAGATATTCACCATTTAATCAAACCATCCAGCAGAGTTCATAGATATTCTTTATTCCAGCATGGAAAACAGTTCATGGAACCAAACCCCCAACGCGTTTCAGCGACAACTCGCCTTGGTCACGGGTGAGTGTTGTTTGGAAAATAAACCATTAAATAAAGTTTTCAAACCTTCTTGTGTCAACATAAAAAAAGGACAATGTGCACAAAGTAAACACAGCGGCCATCTTGGCATGGTAAACTCCTCATAGTAATGTGCCTAAATAACAGACATTAACATCCAAATGTCTAGTTCTCGTGTAAACATGCTAGCATATTGCATATTACCAACAGTAAATAACAACAGTATTTACTTGCATTGTGCTTGATAATCACAGCAGCATGATTATGTGATACCTTCATCTACTGTCCCAAGTGGGAAATTACGCAGCTGCCATGCACATAGAATATCAATGATGCAACACGAAGCGCATGAGTATAAATATTACGTTCTGGTGACAATGCAGATATCAGGCTATGTGCGTCTGCACCCAAGTGGGAGAAGATCAGCACACAAATTCTTAAAGGAAATTTAAAATTTATCCACAGATTCTCAAATCAATCGTAGTCAAAATAAACCAATGTCACAAAGACATGTCCTTGAGTCCCAAGTGGGAAATTATAATTTCCCACTTGGGACTCAAGGACATGTCTTCCCAAGTGGGAAATTATAATTTCCCACTTGGGACTCAAGGACATGTCTTTGTGACATTGGTTTATTTTGACTACGATTGATTTGAGAATCTGTGGATAAATTTAAAATTTCCTTTAAGAATTTGTGTGCTGATCTTCTCCCACTTGGGTGCAGACGCACATAGCCTGATATCTGCATTGTCACCAGAACGTAATATTTATACTCATGCGCTTCGTGTTGCATCATTGATATCCTATGTGCATGGCAGCTGCGTAATTTCCCACTTGGGACAGTAGATGAAGGTATCACATAATCATGCTGCTGTGATTATCAAGCACAATGCAAGTAAATACTGTTGTTATTTACTGTTGGTAATATGCAATATGCTAGCATGTTTACACGAGAACTAGACATTTGGATGTTAATGTCTGTTATTTAGGCACATTACTATGAGGAGTTTACCATGCCAAGATGGCCGCTGTGTTTACTTTGTGCACATTGTCCTTTTTTTATGTTGACACAAGAAGGTTTGAAAACTTTATTTAATGGTTTATTTTCCAAACAACACTCACCCGTGACCAAGGCGAGTTGTCGCTGAAACGCGTTGGGGGTTTGGTTCCATGAACTGTTTTCCATGCTGGAATAAAGAATATCTATGAACTCTGCTGGATGGTTTGATTAAATGGTGAATATCTACTGGATTACGAGTGCATTCCACGCCTGTTCTGAGCGTGTGGTGAAACGGAATACGGACAGGGTGCCTTTGACCCTGGATGCACCGCAGTCTGAGTGTCCCGGTTTCTCAAAGGAAGTGAACAGTGATATATATATATATATATATATATATATAAATAAATAAATATATATATATATATATATATATATATATATATATATATATATATATATATATCTTCGCCTGAAACTCCCAAATTCCGCCTGGAAAGTCTAACACGGACTCAAAAGTTGAGTGCAAGGTTATTTATTATCTCTAACACCACGCACCACCGCTATGACGCGTTCCGGCATTCAGGAGGCCTTGATCACATGGATATACGTATAATGCTGAGCACTACAGGCATGTTGATTTCTCAGTTATTTATTTTACAAGTAACCCATAGTGAAAATAGACTGACAGACGTGTTTCGGCCTCCTGGCCTTCGTCAGTGTCAGTTTGTAAAAGTGCACGACCCCCTTATAGATCGCCATTCTATTGGTCAGCAGTGCATTTTACGTAACATTAAATAAGGACTTAGCTGGCCCATTATTTAATCTGGTAAATATCGCAGCAATCTAGAAATGCATACTGTGTGATCTACTATCAAATGCATTCATTACATTTCCCAAATTCATCAAAAGGCACAGACCATTACTATCGGGATTCAACAGCCAAGTTGATATAAAATAAATATACATTTGACTTTAAAATGGATGGAAGCAATTAAGTCGAGGTACATCCCCAACACCCCCTTTGATACAATTGACTGCTTCCATGAGACAATAATTCAGGAATTGAACAAAATGAGATGCTATAAGCAATCTGAGGGCATTCGATCAGCACCAACTATCACCAGAAATCAATCAGAAGCCATCAATTCCCTTAAGAATGACATTTTCTTTGTGATCATGCCCTCAGATAATGGTGGGAATGTGGTTCTGCGCAACAAATAGTCCTACTATGAAGAGGCGCAAAGTCTGTTAGGGGATACGCAGAGCTACCAGCGGATAAAAAGAACCATGTACAATGCCAGCATAGAAGCATTTGAGCATCTGATCTTGAGTAGACAATGAAAGGCATCCTGGAAGAGGAGGAACACAGATATATAAGAGTGGAGCAAGTGCACAAAGATATGGACAGACCACTGGGGCACCCCATCGTATCTTCAAAAGAAAGTTTATTGGAAAAGGCCTTGATCTACGTGGATTCCTTCCTTTTCCCTATGGTCAACGACTTAAGTTCCTATGTACAGAACACAACTGAATTTATCAGGCTGATAGAGGGTATTCAGTGGAAAGATGAATTTCTGTTAGAGACATTGGACATTGCCAGCCCTATACATGTACTAATCATAACAAAGGGTTGGCAGCCTTAGAATACTTTCTCAAAAGCAGGCCACTAAGTATCAAGAGCACAATCAGATAATGTTGAAACTAACCTCCTTCTGTCTAAATAACAATATCTCTATCTTTTCTGGGCAATTGTTTTTGCAAACACAGGGAACTGCAATGGGCACATGCTTCACCCCCAGTTAAGCAAATCTTTTCATGGGTGGGGGGAAAGCACATAGCCTGGGCAGAACATAATGAGAAATGGGTGGAGAAAATAGCCCTATGGGCAAGATACATTGATGATCTTTTTATTGTATGGTGAGGGACAAAATCTGAGCAGAAAAATATATTGCAGCATTGAACGATAATACCCTGAACGTCAGATCTACCAGCCAAATAAGCCGGACAGAAGTTCCGTTCTTAGATCTCACTGTATTTGTAGCCAATAGGAAGTTATGCACTAAGCTCTTCAGGAAACCAACGACAGGCAACACAATGCTACACCGTATTCCAGAAAAACATTGAAAGAGGCTTCTAGAAAAGTCCATAAGAATGAAAGGATGGACTTACTCATATCAAAGCAAAGAAACAGAAGGGAAAGGGACATAGATGATAAAGTAAGACAAATCCTGATTTTTTAGAACAATTCTAGGCAAATCCGCAAGATAGTAAAAAGCATTGGGGCATTCTCCAGACAGATGTGACGTTGGGAAAAATGCTACCAGAAAGACCAGCTACAACACACAGGAAAGGCGTGTCCCTTAAGGACATGTTAGTGCATAGTCATTTTGTAGAGAAACCTCTGAAAAAAGACAGAAGTTGTGTGTTAGCCGTCAGGCCTCTGTCACCCTTTCCTTGTCTCCTAAACCATAACAACTACAAGTCCCAGAATGCCTTAATAGGTTCATAGCCTGTATGCCTACCCAGAATACCTTGCTGGGGATCAGCTGACTTGCCTTAGCACCAGATGCTTGGCTTCCTCTTCTTGTTTTGGACCACGCCCCTTTTTCTGCTTCACTCGTGAGAATCTGGAAGACTTCGGTTCTGGAGAGTTCTGTGCCTATGCTAGTGTAAGCCTTTTTCCTGGATCGGATTTTGGTTCTCCTGCATCTCTCCCCGTATAACTTTTGGTTGGCAGCCTTTTTAGCTGTTTGTCTTTCAATATCTAGCGCGTCCTGTGCCTTGCTCGTGTTCGGCAGGACGCGAGCTTCTCTACTCGAACACAGGTTGTTTTCCTGACTCCGCTTTCTGCCGCCGTGGATTCCAAGGCGTGGCTGTCTTTTTTTTAACTTGTATTTATATTTTTTTTGGGGCGCAAGTTTCTACACCTCAGTTTTGGTATAACTATGTTGCCATCCTTCGCGCATTTTCTGCCATTTCAGAGTTCAGTCGGAAAACGCTCATGAGTCTCAGGTAATCTTTTCTTGTGCATGCATTTATTTTTTTACGAACTATTGAGCTGAAATATAGAGTCGGATTGTACTCTGTGCTTATTTTGCGAGAGGATGTGGTCATCCTATTCTGAGTTAATCCCTGATATTAATTGAAGGACTGAATTTGTTCGGAAACATTTCCATTTATTTTTGAAAGACGTATGTTGTCTTCATATCGGTTTACAAAAGATAACCCCTTGGTTGAATTGCTTCATTTTATGGGAGAGACAGTCACTAATTTTAACGCTATCAAGAAACCTGCAACTTTCTGTTGTTGAAGAGTCTTCGAAGAGCCCTCTATTACTCCATCCAGAACTTTTTTTTCTGTCTTGAAACCTGCTCACTGGAGATAGTGCGCTATACGAAGTACTACGAAATCGAGCTCCAAATTGCCTAAGTATCAAGGAGTGGTATTCAGCTCATCAAAGCCATTTTAAAGGTAAGTCTGGGGTGGCATACAAGGCGAATTACATATTTATGTTGTATAAACAACTATCTCCAATTATTCACCTCTCTGCTATTTTCTTGCCTCTTCTGCAGGATTGCTCTTCCTCGACTTATCTGAAAGAACACCCAGGTGGTCCTTCCGTGTCTCTCCACTCCTTACGGGTATTAGCACCCTCAGTTGGTCTCTGTGTTCTGGGATGGCTGTACCTTGCTGGAGTGAAGAAACAACCTCTTCGCTCCTGTGGATTTTTGGTTCGCTCTGTCCTGAAACTCGGGACGGAATTCTAGAACGTGATATTGTGAGCTATTATCCTTGCACTAAATGCAAAGTGTACAAACACAGCACTAAAGTGAAGGATTATGAAGTCCCTGGTAGAAGAGAAAAATCTAGAATCAAGAAACTACTCAATTGTAACACAGACATCGTAGTCTATGGCTTAGTTTGCCCATGTGGGTAACTATACAAGGGCAGAACAGTGAATGCTGCAAAGAAGTGGGTCCTAGAACATGCAAGGGCAATCACTAATGGGGACAACACCTATCCAGTAGAGAGACACTTCACAGAATATAATCAGAGCAAAAGTGACAGACTGAGAATTTTCTGTCTAGATCAGGTAACGCAGAGAGCGAGGTGGAGACCGAGTAAGATCGCTGAGACAATTAGAGTCCAAGTATATAATTAAATTGGGAACCAAGGTATCAGTAGGACTTAACACCCAAGAAGAATTATGGGTACACATAGGATGAACCCAGACAGGGACCCCACTAGGGACAAACCATGAACCCTATTTGGAGATTCTCAGGCGTAGAACTAGGACCAGCAATAGAGACAGGGTCCCCATATGTGTAGAGAGGTAACAGAGTACAATAGCAACAGGCACCAGAAGATATTAAGTTGGAATAGGATAAGGAAGATCACATTCAGGAGATAATATAGAGTAGAGATAGTATGCCCATTGCTTCATGTTTTGAATTAAATATATAAGCATCACATGATGGGAGCCATCAGCAAATTGGAATCTATAAGGAGAAATAATACAGAGAAGCCATATGTTTATTTAAGGTGGCAGATTCATGCTGTCTGAGAGAGCACCGAATGACATGTTGGTGCATTAGATCTATTTAGTATTCTACTGCAAAACGCATCAGTCTCCTGTACAAGAGGGTCCCCTTTTCAGGAAAAGCAAGGGACTACATTGCTTACAATATCACCAATCTCCACTGTTTGAAGTACACCTGAAAGATGGCCGCAAAAGAGAACATGTATTAACATCGACAGAGAAGAATGTTAAATGATTTTCCCTTACAATATCAATTGATTTTTTTACAGGTTTGAAAGTGCATTACGGGGTAAATAGACTGAGGGGCCACAATAGAGGAAAGCATATGAAGCCCCTATAGCGCGATGGTAATTTCAAAAAGTTGCTTCCAACCATTTTAATGTCAAATGTATATTTATTTTGTATCTACTTGGCTGTCGAATCCCGATAGTAATGGTCTGTCCTTTTGATGAATTTGGGAAATGTAATGAATGCATTTGATTACTAAATCGCACAGTATGCATTTTCAGATGGCTGCGATGTTTACCAGATTAAATAATGGGCCAGCTAAGTCCTTTTTTAATGTTATGTAAAATGTGCTGCTGACCAATAGAATGGCGATTTATAAGGGGATCGTTCACTTTTATAAACTGACATCGACGAAGGCCAGGAGGCCGAAACACGTCTGTCAATCTATTTTCACTATGGGTTACTTGTAAAATAAAAAAAACTGAGAAATCAACTTGCCTGGAGTGCTTGGCGTCTCTTTCTTTCGTGGTACTTTGCATCCACCTGGAGTTGGCCCTCGCGTGTCGAGGCACCTGCTGCGAGGAGAGCGGCGGCTATTCAACAGAACCTGCACAGGGTAGAGATGAGCAAACAGCTGGAAGAAAAACAGACTCCCTTAGGCCAAACCATCTTAGAGATATGCCTTGTAGTAGGTTGGAGAAAATGCATGAGATAAAAACAACAATTGATCACATGGGCTCCACAAAAATCTGATGTCGTTTGGTCCACCCTTGCTTTGTCAACACCAGGAGCATGATTCTCTACAGAGCGCTTAAGGCTATGGGTGTGCTCTAGAGAATGTCTGAGAAATGATGACATACATATTTAACAAACAGTAAAGATAGCTAGAGAGGCACACCTGTCCCAGCTTTGCTTCTTCCCCACTCCTAATCAGTCATTTTTCTTTTGCTGACACCATGGAAGCTACATGATGAATAAAGGTTGGAAGCCAAGCATGGTCGACCAAGCGCTAGCTGGCCATGTGCTATGTGGCCTTGGACTGTCTTTGCCCTCCTATGGCCCAACTCAATGGCAGCAACTTTACTTATAGAACACATTTTGGAAAATTCCTCGCAGGGTCTATATAAACAGTACCATCTGTCCCCTTCTCTTAAAAAATAGCTTCCAAAAAAGCAAGAGAATAGACACAAAGCGAGCTCTCTTCGTTCAACTCCCACAAAAAGAAAATAGACAAGCAAAAACACTGAGGTGAGGGATGCAGAACCATCCTCAAAGGCAGCGCAATGTTCTTAGCTGCCCTAGATACGTTTGTATAGGAGTATGAGAAGCTTTGCTAAGAGAAATATGATCCAGCCTTATAATCCTTCTGCATTATCATTTGCATAATCAGCTAAGCATCCTAACCACAACTCCCCCTGGTTAGGGAAGGCTTACAATCGATTTTGCAAAAATATCCATACCAATCCACATTGTTTTTTCTTCCCTTCCTGTTCCATGGTAATCACATAATCGATATTTAGGCAGGCCCATCGCATTTAGGGCGTTACACTGAAAGAAAGGTAGCTGGTTCTGTGAGTCAGCAATGTCATTTTGCACCTTACAAAATAATATTTTTGTTGCACTTCGAAGTTTGGAATTGGGCCCTAAGTGTCTCTCTGTTGGCAGGCATCAGGAAAGTCTGGAAAACCTTATGAAGTTTTGGCAACTGATTGCAATGATTCTCTAAATTCATGTGAGGATATATTTTATGCATGTTATTCAATTTTTCCAGATAACAACCAGCACTTTAGTTTTGGATAGTTTGTTGTATACCGCTATCGCTCACATTTGTGTTGTGTTTGTCCTTTGGATGACAACTTTTTTTTTTTAGCATTCCGTTAATTTTATCTGGGGCCATACTGAAGGGGCTTTTTGCACTGCTAAGGATTTTTTTTTTTAAATAGACACCATTTCTGATATGTGCATAATAAGGAATGGAGCAAATTTGCATTAGGACAAATTTAGAGCTAGGGTACTTTGCTACTGGTACCCAGTTTATACAGTAAAAAGTTTAAAATATATATATATTTTCATCAGTGTTCAAATGTCTAAGATGGCAGGACTAGATTCACATAAAAATCCCTCTATTCCATTCTTAATGGAAAAATGGCAACTATAGTGAGAAATCAATGAATTCTAGTTTTAAGTTATTTATGAATTTGATTGTTTTTTTAAACTTCTGTCACATATTAAAAGTTATTTATTAGCAAATTGTGCATCACTTAACATTTCGCAATTGCACTCCTCAGATTTTTGCCCTGGTGCAAATATATCTGCAATACAGTCTGAATTTTGCATTCTTAACAATTTAGGCAGCAAAAGCAGTGCACATAAATGTGCCGTATTTTTTTCCAACGTTGCCAAATATTTTAAATATGGCTCTTACTGGTCTAGTTGAGCCCTTTCAATCTTCATTAATTTGAAATAATAATGTCTAAATCAGAGGACTACCTTTAAATTAAATTATACTAAAAAGGGATATATCGAAGTCAAAATGAATGTCATGAGCAAAAATAAATAGTTTTTGATTTTCATATCAGCCTAGTCCCTGTCATTTCCGTAACTTAGTTTGTTCATAGTAGTGACATAAGTCAAAGATGACAAAGGTAATCGCCCTGTTCATATTGTGATGAAATACATCAACATTTCATGTCCACTTCTTGAAGCCATACCTGTGCTACATCAAAATAAAATAAAAAAATAAAATAAAATAAGAACAAAACAAATTAAGCACAAGAGACTTTTTAAAAATTGGTAGTGTAGAAAGTTTGAAAGATGCAATTATTGTATATAGAATTCATTGACACTGCCTTCCATTCTCCCCACCCCAACGTTACTTCACAAACCAATAGGGCCACGGCATGGCACACTCTAGAATAGAACAGCAATGTCAATGCGTGAATGCTTACGACTAGATGTCAGACTTTTCTAGATGCTATATCCATCTTTTATATCTGATCTAGAAACAGATGTAGCAATTTTATCAGCCATGTGGAAATAGAAATAAATAATGTTTACAAGCGTCAAGGGTCTTTGAGCAAGCACCCTTCATTAATTGGTCAGTTCAATTGCCATTCACCTTTCATTTCTACCAACTACAGCATGCAGCATGGACAATGGGACAACCCACTTCAGACATTATGTGAGCGACAGCAATTTTCTAATCACATTTGCACATCTACCTAAAAAGTATTTAACTTAACTGCCTGGACTAGGAGGCTAGTACTTTATTCTGGCAATGTTTTTTCTTTCGCTTATTTACGCTTTTTATTTTAAATCTTTGTAATACTTGTTTGTTTTGCCTGTGTCTTCCAGTTACACTAGCCTGAAGCACATAGTATCTTTTATTTGAGCCAAAAAGAATTATATTTTCCTATTGTGTTCATTAAGGCCAGACCTATTACTTTCACCAATGCTTGTTTTATTTGAGAGCAGAACTCGTCCAATTATCAGCGAGGGAGTAGCTTGGTTATGCTCCATTCATTTCACCAAGTCTGAGAACACGAAAACATTTCAACATCCAAACTTTATCTCCAGGAATGTACAGAGGTTCTTCAATGGATTCATAAAGCAGCTATAAATAATTGAATCTTTCAGCATATTTTATTAGAAAATAGACCACAAACAAATTGAGTTTGTCAAGGGATCCTGTTTTTCTACATGAAAGCCAGGATTAAAATGCATCGAATCATGCAAAATAGAAGGCGGCTGCTGTGCTAAATGCAGGCAGCAAAGCAAGTACTGCAGCCTAATTCTGAACTCAATGTCCTATTCAATACTGCCAAGGACTTGTGTGCAGTGACCAACATTTCTACCACACTGCAATGGTTATACATTTAGGGTACATCTTTGACAGGAACATTGTGGAATTATGGGGGACAATTGAATGGCATATTGAAAGAGGAAAGAAATTACACTCACAATAAAACATGTTTCTCACAAAGTACATCCACAATAAAAACCAAAGGGAACCCACCCTTCTCATCCCCCTTTTATCTCAACCCATTTATTTTGCATTCAGGAGGAGTAATATGCACATTAATATGGAAAAGCTACTCCAATTTAGTTATCTCTATGAGTACCAATTTAAGAACAATGTGTGACAGCAATGCTTCACTATTTTCCTGTTGGACCAATATGCCCTAGTACGCCTAAAGCAGGACATGGCTGTAAATACGGAAGTGCTGGTAAACATTAACTCATACCTGTTTGCTCACCCATTAACAGTTTCGCACCAGTGCTGAGAAATGCGGGTACTGTTGTCCCTTTATAATTCAAGAAGTGCAGGTACGCAGTACCTGACAGTACCTACCCATTTAAAGCACTGATGAATCTTAAACATTAACAAATGTTCTCAGAAGACCAAATTCATATAGACACAGGGGAAGACACAGGGGACTCAAGAAAATCAAAGATAATATAAATCGCACAGGAAAGAAACAACCCCTAAATTAGAAAATAATCTTTCTGCAAATGCTCGTATTAGGTTTGCAAATGGCAATTATATGTTTTTCCAGGGCTTCATTTAATTAGGTGTTCAAGTTCTGAAATGATGTTCTCCAAGTCAAAAGGTAGAGGCATGCTGGCATCATCTTCCCTCCAATAAGGATGGCACACAGGCTTCTGGTCGGCTGGTAAATTTCTGGCTATTTGAGACCGGCACCTGAAAAGAATGAAATCAAAAATTGACTTGAGATAAATTCCATTCCTTGCATACATACACTACTTTTGATGCGACACAAATTTAGGCACACAAGCATTGTACTGCACAAAATGCTCGGTGGGAGTAGAGTGGCTGTAGAATGGAAATATGTTGGGATGCCAAAGGGAGTCTCCAATTATAAATAAAAATAAGTAAGTGTGTATAAACGACTTGTGAGAGTAGCTCCTGTGAGTAGGAGCTATTTTGTGCGCCTTTTTTTGTGCACTGTAATTCAGTAGCCATTTTGTGATTAGGTATTTAGCGTGAAAACCCTGCACTAAGCAAACATATTCACAAAAAATAGACAAACGGTACATATTCCACAGACTGTCAGGTGCTTAGGCTGTGTTTTTCATGCCAACCTCTGTGCTGTGGGGAGACAGGCGGGAGGGATTTCCTAGAAAGTCAATCATAAATAAAATTCAGTTACTGGAGCTTTTATGGTGAATTATTTTTTCATTATCTACAGGGGTACTTAAGGCATGTGATTAAGCCATTATCAGATTTAAATGTTTGTGGATTTCAACATATTACTATATTATTGAGAGAGGTTCAACTGAATTTGCTGAATTAGGGTCCAGGGATAGATTAAACAATATTACAGGAGCAGAAGTGCCTTTCTAGCTTCCAGAGATTTACATGAATATCTCTCTGTGTAGCACAAAGACACAATCAATAGAGATGTTTTAAAGGAGCATGCAAATAAAGATTAATAACTGCTACCTTTCCTAAATGGCGCATTACAACAAAATAAAAGAGGGTGGTGGCTTTGATTAAATAAAATAATGTCAAAATGATGGTTTTTTTATTAAATGGATTTCTTATCCAAACCAATAAAGTTTAATTATTCCAGAGTTAGAAATAATATATTAACATAGAAGCAGTAATGCGCTACAGAAAAGACAGCAAGGCTACTTAGCAGTCTAACAGGGAAGCATTAAAGCACTTAGTACATGGAAGTGAAACAAGCAGGCTTCTTTCCAGGCATGTCAAAATAGCCTTATGACTGGGGTATTTTCTATTATTTTTTAATTAATGCATGTTGCAGATAATTATTACCCTGTTGGCTCCTATCATTAGTGGGGCTGCCAGATGAAGTAATGTCCTTAGCAACACCTTTTGCAATTGTGGTTTTCTATGAAACTGCTTTGTTGGACTCAGTGTTAATTTAATTCAGTTGAGCCAAACGGACTAAAGTATGAGATAGAATTGTTCCTAAAAAGAAAGTCCATGACTGCCTTTGTACCCCATGCGACATGAAGTACTGTTTTAACCTTACATACAGAACGGAAGTCAGTTCGCCTAATTGGGACCTCAAAGCGATTAGATATAATTAGGGCTCCCGGTTTTATTTTTTTAACATTTCTGTCTGTATTTATCCATATTTCTTTTTTGTCCATCTTATTGGTATTTATCCATATTTATTTTGAGAATAAATGGAGTCATAAAATGGTATGCTTCCGCATTTTTTTTACTGATTAACTTGAACTCATACCTTGATGCCTGTCGCGTTTTAGCAAATTAAGCAGCCAATTATAGTGAACATTACAGCCAAAGGAAGTATTAGCATTATATACAAATATATGTTAAGATATGTCTGTATTTAAGGAAATCCCCTCCTATTTTTTACTTCCCTATGCTGTCTACCTGCTCAGCTGTTGACCTAGAAATCATGAAGAACAGCAAGGAGAGTTACTTATAAGAAGCACAATTTACTGTATTTTGTGATTTTTAAAATAAATACAGACAGGAAACACATCATCATCCGTCTGCATTTATCTTTAAAAATCAGTAAAAACTGGGGGCCCTAGATATAATCTTTCCACTTCTTACATATTCAGCTGAGGTTTGTTGAATGGTAGGTTATCACAAGGCTTCCAACTGTGCTTGCAACAAAAAGGTTTCTAACTGAGCTTGCACCTAAAATACAATTATGCAATCATCCAACACAACACACAGACAGAACACCATACATAGATTCAATGCAACATAGATATGCCGGATTGTTGGACATGCAGACATGATACACCACACAAACACAGTCAAACGACACAAACATCCACAGAGAGAACCATTTTAACAATTTAAGGAATACATTTGAACAGGGTAAAACCCTCTGGCCACACCTCCTGACACCACAGCAATGCAGCAACACCTTATTGAATAGAAAACACACTAGTATTGAAATAGAAAACATCACCTAACCATATTATTACAGGATGGCCCAAACAATAGTCTGCACTGGAAACTCCAAGAACACAAGAATGGTCACCCAGATAAAGGTACAGGACATAGTAATTGCAAATTGGGGCTATACAAATGCAACATGACATAAAACAATAAATTAAAACATCTCAGCAGGAAGATCGAGAAACCAATCAATCAATAACTTTATTTCGGTTGTCTGACCATAAAAGTGCAGTGTGTATTAAAAAACATTACATACAAATTACAAAAAAGATGTAAAATCAATAATTGGATAATGCTCAGCCATTATACGAAGTTTTAATTCATTTTGATATCGGGCTAAAATGTAAGAAATTTCTAACAAAAGGGATCTACTATCAGCTTCCATGTTGGTGTAGCCCAAAATATTGCTTTAATACCCAACTGTTACCAAATACTGTCCATATCAAAAGGCAAGACCTGTTGGCTTATCATATGCTTGTTTTTAATGCAGACTCTGTCCCATTAAGGGACTGAGGGCCAGATTTAGCTTGTGGCGGACGTGTTACTCTCTCACACCGGTGACGGATATCCAGTCTGCCTAAATATAAATCCTATTATATCCTATGATATTTATATTTCAGCAGATGCCACAATCTAAATCAGGCCCAGAGTCTATTAATTACATTTTGCAAAAGAAAGGATAGAGGTCTGCTGTCCACTGCAGACATACATTCCACCATCCACAAGGAATTACAGAGGATTGCTACAAATTCTTGGGCATAGTCATTTTGGGCTGAGCGAATTTGCACATATGGAGCAGTGCAATAATGTTTCAGTCACATCACAGATTCTGTGCAAAAACAGGGTATGTCATTTGACTCAGTTCTTCATATCCCAGTCCCATTAATCTTCCCCGCTTAGTCAAATTATGCAATCCTGGGAAAAACACTTAATTTCTCTATATATTAAGTATCGGTCATCTGTCTTGGTCACTAGGTGTCTGATATTTGTATCTGTCAAACATAGAAGTACTTAGAAACAAGCACTGCCAAAGCCAATAGGTCTGCTTTGGCAGCCTTCTGCCAGCCTTTTGGTTTTGTCAATGCTTGTTTAGTAATGGTTTTTGAAAAACGTTATTCTTGGGGAAGCAAATAGGCCCTCATCAATAAAGCAAAAATAAAATGGCTCATAAAGCCATTGAGGTAACTGACACTAAAGGAAACTACTAAGTGTGTGGATGTACTCCCTGTGGAAGAGCAGAATATTACCATTCACAATGTAGTTAGCCAATAGCTGATGTGGATTGATTCACTGCCATATGCTGATTCCTGTTGTGACCAAAAGAAAGATGCAACTGTCACAATTACACACAAATGGATGAAGAGAGTTGGCTGAAAGCCTTTAAGTGTATCGTGCACATACATTTAGTAAAATCAACGGGTCTTGGCTAACACAAGACCTAAAAACTTACTCGACAAGGCTAGATACTGGTTGGTGTCTGAAGTACCAAATGTCTTCTATGTTCCTTTTCTAAAGATATGCCAAAGAGGCAAAATGCATATTTGACTGACCAGGTCAAGAATGGCGGGTGGTGCTGGGAACCCCAGAAAGATGAGTGGTTCTATCCTTCAACCACTAATAAAATTAGGGTGTATTTAGTAAGATATTGCCGAGTCCTCCTGAATTGTCCCACGTGATGTAAGTCGCTATGGTTGACTAATATTGCCACCTAAGATCTTTAAGTGATCAGACTGCCCTATGATTGGTGATGCCAATGATGTCAGAGATACAAAATCTCAGAAAATCTGCCAGGAATTATATTATAGAATCATTTGCTGTGAGTATCTGAAAGATGATCAGTGCATCAATAGCTATAGAGTCAAACTGATGGGAGATCCTGCTTTGTCATGTTGCCAATGCCTTCTTGGATGGTGGTAAAGTGCCCCTAAGTTTAAGCAAATACTTGTGACATTGTTGCTCAAGGAAACTGGTGATCCAGGGGCTCAGTGTCATCACTTAAGGCTTCTGATCCTTAATGAATTGGGCTAAATCTACGAAACATTGAGTTACTCCTTTAAAGATCCTCTGGTGGCCTGAGTATGCCACATATCCAAAATAGGCCAAAGCTTAACAATCCTCCTAGCCGATGTCACTGTGACCAACACCACATTTCACCACAGAGAATTTGGTCTTTGTTATCTTAGAACAGGAACAGGAATATTTGTAACTGTGCCTTGCCTGTGAGTTATCTGAAGTCACAGTAATGTGTATGGTGGATCTAGTGGTAGCTATCCACCCCCAACTTCTGCCCTCAAAAATATAATTGATCAAAAGTTCCTTGCCTAAGTGTTTGCCTGCCAGCTGTACAACCTCCCAACTGTGACCCATCAATCAGTTATCCCGGGCCAGGGATGCAGGGCCTGCCTGACCACGTACTTGCGTGTTGAGGTACATATGAAGTTCAGAAAGGGTGATTCTAATAATAAGGATGATAGTACATTTTTGTCGATAAATGCATTGATATCCATTTTAACATTAGTTTTCCATATGTAAGATGTCCTGTACACACTGTATAAATACTCTAATCGACAGAATTGTAAAATACAGTATAGCATGGCAATAAAGGTCTGCGGCTAATAGTTACTTGCTTCTCCTCTTGCAACATTTGGGTAGAGTACGTTTTTATACAGAGTAAAACTTCCTTATAACAGACCTAACACTTTTATGCAGGGTCAATCCTTGAAAAACACAACCACATTTGCCCTTTTCAAAAAAGGATGCTCTTTCTTTGGTCTTTCTTTAAATAATATCAGCACTTCCCCCATGTGGGATAGAAATTGAACCTATGCACTACATGATAGATACATACACGGTTTTAACGAATGCGAGGGGGACATAATGCGACGACTAACAGAGTACATTTTTTCCGGCAGGTAGTCCACCCATCACCTCTTTGTCCCACTTCGAAGTCGCAGCTCTTACACTTCTATTATGTGCCAAAGTAATGGCTGATCTTACATCAACATCCTACAGCTATGACTATAAATAGAAACATAAGCAACTCATATTTCTACCACAATGATTCTAGCAATCATCTATATTTTATAGACTCTGAAACAACAGAAAAAGTGATGTCCGATTGCTATCCAGCTGAAGCAGATAATGCTAGATTAACTTAATGGGTGGCCCTCAAACTGAAGTACCTCAGAGGTCCCTCATTGAAACATACTGCGCCTCAAGCAGCAGAATGCTGAAGTAGAAAGACGTTAAACCCACAGAGGAAGACTGGAACCAGAAACTGTCTTTTCAAGTCAATTGGCGATCCAGAGGCTCAGCGTTACTACTTAAGGCTTCGGATCCTTAATTAATTGGGCTAAATATACCAAACATTGAGTTACTCCTTTAAAGATCCTCTCGCGGATTGAGTACATTTACAGCATCTGCCACACATCCAAAACATGCCGAAGCTTAGTAATCTGCCAAACCAATGTCAGTGTGACCAAAGACACGCTTCACCACGGACAATTTGGTCTTTTTTTTCTTAGAACAGGAATATTTGAAACAGTGCCTTCCCTGGGACTTAGCTGAAGTCTCAGCACTTCTGAGTAATGAATATGGTGAATCTAGTGCAAGTGATGCACCCCCAACCTCTGCCCCCCAAAATACAATCACCAGCATTAACAAGCAAGGAAAATACGGATACCAATTCCTTAAGTAGGCTATCAGCTCTCCCAAAGCGCATTGCCCGACGCTCTGCTCCTCCATTCCCTAGAACACACTGCAACCCACCCACTACCTTTACAAACCAACTAGACTAAAGCACAGCTCTCAACACTGCACAATGACACATACTACAGCATGACATGCCTAGAGGCCAAGGACACTGTTGAAAGGGGCAGACTCATCATGAAAGAGAAACCTTGGAATGCCTTAAAGGCAAACTACCTCTTTTTACAGCACAGTACTTGATAGATTCCACAGCACAGCTCAGCCTAGGAATAATAGGAATATTAGGCACAGAATCAAGCTGAACTCTTACCTGACTCTTAATGCAAGGACCATAGCCTGCTACAGCATATTTGCTGTGTCTGTTCGCAAATGTTGGTCGAGGCATGAAACTTGCAAGCCTGTGGCTGGTATGTGCATAACACCATTTTTAAAATGAAGTTTTTGTTGTTGTTTTTTACTTCGGACTTCATTCATTTGCTGAGCCTACAAATAAATTACACTAAAAGCTATGAAAGTCTAATGTTTGGTTAAATACCTAGGACTAAGCCTGCTCGATGCCCAACTTCTGAACATAGGGTTCCTTGAAGCTCAATTGCACCCTTTGGGAAATTGAGATCCTAAGGACAGACAGCATTTTACAGACATTTGATAGTACACCCCAAATCTGAGTTCATAACAGTAGTTCTGAGCTTAAGTGGTTCATTTTTTGAAGCCTGTCACTTAAGGGGTTATTCACGCTAACAGCTCAACCAACAATCACGTTCAAAATGGGAGACATTTTCATGTGGGCGCGGGTGAATATAACTGGCCCATCATAGGTGCCATGAGACTTGGGGAGTAAAGCAGTGCTCAGTTTGCAACTGGTTAAAAACAAACTGATATTTGCGTCACCTCATCTATAAACCTCTGGTCTTGTGTCCCAACCAAATTCGGCTTTAGATTGGTGACAGATACAAGACTATTTTTGTATAAAGCCTCACTTGCATGAGAAGCTGTCGCAAGTGCAGTATTAGAACCCCCCCCCCCCCCCCCCCCCCCCAGGTTGCCTACTGCACCAGTGTGAGAATGTGCTTCACAGAGGTACAACATGAGGTGTATCGTGTAATACCTCTGACTTGCTGATAGAGTGGGGATTAGCGGAAAGGGAATCCGTGATGCAAAAGATTCTATCACTAATTCACATGCTGAGTGTTGCCACAATTCCCCTCCCTCACCTTGATATTGCTTTGCCAAATATAATGGTTGGCAATAGGTAGGACGGAGAGGAAACCTACATGTCAGTGAGAAGGAGACACAGTAAGTGTATGCCAATCCAATCTAGACAAAATGGAGGTATGCCAGTGTAATGGAAATAAAAGCAGGGTGGGTTGATGCATGCTAAATGTTCCCTCCATCAGGAGACATTCAATGGAGCAGTACAGCTGAGAATGTATGCTGCAAAGCAGGACTTCCATCCACCCGCCCACTTCAGCCACCGTACCTTACCAGTGGTAGCGAGTTGATGACCGAAGACAAGGATACAATCTGATTTCTAGTCATGAGCACTAAAGAGATCAAGGGCGGTCGCATCCAGGTTGACTTTCTGAGACACAAACACTTCCCCGCTGACCGATGTCTCCTCCGGGAAGTTAATAATGGCGTCCAAGTCCCCTGGGGAATAACACGCCTCAGCGTTCCACCCATGTTGCAGTGTGTTTAATTGCCACTGCAACATCCTGTGCACTCAATGCATCGTTCATTACACTTCAAGGACAGTATTAACACACAGCATCCCAATATATCTTGGGCGGCGCACATCAGCCCCTGATAATAGCATCTGTTAACATGCACTAAGTACTATAATGTAGCACATCACTTCATAAATAATAAGATTAGCCGACCTCGGGGCCCTATGAAGAGTAATGTGTTTAACTGTTCTCATTACTTATTTAAAACAAGAGCTAAAGAGCGGGAGCTACGACTGACAATCCTCTTAGCATAAATATTAAACTGTTTGCGTTAATAAGCCGCACGGTAGAGAAACAGTCAAGGGTGTGTTTTGCATTCGGCGATTATGCAGAGGTGATTTCAGCAAGTGCAGCTGGGCGAGGGGAGGGGGCGCGCGAGGGGCACTTAACGCCACGCGCTCACGTCCCGCAGACGGACTCGGAATAAAAATGGCGGAAGATAGGGACATTGTTATGCGCAGCTCGAGGACTGAGCTAAGAGAAGCCTGATTCTTGAAGACTGACGCTCTGCTTCATTGTCCAAGGCAGCTCTGTTCAAGGGAGACGTTTCTTCATAAAAATGTCTGGATAAACCCTAAGTGGATTCTTGGGGTTGGTAAATGGTTCAATGATTAGGTAACGAATATGACGGTATGTGTTCTTAAGACGCAGTCCCATCTCTTCAATAAAGTGATGATTCAATTGAACTACACTAATTGGTTGGTGCAGGTGCCCGAAGAAAATGTAAAACAATTGTGGGTTGAATACTCGAATTAACTTCAGCCCCTGGTAATTTACTCTGAGATGCTTTCCTGTTATTTTTGTTGTTTGTTTGCTCCCTCTGCGGCTACAAAGAGGGGCCATCGTTATGCTAACCAGCCTCGGTCCTGCTCCAGCGGGAATAGTCCAACCTGAATTGCCAGGCTACTGAATGGCACCAAAATCAATCCTAGACCCGTTTCTGCCTTCTTAGGACACATCAATGAAGAACACCTTTAGTCCAAAGCACAGGCAACACTGAACCTATGCATACTTTTTGTATTTAGTCTCTCACAGGGAAAGAACAAACCGTGATGGTTGGAATTCTCAGCTTAATCTCAGTCTCTGGATATAACTCTGGGGCGAATGTCAGTCCATTGCTGTTTAGGTCTCGAATGTGGCCAACTTTAGCTTTTTTGAAACCTATAGTCTCTAAAATCTTGCAAGGGGGGACCCAGGGAGAGCCAGGCGCGAGCTGGTCTTTCCCTGGGTGCGTTCGCGCGAGGGATCTGGAAGCAGGTGGGGGTGATTAGGGGGAGGGCATAAAGGGAAGTCAGGCGGGCGGTTTTGGAAGTGCGTAGCGGGAGGCAGGGAAGGAAGGTTCTGTTTGCTGGCTTCGCTTGGTTTACCTCATCAAGTGGGGACATGGAGGAGGCGGCGGAGTTCCGAAGGGCTGTCCAGACGCTGTGTGCGGCCGGACGCGAAGACCTTCTGCGGCCTGGTGTGCCGGCGGAGGCGTGGGTAGGGTTGGCCCGCCCCCCTCGTAAGGCGTCTGTGGGCGTGTCGCGGGCGGTGACTGCTTGCATGTCACCCGGCCCGGAGGAGGACGAAGACGGAAACGCTGCCATGCCGGCGGTTCCTGCAACGTTGGAGCCCCCGCCGGTTGACCCGGGCGCCCACCAGCAGGTATGTTTTTTACCGTTGCAGAGTGCTGGCTTGCGTGGGGCGCCCGGGGGGAGGCGGGGGCGCTCCGTGGGCCGGCAAACACAGCGCTTGGGAGGGGCTCCCACGGGGAAAGCTAAGAAGCCTTCGGTGGGGCCTGGGAATAGACGGGGGAGGAGTCTCGACCCTAGGAGCCGCCCACGGGCCAATGCTCCTGCCAAGGTGTCCGGGGGCCCCCCTACCCCGGGTTCTGGGCTGCTTGATGGGGCCTCACCATGTTTATGGGTAAATGGGCAATGTTATTTGCTGTCTCCTGCGCTTGCTGGGCTGGGGCTGGCTCAACTCCCTTTGCCTGGTGCTGGGGCTCTAGGTTGCTCGGATGTTGGGGCGCCCCTTGCTGCGTTGTCTGGCAGTGCCCCACCCTTGGGGGCTCCTTTGGCCTCTGGTGCTGTGCAGTCCGGTGATTTGCTTTCCCCCCCACCCCCCCTGGCCCCTGGGTCCTCGACTCCCGGTCTTGCTGGCCCCCCCCCTGCCCCGCAGCAGTCGCAGATTTCTGGTGGGACGGTTTCGGACCTTTTGGGGGCGTCCACTGCCCCCAGCCAGGTTTTGTACCCGGCTTCTCGCGAGATGCCTGGTGTTCCTCAAGGTAGTTTGGCCCCCGGGTTAGATGGTGCCCCTGGGTTTGCGTCGGTGGCTGGTTCATTGGGGGCTGTTTCCCTGGGCTCTCTGGGGGGCAGCCTTCTTGCAGGTTCTTCACAATCTGGCTTGAGCGGCCGCAGTTTTCAGGTTGCGTCTCCAGCTGGGCGGCTGTTGGCTGGTTCTGCGGGCTTGGGAACTGTCCCTACGGCTGTTTCCAGTAGTGGGATCCCGGGAGAGTCATCTGGAGCGGATCTCTCTTCTGCAGCGTTGCGCGCACGGAGCTTTCATGACATTGACTGGCAGTTTTATGAAGGGGGAATTGGTGATGGGGCGCTGCCAAGTGGCAGTGCAGAAGTTTCATTTTCTGGGGATGTTTTACATATGAATGTACAAGATGATGATTTGGAAGAAGGGGAATTACGTGACAAGGAGGTTGGGCTTTTGGCAGCACGGGCCCAAAGGGGTGGGACGGGGCAACTCCCTGTTTCTCGTATTTTGCAGGAGTCATGTGCGGGCCACGCAGCGGTACGTGAGACAGCAAGGAGTAGACCTTCTCGAGGGGCTCATGTTGATTTTCAGCAGAATTCGGCACACTTGCCAAGAGGTAAGGATGGTTGGTGGGCTGTGTGGCAACAAGGGGAGAGTCTCCCGGCTAAGCGTACCAGATCAATCGGTACGGGTGATGGGGTTGTTGGTGAGCGAGTCGCTCTGGCACCGAGGCTTGAGCGGCCGGTGAGTCTGAATGTTTCTGAGGTGCGAAATACAGGGGAAGTTTCTACGGTTGGGGATGGGGTGGCTGCTCCCAAGCCTGTTACGGAGGATAGTATCCTGCCAAAGAAGTTGCCTTATTCTGGAGTGGGGATGCCTTTGGGGTCTCACTTGTCTGAAAAAACTAAAACCCGCATCTGGAATGGTGAATTTGGGGATGTTTTTCGGCTTCTCCATAGAGATGTACAAGCTAAGGAAGGGTCGAAAGAGGAGGAGTTGGAGTTGGCTCGGAGGCCTAGAGTCCCGAGGTCTATTGAGAACTGGACTTCGGCATTTTTAATTTATGCCAGCGTGTATAGCCAGCGTCATCCGAGTAAGGCAGTGGACATGTTCAAATATGCTGACGTCATACGTAGGCACATAGTTATTTTGGGGGCTTTGCATGGTTGTCGTACGACGAGGAGTTCCGGGCTCGGATGAGTGTTTTCCCAGAGCGTTCCTGGGGTGAGGTCGATGCGGAGTTGTGGCTACAGTGGATGGCGTCTGCTCAACCGCCTGCTACGACCCACACGGCTAGCGGGTAGCCGGTGCATTATCGGCCCTTTCAGTTTCGCCACGCTCTCCCTGGGGCGGGGGGTTGGGGCAGAGGGCAGTCCTCCTCCTCTGGAGCGTGCTGGCATTTTAACAGGGGTTCGTGTAACCGGCCAGCATGCAGGTATAAACATGAGTGTGCACAATGCGGGGGGCGGCATGCTCTCACACAGTGTTTTCCCGGACAGCGTGTTGGAGACCTGGGGAGGGGTTCAGGAGGCAGGGGACAACTTCCACCATTTGTACATAAGGGCTCCTACTCCTATTAGGCAGGACGTTCTGGATTTGTGGTTGGAGGACTACCCTGATTTTGAGGCTGCTAAGACTTTGTCCTGGGGCTTCAGAGTTGGGTTCCGCATTGGGTACCAGGGTCCCCGGGTGGGCAGGTGGTCTGACAATCTGAAGTCTGCGAAGGAGTGCCCTCAGGTTGTGCAGAAGAAGCTGGATGCTGAGCTTGCGGCGGGTCGGATTGCTGGTCTTTTTCTGAGTTGTCCCCTCCCTGATTTGATCGTCTCTCCGCTGGGTGTGGTACCAAAAAAGGCAGTTGGGGAATTTCGCTTTATACATCATCTGTCTTGGCCTGAGGGTGCATCCATCAACGATTTCATTGACCCAGCTGACTCCACCGTGACATATGCTTCCGTGGATGACGCCTTGCGGCTCGTTCGCACGGCGGGCGTTGGGGCTTTGCTTGCAAAGAGTGACATTCAGTCGGCTTTCCGGCTCCTGCCCATTCATCCTTCGGATTTTGGTCTCTTGGGTATGCATTTTGGTGGCTGTTTCTATGTTGATAAAGTGTTACCCATGGGCTGCTCGGTGTCATGTTCCCTCTTTGAGACCTTCAGTACATTTTTGCAGTGGCGCTTCACGTTTGTCAGCGGCCACGTCCTGGTCTGCCATTACCTTGATGACTTTCTTTTCATTGGTGAGGGTCAGTCTGGGCAGTGTCAGTCGGCTTTGGCAATTTTTCAGGCTATGACTCAGGAGTTGGGCGTTCCTTTGACGCCGGATAAAACCGAAGGTCCTTGTACATCCCTGACTTTCCTAGGGATTGAAATTGACACCACGACTATGATGGCGCACTTGCCTGCTGCTAAAGTGCGTGAGATGTCTGATTTCCTCCGATGGGTGTTGGGTGAACGCAAAGTAGAACTGCGTAAAGTCCAGAAGCTTTTGGGGTACCTCAATTTTGCTTGTCGGGTTGTGCGGGCGGGTAGGACGTTTTGTCGACGTCTGGGCCTCTCGATGTCCGGCGCCAGCCTTCCTCATCATCGGGTGCGCATTACAACTGCTGTCCGTGCTGATTTGACTATCTGGTTGCGTTTCCTGCAAGATTTCAATGGCGTGTCCTTGTTTTTTGCGGATGAGGACATTGTGTGGCAGGTGCAACTTTTCACGGATGCATCGGGAGCTCACGGCTTCGGCATTTTTTGGGAAGGTCGTTGGTGCGCGGCCGGCTGGCCGAAGCATTGGAAGGCCCAGGGTCGCAGCATTGCGTTTTTGGAACTCTTCCCGTTGTTGGTTGCGCTGTGTATCTGGGGACAGGAATTTCAGAATCGCTCCGTATTGTTCCACGTGGACAATATGGCAGTAGTTGACCTGGTTAATAGACAGAGGGCCCGTGATTTGCGTGTCTTGAGGCTCCTGCGCGCCTTCATGTTGCGGTGTCTACAACTGAATATTGTCTTTAAAGCTAGGCATGTTCCTGGAGCCACTAATTGTATCGCTGATTCTTTATCTCGCTTTCAGTGGTCCGAATTCCGCAAATTGGCTCCCGGGGCGGACCTGGAACCAACGGCGATCCCACAGTACGTATGGGAATTGGGGGATTGAGGGTACACCAGTTGGTCGAACATTCAGTGGCTTCCTCTACACGGCAGAGCTATTTGAAGGCTTGGCATGAGTTTTTACAGTTTGGTGAGGAGATGGCGGTTACGGTCAGGGCTGGGTTATCTGATGAACAATTTTTATTGCAGTTTGTTTTGCATTTAGCGGACAAAGGCCTCTCTCACACGACCATTTCGGGCAAGTTGGCCGGGGTGTCTTTTTATGGTCAGCTTTGGTGGGGGAGGGATCCTGTTGGGGGGGTTTTGGTTCGTAAAGTTCTGAAAGGGTTGGGTAGGCTCCAAGCTGGTGGTCAGAAGTTACGGCAGCCAGTGACCTTTGATTTGCTTCAGTTGCTTTTATCGCAGCTGGAGGTGTGCTGTTATGATGCTTTTGAGTGCCACAGATTTTGTTTGTGCTTTGTGTGGTTATTCTTTGGTGCATTCCGGGCCTGTGAACTGCTGGGTTTGAGGGGTAGAGTGGGTATGACCAGCAGCGAGGTGGTGGTGGAGCATGACAGGGTGCGTCTATGGCTGAGGATGTCCAAAACTGATCAGATGGAGAGGGGTAAGTGGGTGTTTCTGGGTAGGAGTGGTGTGTCTGCATGCTGCCCTGTGGGGGAATGGGAGGTTTTTGTGTCTTCTCCTCATTTTACTCCGGGGGCAATTTTCTGTCATGCTGATGGCAGCCCCATCCTTGTCTCTCAGTTGTTAGCTGTTTTACTCAAGGTTTTGTTGGGCCTGAGGAGGGATCCTTCTCAGTTCGGCACCCATTCCTTCAGGATTGGGGCGGCGACAGAGGCCGCCAGGTTGGGGTGGGATTGGTCCCAAATTCGTCGCATTGGGCGTTGGCGCTCTAGATGTTGTGAGAAGTATGTGAGAAAGTAGTTCGCCTTTGCTTTGCCTAACATTTCTTTTTCTCCTAGGTCCTTGGCCCTCAGTCCCTGGATGCAAAAGGAGGGTGTGGATCCTGGGGCACTCTTTTGTTAAACGGGCCACTGCACGTCAGCTTTGTGGGCGATCTCTTGGTTTAAGCAGTCTGGCGCACGAAGTCTCCTGGCATGGCACAGGGGGCATGCGCTGGGGCGGTCTCTTTCCCGCCTTGGCTTCTCTGGTTTCAAAGGGTTGGGGGGGCCCTCCGGATTTACTGGTGCTGCATCTTGGGGAAAACGACTTAGTTTCTCTATCAGGTTTGACTCTGTTAAAGTTAATGAAACAAGATCTCAAAGTCATCAAGACCACATGGGTGAGCACCATGGTGATATGGACTGAGTTCGTTCCTCGATTACATTGGAATGGGGCGAGGAACTATTCCGCCGTGGAGAAGGCAAGACGCAAAGTGAATAGAACAATGCGACTTTTTTGTAACCATTTATGTATATACAGTTTGGCTCATCATCATTTGAAAGTTTCAGAGACTCATTTATTCTGTGAGGACGGTGTCCATCTCTCTACTTTAGGCATTTCTTTTTACCTTCTGGAGCTCAGAGATTTGATTGCTTAAGTTCTTCAGGTGCAGTTATGGTGTGCTCCTTCCCTTCCTCCTTTGGGTGGGGCAGGAAAACGCTAAAGGTTTTCCTGGGTGGCGGTTTTTGCTAGTGGGGTGGGCAGCCTGAAGCGGGTTGGCCATCCTGAAGGGTAGCTCGTTGGGTAATCCTGGGGGTGTTAGTCAAGAGTTAGTTTCGGGTTCTGTTAGGTAGGGAGTTTAGGCATACTGTGTAGATTGGAATGTCATGGAATAAATAAATAATGAATGTGTTCAAGAAATGTATTATGCACCTGTCTTAAATTAAAGTGGCCTTTCTTGCTCCTTGAAGAAGTGTGGACAGTGATTTCTTGCGCGAGGGGGGACCCAGGGAGAGCCAGGCGCGAGCTGGTCTTTCCCTGGGTGCGTTCGCGCGAGGGATCTGGAAGCAGGTGGGGGTGATTAGGGGGAGGGCATAAAGGGAAGTCAGGTGGGCGGTTTTGGAAGTGCGTAGCGGGAGGCAGGGAAGGAAGGTTCTGTTTGCCCCACCCACCCTCCCTTTATTCCTTTAGTTAGGTTTTAGTTTGCGGTGCTCTAGGCGCTGCTCTGGTTTTTTGGGCTTTGCCACTGTTAGGACAGGTGCCTCTGTTCTTGTAGGAGGCGGTTTTTGCTAGTGGGGTGGGCAGCCTGGAGCGGGTTGGCCATCCTGAAGGGTAGCTCGTTGGGTAATCCTGGGGGTGTTAGTCAAGACTTAGTTTCGGGTTCTGTTAGGTAGGGAGTTTAGGCATACTGTGTAGATTGGAATGTCATGGAATAAATAAATAATGAATGTGTTCAAGAAATGTATTATGCACCTGTCTTAAATTAAAGTGGCCTTTCTTGCTCCTTGAAGAAGTGTGGACAGTGATTTCTTGCGCGAACACTTAGACTGGACTCTGGTGGCTATGTTTTCTATCACATTATTTGCCTATGATCTGGTGCGCCTTTCTATCGTATTCCTGTGTTTCTCCTGCCAAGGAGTATTTCTGGCTCACAGTGTTCTGATCGGGTGAGTTGAATTTTTCTACTGCTAACTAGAGGATGCTTTTCTTTCCCTTTTAGCTCTCTGTGGGCTAGATTGGGGCTACCCCACTACACTCCAATCTACCCCACTCCAAGCTACTACAATCCAATCATCCCTCTTCAATCTAACCCACTCCATTCCAGTCTGCCATACTCCCATTCACCCAATCTACTCCACTCCACCCTATTCTTCCCTTATCTAGCTCACTCCACTCCATTCTCGACTCCACTCTAAACTATCCAACTCTACTCCACCTCACTCCACTCCAATCTACCCCAATACACTCTACTCCAATCTACGCCACTTCACTGTACCCCATTCTACTTTACCCCAATCTACCACACTCATTCCACTCTGCCCAATCTACCCCACTCCACTTCGTTCCAGTCTACCACATGCTATGTATGGAGGGGATTGGGGCAGATTGGAGTGAAGTAGATTGAAGTGGGCTAGAATGGGGTGAGGTGGGGTGGGTTAGATTGGATTGGGATGGCGTGGGTTAGATTGCATTGAGGTAGATTAGAGTAGATTGGGGTGGGGAAGATTGCAGTGGGGTGCGAGGGTGTAGAGTGGGGTAGATCGAGGTGGAGTAGATGCGGTAGATTGAAGAGGGGTAGATTGGGTGGAGTGCAGCGAAGTTGATGGGGCGGAGTGGGGTAGATTGGAGTGGGGTAGATTTGTGTGGAATGGAATAGGGTACATTGGAGTAGAGTGAAGAGGGTTAGATTGGAGTGAGGTGGAGTTGGATAGAGTGGAGTGGGGTCGAGAGTGGAGTGAGATAGCTAAGGGAAGAGGGGGCGGTGTAGATTGGAGTGGAGTGGAGTGGGGAATATTGGGTGGATTAGAGTAGGGTAGATTGGAATGCAGTGGGGTAGATTGAAGTGGTATAGATTGATGAGTGGAGTGGAGTGGAGTGGGGTAGATTGGAGTAGAGTGGGGTAGAGAGGGGTAGATTAGAGTGGCAAAGAGTTGGACAGATTACATTGGAGTTAGGAGTGAAGTGGGTTAAATTGAAATGGAGTGGGGTAAATTAGACTAGAGTAGGTTGGAGTTGAGTGAGTGGAGTCAAGTAGATTATTAATATTAGTTAACATTTATTGAGCACACAGCTACCCTTAGGCATCCCAGCGCTAGTGGCAGAACAGGGGAGACGGTTAGATGGCTCACAAAATAGTATTCTGGAACAGCCAGGTTTTAAGATGCTTTCGGAACAGGAGATGGTGAGTTTCGGAGCGCAAATGCAGGGGAAGGGTATTCCAAAGTCTGGCTATATTGTTGGAAAAGGAACTGCCCCCACTCCTCATCCTTCAGATTTTAGGGATGGCAGCTAAACTCAGGTTAGAAGAGTGGAGGAGTTTCCTAGGCCGGTAAAACGTGATAAGGGAGCTATTGATAGAAGTGCCTTTCCCCCAAAGAGTCTTGTGGGCTACACAGAGGGATTTAAATATTATTCTCTCCGGGATGGGCAGCCAGTGTAAGGTCTTCAGACCTGCCTTAGCTGATTGAGTTCTAAGAATGCCAAGCAGCAACCGTGCTGCACAGTTCTGAATAACTTGAAGTTTCCTTGTTGTGGATTTAGGTGTTCACAGATATATGGAGTTGCAGTAGTCCAGGTGGGAGAGAACCAGGGCCTGGACCATAATTCTCCTGGCCCCCACAGGGAGGAGGGGTAGAACTTTCCACTGGAGTGGAGTCGGGTAGATTGGAGGGGAGTGGGTTGGATTGGGTTAGATTGGGGTAGACTGGAGTAGGGTAGTCTGGAGTGGGGTAGTTTGGAGCAGAGTAAGGTAGAATTGAGTGGAGTATGGTAGATTGGGGCAGAGTGGGGTAGATTGGAGTAGGGTGGGGTTGCCTGGGCTAGAGTGAGTGTAGTGGGGTAGAGTGTAATGGGTTAGATTTGGGTAGCGTGAAGAGGGGTAGATTGTAGTGGAGTGAGTTAGATTGGATCATAGTGGAGTGGATTAGAGTGGAGTGGAAAGGGGTTGTTTGGGTAAGAGTGTGGTAGACTGAAGTGGGATAGACTGGAGTGGGGTAGATGGGGTGGGGTGGGTAGATTGGGGTGGGGTAGTTTGGGGAGGGGTAGATTAGATTGGAGTTCGGTAGATTGAGTGGGGCAGATTGTAATGAGGTGGGGTTGGTTGAGGTACATTGGAGTGGGGTGGGATAGAGTGGAGTGGGGTAGATTGGGGAGGGATAGACAGCAGTAGGGTATAATGGGATGAGGTAGATTGGGATGAAGTGGTTTAGATTGGAGTGCGGTAGATTTGTGTGGAGTGGAATGGAGTAGATTGGTTGGATTGGAGTGTAATAGATTGGAGTGGGGTATATTGTGGTAGATTGGAGTGGGATAGACTGGAGTGGGGTAGAGAGGTGTTTGGTAAGTGGTGGGGACGGGAGTGGCATGTTGTGGAGTGAGTGGCATAGATTGGAGGGGCATGTCATGGATGTCTTAAAGTGGAAGGGCATAGAGCGGAGTGGAGTGGTGTAAAGTGGCGTATGCATGGAGTGCCATTACAGACAGCACATTTTCAATTGAAATGACCATTACATTTGTACCCAAATATGCTAAAACCCCACACAAATGATAATGTGTGCATATATCATCACTTAGTGTATTGATGTGTTTTGATTGTATTCAAATATTGGTTTCCTCCACACTTCAGAATAACCCAAAAAATGTGCTTCTTTGTGCTGATTGTAATATATTCTGAAACATCAGCACAGTTCATTTGTTATGTGCTAGAAATAAAAAATCCTACACCCTCTCCTCTTAACTGGATGCTAAGCAGTATTGTCACATACATTCTCTCACTTTGAAGTCAGAGAAAGAAAGCACCAAGCCCCCTCAGAAGGGAGAACTTGACATTTGACCTCTGGCATTGAATGCACAGCAAATGTGACAAGATAAAAACAAGATTTAAAAGCCTGTTTACAGAAAGTGAGTCTGTGGAAGAATACAGTATTCAAGGTTTGGCCAATGAGAGGGTTGAACTCGAGGTGATAAGCCTAAAGCAAATAAAGCCAGCAAAGAGAAAGCCAGAAAAAGTGAGTTACAAACCCCAAAGCCAATGGTAAGCAATGGGTGGAATGCATTCCTAGATCAGCTTTCTAAAAGTCTCCAAGATGTCTTAAGCAAACAAGACAGCACAAGGCTTTGATCTAAAAAAAATGGAAGATGGCTGGAAACGACACATTGAGGCAGGTGGGCAGGGAAGGAGTTAAGTGACAGACCAGGGGATGGCAGGAAATGGCAACATTGAAACAGGTGGGTAGGGAAGTAGTGAAGTCACAGATTGGGAGGTGGCACAGCCTTGGTGCAAGTGGGCAGGGAAGGAGAACACTGGCTGGGGTAGAAAGTGGATGGGAAGGGAGAAAAGGGATGTAGGAAGGCAGGAAAATAGCAAATTGATATGAGATGGTGGGATAGGAGAAAAGTGAGTCCAAGTGGAAGAGTCAGGAAGATGTAGAAGAAAGATGGAGAAAAGTCCTGTAATGAGCAGGAAATGGTGGAATGGAAGCTGGTGGGGAAATGTGAGGAATCAGACTGGGGGTGGGCATAAAGGTCTCTCCTGTGTCAACAATGGGAAATGTAGGGAATACCATGACATAAGGCAGAGAAAGTCAAGAAGAAAAGAGGGTCTCTACTGAGGCACCCCAGTGTAAACAATGAAGACTAGGCATAAATGACACATGGGTGAATGTGGGATTTAGACATCACTTTCATTGCACCAGGAAGCAGTCACTGAATACAGTCTGAACCCACTGAATTGCCCTAATCTAGGCAATAATGTATTGCAAAACTACAGAATGTGAGGATTGACTGCTCAGATTTCTACCACCCTGATTGGCTCTACACAGAGACCAACCCACTCAAAGTAGGCCATCCCCTCCCTGGCGGCTGCAGGCTTTGACACAGTAAGAGGCTTTATTGTGTCTAGTGTGGTTAGCACCGATCACTCAGTTAGGCTACCTTAAACCAATTCATGTTACACCTCAGGGTTTGGTTTTTGGATTAAAGCTTATTCACAAGATGCAATCCTTATATGCAAAACTGACTACTACCAGAGTAGGCGAGGAAAGAGAATATTTGTAAGAGGCAAGCTTGAATGTCATCTCAGTGGCACAGAAGACCGTTTTACCTTAGACTATATTTCAGGAATTCAGTGATCCCAGACATGGAAAGTTGATGTCCCAGCTGATAAAGATGACACAACAAGACTTTACCTTCCTGTTTAATCCTTCCTTGTACCGGTCAGCTTTAATTAATGCATGGAATTTATTAAAAATGAGTTTCTTTTGAATGTTTGTTAGTGAAAGAATGATACATATATAAACTGCAGTTTCCCATGTACCCACACTTCACACATGGGACTTGCAGCAGCATTGAAAGCCATCACATACTGACCAAGCAAGGTTATGCTCTTGAGAAATGGCCAGTAGTTTAAGATAGTGTGATACCTTCCATGACTAGTTTACACCTGATCATTTCGATATTTAAAGGCTAACGAGTGTAATAGTCACAGTTCATTCAATATTTCAATTTCAATTGCAACAACTTTTGGTACAGTTAAGAACAGGTGGCCTAGAAAAACTTGATTTTCTCTCTACCTCTTTGCCATTACATTATACCTTCATCCCCCTGACTGTGAGTGTTATCGTAGAATTAATCTCAAGAACCCGTAACCCTTCTATCAATATTCTCTGAGAAAAGATCGCAGATTCTAAGAACTTCATCAACAAAACTCAATATAATCTGCCAAAATATTTGTCATGTGCCCATGAAATGGATATATTAGTGACTCGTTGGTTTTCCATTTACATACATTTCATTGTTGAAATAACATGTGCATGATGTACTAGATGTCATCATCATAAGTACATATTTGTATTTTTTCTTAGCAAAAAGGCTGCTCTTATTGAGACACTGAGTACTTTTGCTGGCGGAAACAGGGCAGTCACATGCCTGCTGCCCTTCACAAATATGGTGTCTAGAATCAATACAGTGTAAGAGAATGCAGCTGCCTCTCATACAATAGCCATCAAGAAAGAGTTCAAGTGTGTGTGTGTGATCAGACACAGGGAAATAACATTTTAAAAAAATTTGTGGAATACACTTTTCTGACGTTCTTTAGTCCTGCATCTTTTAGACATTCTTTGGTAGAAGTAAAAATAATGTGAGGTACATTTATGAATAAATAGCAATGAAATAGAACAAGAATTGCACAGTTTCCCGGTATTCTTACCACATCATTTTAAACAGATTAATGGGAATGGCAGACCCGTTCAAAAGAATTTAGGAGTACCCTCATATTTTTCAAAGAGGAATAATCAGTCTGATCTCTGCCGTTCAACGAGGTGATCAGTTTATGGGCTAATTCAGTCAGAGGAAAGGAGATTGCCATAAAGAGACTGTTATTTGAAAAAAACAGCACAGCCCCCAAAGCTGAGATTTCTCATCTCTCTGAAAACTATTGTACGATTTCTTCGGTTCAGAACCACGCTCAGGAGACCTCGACACAGAAGGAAATGTACACATATTCCTTTTCCACACTATTTTCGACATGCAATATAACACTTTCCGATCCACAATATTTTAAATGTACAATTTGGAATAAGACGAACTATTCTACAATAACATCGTTCGATTGTTTATCCCCATATAATACCGGCACGGCATAATTGACGTGTGTGATATAGTGGTGTGGGATTTTTCCCCCCCAGTGTTGCACTTACAGTTTCGATGATTGGAGTGTCAGCTAAATACATTAGCGCCCACTGGTCATGATGCTAAAATTAACCACTTAAGCTAAAGTGAGCGTTAATTATGGGTATGCAAGGAGTCAATAAAAGGTTAATGCAAAAGTCAAAGGATACATTTCTTTTAGCATTGCATCATTCCACAGGCTAAACCACTAACATTATGCTTTGTGTTTTTAATCAATACATTTTACAGTAATGTGTTGGACATTGATTAAAAAAAAAGCATTCCTCTTCTCTGGGTTTACGCTTTGAAGGCCACAATTATGAAGCATTTTCTATATTCATTGAATATACACAGAACTAACAACAATTCATATCTTAAAATGACATCAAAACGTTTTTAAAAATATGGATTGTACCCATTTATATTTTATGTCTCTACAATCGAAGAATTGTATTTATTCCCGTTTAAAGCCTTTCTTGAAGGGAATGTGAGGGGTCATTTTGAAGAGCTCCAGTGCAAAGATGTTTCAGTCACTGGCCCACCTACCAGCAGGGCTAAATGAGGTTTTCATCCTTCAGGCACGATTAAATGAGTACTACTAAGTTGGGTCAGTAGAACTACTACTTTGTAAATGCCTGAAGACAATTTGCAGGTTGCTCCTTTAAACCATAGTTATTAAAGTGTAATACATGTGTTCTAAAAGCTAGTCTCTAATTTCCTCATAACAGGCAACTTGTGAAATTTCTAGTCGCCTGTAATAAAGAAATGATGTAGCCGCTCAACTGTAAGAAGTTATTACAGTTGAGCTGAAACGTCAGGAAGCCTGCTGCCAGAACCAGTAGCCGAGAGGAAAGCAAGGTCACAGCATTATTAAAGCTGCACTTTAAAATCCGAAAACAACCCTGTTTTTTTTCTTTTTATGCTGTGTTCTTTTAGATGAATTATGATAAACAGAAAGGATATACTTGTGGCAAAGTGTTTGTTTCACGCTTATACCAAAGATAACATTTCTCTACATTTCTGCACATTCTGAAACATGGTATTTAAAAAAAAGATCTGACTTGTACTAAGCTGATACTTCCATCTTTTTGTGACCAAAATCTAACTTCTTTTTGGTGTGTTTCATTTTGCACATGAGATTCTAATTTTATTCTTCCTGTTTACAAACATCTTATCTCTTTCATATTAAGGAGCACCACACTAAGAACATAAGTGGTTAGTAGGATTGGTTGGTTTGACTGTATTATAAGGAATAAACTATACCCTGTCCTACATTATAAGGATATTGCAAGTCACCTCTGAGTTTCATGACCTTATAAAGGAATTTGGTCTTTGGCCTCATTCCTTTACATGGTCACACAAAAAACCTTGGTGACTTGCAATATCCTTATAATGTACGCCAGGTAGTACTTTATCCAATATATTATTTAAAACTAGAAGCAAAAAAATTTGTATCAATGTATGCATGCCTGGCAATCTACTTTGTGTCTCCAACAACTCTGTTCTAAAACTCAAATATGAGTAAACGAAAAAATGGCGATAGAAAACTGAAAAACGGAAAAGGACCAACTTCATTGGAAAGGTGATATTAAATCCTTAGGAGAATCTTCATGGTACACAAACACACAGCATCATTTATTATTCACTGCTCAAAGCAAATAGCATTCCATAATGCCATACAAGGGCTTCTTGTCTACAATATTTAGATGCTGGTGGTGCCCCTAGAAGGGGAAATGCCACAATCAAGTCTTTTTGTAATGTTGTGAAGGGCTACAGGAATTGTAGCAGCCCCAAAGCAATTTAAAGCAAAAACGGTAAATCTACTGGTACATGAATTCTAGAATCTTCCCCCAAAGTGTATGTGAAGCTTTAAACGTAAAATTTTGCTAATACATTTTCAATAACAGACCTGTGTTAACCTTGCTTGTGATACAGTCACTACCCAATGTTGAAAAGGAAATTGTCTACAACACTATACAAACAAGTGGCTCATCCAGAGTGAATAACCTGTTATTATTCTTAGAGAAATATTCAACTGCAGCTGGTCCATAATGTAATTTAAAACAAAAAAGGGACACACATTGAGGCAAAGGCAAAAAGCAAACTTGAAAATTGGGCATAAAGTGTGAGTGATGCAGTGCTCAGTGCAGAAATGGAGGTACTTATACACTTGATGTAGAAATAAATATAGTAAATATTCAAACCCAGACATCTCTCTTTTGGCCATGTTTTCTATAACAAAAATAGGCAGTGTATTCTCTTGAGAACCCCTATATGTTCGTAGGATTTAACATGTTCTCAGCAGAAGTGAACATCCATAGTGAACTAGTACTTGCACCATGCTTTACAGACAGAGCACGACAAGCTTCTTTAGCAGGTATATAACCAGATTGTGATTTCCAAGGTTGAATGTGTATATGTGGTTTAATTCTTAGTGAGGTAATAATTGCTATATAACCTGTTGCCATTTTCACTGTAGCAATGGTATGCGTAATACATCACATCATATTGTATCAGAGGCCTAACCTCGTCAGCTTTACATGGGCCCAATCCCATGTGTGTAAATATATTACAAAACATCCAGCACACAGGAGTCACCGGATTGTGTATGATACTAAAGTGATGAGTGTCGGATGTTCCCTGTCTCTCCCATTCCCCTGCTCACATTTTATTTAACCCGTGTGGCGGTACTCCCAGGTGAGCCCGGGAATGGTAGATCCTCGTCCCCCATGCATGACTAATAACAGAACTACACAGGTTAGTGCATGTTGTGCCCTGACAAGGCCTCTTCCAAAACTGATCAGTACTTGCTAACCTTCTTACAAAGATCAGCCTGAGATCCCCATGAAGGAGTTGACCATATATTGAAATGCTGTCTGGATTGTATCCTTGGTATCTCTGGCTCCCTCATTTGCCAGCTGAGTGCTCTTGAAAAGACTGCAGTCACTTGTGAATGAAGCTGACCTGGACTCCTGTGGAGGCTAGGCGCAACACGCTCTACCAACTCCATTAAGAGTTGGACAACCATTCTTTTATACGTCGATCTACAGATTCCAAGCCATCTTCTGAGCATCTTCCTGAAGGGACAACTGGCCTATTTATGAGCAAATTTATTAAATCTATGTCCAAAAGGTTGTCGTATTTTGATGATGGCTGGGTTGGCGCTTAGCTTTGCTACACGTTTCCCGCTTAAATTAGCTATACGTAGAAACGCCATTTTGTATGTGTTGGCGGCCATCTTAAATCATGAGCGGCCTCATGGCCGGCGTGCCCTTTAGTCCTTTGTCCGTTCCATTGACCATTTGAGTCTGCCCAGCAACAGGCTATTTTTAGTATTGGTCAAGCCCACTCATGCGCAGTTCACACTGACCAGTCACTCCGTAGGAATGTGCCGCAAACTGACCAGTGGGTTTGAAACCCTCCAATGAGCTGGCAGTATTCCAAAATATGCCCTTATATGTACATAATGTTTTGCAACTTTGTGCCGCGTGTACGTTTTATTACCTGTAGAATCATATAAAAGAAAGGGTCACACCGATGTTCGGTGTGATACCTCTTGCATTACCGAAGGGTGCTGTATGAGTGTACCACCACCCCATGGGGTCTTAATAAACTTGTTCTTTGACTTTTACAGTTTCCGTGCCAACAGTTCTTGAATGTAAGTGGGTTATCTTCGGAGCATGTAGGCCTTGGGAACCCTGATTACTTCAAATTGGCGACCACGAAGGGACTCATCGGCGACTCGGATGCCCGAAGGAGAGGTCGTGACGAAGGCTTGGAAACTCGCCATGGACGCGCGCTGCCACGAGTGACCCGAGTCTTGGCTGCCACGGTGTTTCTTCCTTTCCTTCCGATCTGACCTTCCAGGTGGCGCCGGTCTCCGACTGAGTTTTCGAGTGTCTGCGTTGCTGAGAAAGTGCCGTTTGGCTGATTTGGCTTACAAGACCTTGGCAGTTGGAATCTGGACCTTTGAGATTTTGGGTAAGGTTTGTGATCGGTAAGGTAGTCTGCGGACGCTTACTGGAGTTCTATGATTTGTGATCGGTAAGGTAGTCTTTGGACGCTTGCCGAATTATGACCTATGACTTTGATTTGAGTTAGCTAACATTTGTGAATTTGTGAACTTTGAACTTATATGTGTAGTGCACTTCACATAGGCAGGCATGTGGAGATGTTTCTCTAACTTTGTTTTTTCCCTTTGAGCGGCACATTTGTGTGAAGTACTGTAAGTGCCTTTTTATACGGTGTCACGCTTTCGTGATACTTTTTGAACATCCCTGTTTTTAGCACGCTTCGAGGGATGTGTTGTCTTGGAAATGGTACCACAATTAGGTTAGCGGAATCACAGCCGGCTCCCCCAGAGGGAACGCCAAATCGCGAAATGTATATTAAACATGGCCTTCCCCCTATTATATACAGTAAATTATGGCATAAGTACACAAAGGCCGATCCTGAATTGCAATGGCCTCTACATGGGTCGTTCGATTTACGTAAAGTACAGTTTGTAGAGCAATGTTTGTTTCAACGCAGGTCTAGACAAAACATGTTTGATTGTGTGCGAATGTGGGAGAAAGCGGTGCGTGAGCGAATGAAACGTGAAGTTGCCTTGGCGGACAAAGAGCAGCGCAAGGCTGCTCGGGATAAGGCTTTACAGCTTGAGGAAAAAGAGGCTCAGGAGAAAAGAGAGAGGGAGGAACGGGAACATAAATTACAAACGACGGGTCAATTCCCTATTCGTCGACCGCTTTATCCTGTCCTTAATAATGAAATTGATGATTTTTCATTGCTAGATCGGTCACCGCCTCCATATGTTTCGCCAACGGCTCCAGCTGAAGATTCGGGTGATGATGGGCAGGATAAGTCGGAAAAGAAGGGTATAACTGCTCTCAGGTTTACCACGGAGAGGTCCGCGCATTTACGTAGTTGGGCTCGTAAAGTGAATAAGAATTGTGTTTCTCAGGCTGAGGTAGTTGCGGAGAGGAGTAGGTGGACGGATCATGAATTACTGTATTTCCTGTCTAATTTGGCAGATGAAGTTGTTGCCGCGTATCGTCAACTTTCAGATACGTTTGAACCTAAAGCTGTGTCAGTATGTCGTGAGAATTTGGATAAAGGTGTATTTGATCTTGCAGATGTTGATGGCCTTTTCAAGCAACTGATCCAGCTGCGAGACGAGACAACCGGATTGCGGGAGGAGCGGAAAAGGAGGCAAAAGGAGTCCGAATCGGAAAATAATGGGCAGATTAAGGAGTGTTCTCTCCGGGGTCCAGATAAGAGTTTTGCATTACATGTTATGCCTATGCGCGAAGCCGCGCCTTTGTATGTTCCACCTAAAGGGGAAGGTACAGATGATGATAAATCGTCAAAGGATGCGAAAGGGTATTTTGTATATAACTGGGTATACACGCCTTGGAATAGAGCAGATGTTATGGCATTGAAAAACTCTTTACCTGACCTTCGGAAAAACCCGGCGGCATTTTATGAAGGGGTGGAAGGGGCTATTTCGTCTTGTGTGATGACTCTTGTGGATATAGATTTGTTCTTTGGGCTAATTCTACCACCTGATATGTGGAGGCAAATTCGTAAAAATAATGATGAAACGATATTGGGGGGCACATGGAAAGAAATTAATGCTGCAGATTTAGACAGGGAACCAGCATGTAAGCCTTGTCAGTTAATTCTAGATCTCCCGGCAGCTATCTTGATTAAATTAAAGACGCTTGTTCCCTCTAAAAAGATTGATTGGACTATGCTGACGTCGTGCAAACAGAAACCCGATGAACTGGTCTCAGATTTCTTTACACGCTTTGAGGAGGCATTTCATGATTACAGTGGTCAATCTTTGACAGACGATACGGGTCGGCATTTGTTTGTAGATAAGTATGTGGCTAATCTCCTACCGGAGATTGCAAAAAGATTGAAGTCGAGTGAAAGTTCCTGGACCACGGCGACCCCAGCGTCTTTGTTAACTATGGCTCAGTACTATGAGCGGCAGGAATTGGAGGCTAAAGAAAGTGTAGAGAAAAAGGCGAAGGAAATGAAAACGAAGGTGATGTTGGCCCAGGTTCGGGGAACACAGGGTAGAGGGAATGATAGAGGTAGACGGGGTGGAAGAAATACGTCGTATGGTCGTACGGACATAGCGGAGGATCAGTGTGCTTATTGTAAGGAGTTTGGGCATTGGGCCGAAGATTGTCCGGTACTTCGTGAGCAGCGTAGTCAGCGTGGTCGAGGAGGCGGAAGGTCAAGAGGAGGTTATACGGGAGCGAGGGGTGGCGGAAGTGATCGTGGAAAGGTTGAGGAGAGGGGCCGTGGCCAGGATGAACGAAATATGTTTGATAGGCGGAATCAATATCAGATTTCGGAGGGAGAGAATGTGGAACACCAGGATTATGTGCATGCATAGGACTGCGTAGGATGGGGTAAGGAATCAGTTGAAGTGCCGGTAGATCAGCAGGGTCCATATGTAACAGCGGGTATTCTGGGTTCTACTGATCAATTTCTAGTTGACACAGGAGCTACACGTAGCGCTTTGTCGAAAAACTTGGTTCCGAGGGCTCCCCTGTCTGGCGAAATGATTACATGTGTAGGGTTTGATGGCACACCCTCCCCCAGCCCATTGTCCAAGCCCCTTGCACTATGTCTTGACAAATATTTTAGTTTTGGTCAATTCTTGTTATCACCCCATACCCCAGACAATATCCTGGGTATTGACTTGCTTAAATATTTTCGAGCAACAATACGTTGCGCTCCTGAGGGAGTGCGGGTTATCCTGAATGACAATTATCCTGACCCCGACCGGTTTTACGCCATCTCAGATATTTCAGCTTTAGCCTCTCTGCTGCATACGTTATGGGCGACCTCAGATACGGATGTGGGAGAGATGCGTATTCCACCGCTACATATTACTGTTAAGGAGGGGGCCCCTCTACCACGAGTGCCACAATATAAGATTTCGAGAGAAGGTGAAATTGCATTGACACATATTGTTCAGGATTTGATTTCTGCAGGGGTGGTGGAGGAGGTCCCTTATAATGTTTGCAACAGCCCTATTCTTCCGATCCTTAAGAGAGATACTGACGGCAAAGTCTATCGCTTTATTATTGATTTGCGAGAGATCAACAAAATTGTCATTCCCCAATACCCGGTGGTGTCCGATATTACGACCTTGCTTACCTTGGTTCCACCAACGGCCACCACGTTTAGTGTAATTGATTTAAAGAATGCGTTCTTTTCCATCCCTGTTCATCCCGATAGCAGATACCTGTTTGGCTTTACGCTGAATAATAAATCGTATAGATTTTGTCGTGTTCCCCAAGGATATACTGAAAGCCCTAGCATCTACAGCCAGGCTTTGAAAAGGCAGTTGGATTCCTTTAAATTGCAGTCTGGCGTTGCTCTCATCCAGTACGTGGATGACCTTCTGCTTGCTGCTGACTCTTATGCACAATGTGAACAGAGTACACTTGCGTTGCTTTCCTTTTTGGCGCAGAACAATCATATGGTTTCGAAGAAAAAGCTCCAATACTGTAGACCTCAGGTGACCTACCTCGGTCATCTGTTGTCTAAGGAGGGGCGTGCATTAACATCTGATCGAATTCAAGCAATTTTAGACACACCAGCTCCATGCACACAGAGAGAGGTACGTGCTTTCATAGGGTTGACGTCCTTCTGCAGACAATGGATTATGGGGTTTTCACATATTATAAAACCGTTGTTAGTATTACTGTCCAAAGCCACACCAATGCCCCTTGAGTGGACAGATGAATGTCAGAAGGCTTTTGAACAGTTGAGGCAGGCCCTTTGTTCCGCACCCGTGTTAGGCACACCAGACTACACGAAGCTTTTCACATTGTACGTGCATGAGAATGATGGGTGCGCGTTGTCAGTGTTATTGCAATTACACGGGGATAAGCAGAGACCATGTGCATACTTCTCTGCCATTCTGGATCCTGTAGCACGAGGGTTGCCTGGGTGTTTTCGAGCGGTAGCAGCAACAGCAGTGGCCATACGACAGAGTGAGGGTATAGTGTTATCACACAAACTGTTGGTGTTAGTTCCTCACGCAGTAGATGCCCTGCTAAACCAAACAAAGACCCAATACCTCACGAGTGCACGGCTAACAGGATATGAGCTGACACTTTTGGCGCCACATATTACACTGAAAAGATGCGCTACTTTGAACCCTGCCACTTTATTGCCCTATCCGGCCGAGGAGGGTCAGGAAGAAAAACATCACGATTGTGTTTTCCTGACCGAGGAACAGACAAAGGGTCGTGTTGACTTACAGGATGTCCCACTTCCAGATGTGGATGGGGAACTGTGGGTTGATGGATCGTGTTTAAGGCTGCCAGATGGTACGACTTCTGCAGCCTATGCGATCACGACACTTAAGACAGTGGTAGAAACAGCTAGGATACCACAAAAGTCGGCTCAGGCAGCAGAGCTGATAGCCTTAACAAGAGCCTGCGAACTGAGTGCTGGTTTATGTGTGAACATATACACGGACAGCCGGTACGCCTTCGGAGTGGCACATGACTTCGGGCTACTCTGGAGAGAACGTGGGTTTTTGACATCTCACGGAGAGCACATTATGCACGGAGAACTAGTGCGTGATCTCCTAAATGCGCTGCTAGGCCCAAAGAAAGTAGCGATAGTAAAATGCAGTGCCCACAAAAAGATTACGGATAAAGTGGGTCAAGGAAATGCCTTTGCAGACAGCATAGCGAGACAAACGGCTATGTCCCGAACTAACTCCCCCATGTACGTGATACAATCGCAGGCTGAGCGATGGAGTGATGCTAGAGCAGAAATATTGGATATTCAAAAATCAGCTACTGAATCTGAACTTGCGGCATGGGCAGCAGATGGGGTACTAGATGACGAGGGTTGTTGGAGAAGCAAAGACATGGAGAAGTGGAAATTGCCTGCGGCTTACTTGCAGGCGATGGTCCAGATGACACATGGACTGGCGCATGTCGGAGCTCTTGCAATCACTCGGCTCTTAACACGAGTTTGGGAACATCCCGAGATTGCTAATACTGCGAAGAGAGTAGTGCAGACCTGCCTGGTTTGTTTACAACACAATCCTGGAAAGGGGACCCATACTCCGAAAGGAGGGTTCGTTCCACCTTCTGCGCCATTCGAGGTACTCCAAATGGATTACATCCAACTCGAGCGCTGCAACAACCTGAAGTACGTCCTAGTGGTGGTATGTGCCTTTAGCAAATGGGTTGAGGCCTTCCCCACGAAAGACAATACGGCTTTGACAACAGCTAAGGTGTTGCTTAAGGAATTCTTTCCTCGCTTTGGAGTTTGTAAATTTCTGTGGAGCGATAATGGGCCTCATTTTGTTGGGAAGATTGTGGAATATGTACTGAAGGGGTTAGGGATTCAGCAGAAGTTCCACGCTGTATTCCACCCTCAGTCAGCAGGTCTGGTCGAGCGGTACAATGCTACGTTGAAACTTAAACTGGCCAAAATTGTGGCGTCTACATCGTTGAAGTGGCCAGATGCTTTGCCGCTAGCGCTACTCTCTCTTAGATCAGTACCCCATTCACGAACTGGCCTTACGCCTTATGAGGTGGTGTTTGGGCGCCCCATGAACATTTGGGGGGTGCCTAAGCCGCGACTAATACATGATGTGCCTTGTGTTATGATGAATGATTATTTGGCACGATTAACAAATGATTTACTTTCTATTCATCAACAGGTTCGAGAAGCGCTCCCTGACAATTCTACTGGAGAGGGCCATGATCTCCGTCCTGGGGACCACGTCATGATTCGGTCATTTGAGAGAGCAAGCAGTTTGGAGCCCAGGTGGAAGGGTCCCGAACAGGTCCTCCTTGCAACCCGAACCGCTGTACGAGTGACCAACAGGAAGCGGTGGGTGCATTCGACACACTGCCGCCGTGTCTCTCCGGATCTGGTGACTCCTGCTGTGCTGACCGACTACAAAGAGATCTTGGAGAAAGAAAAGAGCCCAGCTGTGACGTCGGCCGAAGTTGAGGGAGCCTTCCCGGACCAAGCTGTTGCCGGACGAGAGCGCTACAACTTGCGTCCTCGATAAGAAGATTTTTGTATTTTTAATGACTGGTTGGTTACCGCTCCAGGTTTGTGAAACGGAAACCGGGAATTCCAAGGGGGGGGGATCAGTTCTGCCAGTATAGCGACACCCGTCTTGGCCCGGAGAAGAAAACAACGGCTACCTCGGAGTTCAGCACCACATTTTTCTTTTTTTAGGTATACACGCATGTGTATGTGAAACTTTGCGACCAATTCGAACTATTTGAGACCCTGCAAAGGTTTTCAGAACTATGGCATTATTAGCAGCACGAGATAAGAGACTCTTGGGTGCCATTCTCTTTGTCCTGACTATTGTGGTGATTGCGGTAATAGCCTGGGTAGTTGAACTTGTGGTACCTGCACGTGAACATTTGCTGCCGACTACCCCGGCTCCATCTGAACATTTCCATTTCACTCTGCCTTACCACAAAGAACGGCACCGACAGACTTATTTGAACAATAGTTTTATTCAGATCCTACATCATACACACAATATGACAAATACTTCAAATTGCTGGGTGTGTGGGATGTTGCCTGGGCATCAGAAGAAAGGGGGTACTCCACTCATCCCTCTCCCGTTTTCACATAATGGATCCTGTAATGCATTTTATACTCTCCTCTTTACTTTGAGATGGCCTACAAAAGGGGGAGTGCTTTTCCGTTTGAATAAATTGTGTCATCATGATCGGGATGGGTATCCACAAGCTGCGGGGACTCGATTTGAATATGAGGAGTACCGCCCTGACAATGTGTCTGCTTCACGAATGTATAGCAACCAGCGAAATGTCAATGTATCGAATGCACATGTTATTAATGTTATCGCTACTAAAGCAGACCTATGTATACGTAATAACGGTGTAATTTCTGTTGGGAGAAGTGAATGTAACACCACACTCACGTTTGATAGTCCTACTGGTATATCGTTTGTCACCTCCCGAAATACCTACTTCATCTGTGGAACGAAGGGTTATCATCAGCTTCCTTTGGGATGGTCAGGCACTTGCTATGTGTCTTTTGTATTGCCGCCTGTATTCATTGCCCCACCAATGTATCATAACAATTATATCCTCTATCACGACTTTGTTTTAAACCGTGATAAACGTTCCCTTGTCTTGGACGATGTTGATCAAACGGACACTACCTTGCAACAATATGTGGACTTTAATTTGGGTTTGTTCTCTTTCGTTGGGGCAGCTTTGAACAGTCGAAAGATCCGACGACTAACTCGTGTTGTTGAGGCTGTGGCTAATGATACCGCAATTGCACTTGGAAATATCACTGAAGAAGTACAGATTTCTAGAATTGTTGTGCTTCAGAACCGGATGGTTTTGGATGTAGTGTTAGCTGACCGTGGGGGGGCATGTAGAATCATCGGAAGTAGCTGTTGCGTCTACATACCTGACAATTCACCATCTGTATATGATGCTATCACTAAACTACATAAGATAGCGGCTGAAATACATCCAGATAATGGTACTTGGACTCTGTCAGGATGGTTCTGGTCAATACTCACCACCTGGGGATGGAAACTGTTAACGATTCTATGTGTCATTGTGGGAATTCTGTTTTTCATTTGCTTGTGTATCCAATGTGGCCCAGTTTTTTGTTCTATGTGCTTGTCAGTTTGTGTACCATCGAGACGAGCTCTTGCTCATGACAAAATGATGCTTCATAAAGAAGTAACACAAATAATGCTAATTGATATAGAAGATGAACATCCTGATTATGTCCACTATGAGGTAGCTTCAGCTAAACGCTAAAAGGGTCGTCTGTCGTATTTTGACGATGGCTGGGTTGGCGCTTAGCTTTGCTACACGCTTCCCGCTTAAATTAGCTATACGTAGAAACGCCATTTTGTATGTGTTGGCGGCCATCTTAAATCATGAGCGGCCTCGTGGCCGGCGTGCCCTTTAGTCCTTTGTCCGTTCCATTGACCATTTGAGTCTGCCCAGCAACAGGCTATTTTTAGTATTGGTCAAGCCCACTCATGCGCAGTTCACACTGACCAGTCACTCCGTAGGAATGTGCCGCAAACTGACCAGTGGGTTTGAAACCCTCCAATGAGCTGGCAGTATTCCAAAATATGCCCTTATATGTACATAATGTTTTGCAACTTTGTGCCGCGTGTACGTTTTATTACCTGTACAATCATATAAAAGAAAGGGTCACACCGATGTTCGGTGTGATACCTCTTGCATTACCGAAGGGTGCTGTATGAGTGTACCACCACCCCATGGGGTCTTAATAAACTTGTTCTTTGACTTTTACAGTTTCCGTGCCAACAGTTCTTGAATGTAAGTGGTTTATCTTCGGAGCATGTAGGCCTTGGGAACCCTGATTACTTCAAGGTGTTTCACCTCAATCCAACATGAAATGGGTCAATCAGTGAAGCCATTTGTTCATTCATAGGGGAGGTCAGCTTCTCTGGCTCTCATTCCACTTCTCCGTTGGCAACCTCTAACTCACACAACTAATGTGACTTTAGGAATGCCTCAGAAAGCTCAAGAACCAACGCTGCTTCCTGCTTCCCAATTTAAGTCACCATTCTTAACCTTCCTGTTCCACTACGCCAAGGATAGAAGAGGATCATCAACCAGTTCTTATTCATATGCCTAACAATCACCTCTGAACAGTTGTGTTCTAAAGACCAAAGTTGGATCTGTGTCCCTTTTGTGGTGTATTCCCACCAGTCCAAGTAGATTTATCCCATTGTATTTTCTAAAAAGAAAGAGCACTTGAGAAGCAAGAAGCCTATCGAGATGTTCAGCGAAAGAGCTATCATGCCTGCCCCTGTTAAGCAGGTGTTGCAGGTTCTCTTTTCTTAGTAAAAAGGAAAGAAAGGCAGGCCTCAGACCAGTTATAAATCTTAAAGCCTTTAACAACTAGGTTGTCGAACAGCACTTGAAGATGGAAGGTATTCTTCTCGGTGCACAGACATAATATCGAGTCCAAAATATCGTTTGGACAAAATATCGAGTATTTCATATAGACTGGACAAAATATCGACACGACAGAATATAGACAACAAAAATATCGTTTTTAAGGTAAGTGAAGTAATATCGACTGTAAAAAATATAGATAGATAAAATATAGAAATATATAATATAGATAGTTAAAATATCGATTTTTGAAAAATATATAATATTTTATAGTGTATTTTAATGTTATAATATGTGTGAAAAGTGTGTATTTATGTTATAAATAATGTTATTAAATGAAATATTTCTTTATGAATATTGCGTAATGTAATTCTGTAGCGGGTTGTGGGTTTATAGGGGAATAGGGTGGTAAGTAATTTAATTATAATTAATTAAATATGTAAATGTATTTATTGATAGTAATTAGTAATTAATTGTAACTTAATTTATATTTGTTAATTAATTTAATTAGAATTTTCAAATAATTTATATTAATTGATTAATTGGTAATTATGTAAATTTTACTAATTTAATTTCTGTAGCGGGTTGTGGGTTTATAGGGGAATAGGGTGGGAAGTAAAATAAGTATAATTACATGAATATGTAAATTTATTTATTGATATTAATTAGTAATTAATTGTTAATTGATATTAGTTTATTAATTTAATTATAATTATTAATTTATTTATATTAATTGATTAATTGGTAATTATGTAACGTTTACTAATTTATTTTCTGTAGTGGGTTGTGGGTTTATAGGTGCATAGTATTTTTTTAATAAAATAATTAAATAATAAAAATAATTGAACGTTATTTATTTGGAAATAATAGTGAAATAATTTTTTAATATAAAAAATAATTGTTAATGTATAATTAATTTGTATTAATAGGTGATTAATTACAATAATTAATGTTAAATAGTAATTTTAAAATATTATTTATTCTATTGGATAACATTTTTATTTATTATTTATTAATTATTAATAGATATTAATTGTTAGAATTTTGAATATTATATGAAATATTTACTTTCCCTAATGTTGTATTCTCTGGAGTGGGAATAGTCATTTTTACCCCTACCCTATCCAACGCTTTCCCTACTGTTGCACACACTGGAGTGAGAATAGTAATTTTAACCCCTACGCTATCCAACACTTTCCCTACTGTTGCACTCACTGGAGTGGGAATAGTAATTGTATTCCCTACGCTATCCAATGCTTTCCCTACTGTTGCACCCACTGGAGTGGGAATAGTAATTTTAACCCCTACGCTATCCGACCCTTTCCCTACTGTTGCACCCACTGGAGTGGGAATAGTAATTGTAACCCCTACGCTATCCAACGCTTTCCCTACTGTTGCACCCACTGGAGTGGGAATAGTAATTGTAACCCCTACACTATCCAACGCTTTCCCTACTGTTGCACCCACTGGAGTGGGAATAGTAATTTTAACCCCTACGCTATCCAACACTTTCCCTACTGTTGCACCCACTGGAGTGGGAATAGTAATTTTAACCCCTACGCTATCCAACGCTTTCCCTACTGTTGCACCCACTGGAGTGGGAATAGTAATTTTAACCCCTACGCTATCCAACACTTTCCCTACTGTTGCACTCACTGGAGTGGGAATAGTAATTGTATTCCCTACGCTATCCAATGCTTTCCCTACTGTTGCACCCACTGGAGTGGGAATAGTAATTTTAACCCCTACGCTATCCGACCCTTTCCCTACTGTTGCACCCACTGGAGTGGGAATAGTAATTTTAACCCCTACGCTATCCAACGCTTTCCCTACTGTTGCACCCACTGGAGTGGGAATAGTAATTGTAACCCCTACGCTATCCAACGCTTTCCCTACTGTTGCACCCACTGGAGTGGGAATAGTAATTTTAACCCCTACGCTATCCAACACTTTCCCTACTGTTGCACCCACTGGAGTGGGAATAGTAATTTTAACCCCTACGCTATCCAACGCTTTCCCTACTGTTGCACCCACTGGAGTGGGAATAGTAATTTTAACCCCTACCCTATCCAACGCTTTCCCTACTGTTGCACACACTGGAGTGAGAATAGTAATTTTAACCCCTACGCTATCCAACACTTTCCCTACTGTTGCACTCACTGGAGTGGGAATAGTAATTGTATTCCCTACGCTATCCAATGCTTTCCCTACTGTTGCACCCACTGGAGTGGGAATAGTAATTTTAACCCCTACGCTATCCGACCCTTTCCCTACTGTTGCACCCACTGGAGTGGGAATAGTAATTTTAACCCCTACGCTATCCAACGCTTTCCCTACTGTTGCACCCACTGGAGTGGGAATAGTAATTGTAACCCCTACACTATCCAACGCTTTCCCTACTGTTGCACCCACTGGAGTGGGAATAGTAATTTTAACCCCTATGCTATCCAACACTTTCCCTACTGTTGCACCCACTGGAGTGGGAATAGTAATTTTAACCCCTACGCTATCCAACGCTTTCCCTACTGTTGCACCCACTGGAGTGGGAATAGTAATTTTAACCCCTACGCTATCCAACACTTTCCCTACTGTTGCACTCACTGGAGTGGGAATAGTAATTGTATTCCCTACGCTATCCAATGCTTTCCCTACTGTTGCACCCACTGGAGTGGGAATAGTAATTTTAACCCCTACGCTATCCGACCCTTTCCCTACTGTTGCACCCACTGGAGTGGGAATAGTAATTTTAACCCCTACGCTATCCAACGCTTTCCCTACTGTTGCACCCACTGGAGTGGGAATAGTAATTGTAACCCCTACGCTATCCAACGCTTTCCCTACTGTTGCACCCACTGGAGTGGGAATAGTAATTTTAACCCCTACGCTATCCAACACTTTCCCTACTGTTGCACCCACTGGAGTGGGAATAGTAATTTTAACCCCTACGCTATCCAACGCTTTCCCTACTGTTGCACCCACTGGAGTGGGAATAGTAATTTTAACCCCTACGCTATCCAACGCTTTCCCTACTGTTGCACTCCTTTGAGTGGGAATAGTAATTTATACCCTTACGCTATCCAACGCTTTCCCTACTGTTGCACTCACTGGAGTGGGAATAGTAATTTTAACACCTACGCTATCCAACGCTTTCCCTACTGTTGCACTCTTTGGAGTGGGAATAGTAATTTTTACCCCTACGCTATCCAACGCTTTCCCTACTGTTGCACCCACTGGAGTGGGAATAGTAATTTTAACCCCTACACTATCCAATGCTTTCCCTACTGTTGCACCCACTGGAGTGGGAATAGTAATTGTAACCCCTACGCTATCCAACGCTTTCCCTACTGTTGCACCCACTGGAGTGGGAATAGTAATTTTAACCCCTACGCTATCCAACACTTTCCCTACTGTTGCACCCACTGGAGTGGGAATAGTAATTTTAACCCCTACGCTATCCAACGCTTTCCCTACTGTTGCACCCACTGGAGTGGGAATAGTAATTTTAACCCCTACGCTATCCAACGCTTTCCCTACTGTTGCACTCCTTTGAGTGGGAATAGTAATTTATACCCTTACGCTATCCAACGCTTTCCCTACTGTTGCACTCACTGGAGTGGGAATAGTAATTTTAACACCTACGCTATCCAACGCTTTCCCTACTGTTGCACTCTTTGGAGTGGGAATAGTAATTTTTACCCCTACGCTATCCAACGCTTTCCCTACTGTTGCACCCACTGGAGTGGGAATAGTAATTTTAACCCCTACACTATCCAATGCTTACCCTATGCTTGCATTATTTGAAGTGGGAATAGTAATTTTTACACTTTTGTTATTGTACGTTAATAATATTTGCTATTATTTAATTATATTTTGTTACTCTATATATATGTTTTAAGAAATATGATTTAAAAAAAAATGTAATTTGTCTTTCATTAATTATTTAATTATTATAAATTAATTTAAGTATTTTTAAATATATTTTAGTAATTAATTATTAATATTAATGTAATTTAACATTATTTTTTATTAAAGTCGATATTTTTTACAACGATATTTTTGTAAACGATATTTAAAACTCGATATTTTTGTACTTACCTGTTAGTACATAGAAGCTCGATATTTTGACAGTCTATATTTTTTCAACGATATTATTGCAACTCGATATTTTGGCAATCGATATTATTTTAGTGATCCATTCTTCTCTTGAGGGGCATGTTTCTTCAGGAAGACTGGATGGCCAGGCTTGACCGGAAAGTAGCATATTTTTCTATTCTTATTTAAAACCTACAAACCCTTAATAACGATTAAGTAGATGTCTCAGTTGTGGCAGCTTCCTTCTATACATTTTGTCCTGTCTTTATCCTTTGATGGTTTTCAAAGGTCCCTGTGACTTGTAGTGGCCCATCTTCACCCAGAGACCTCTTATATACTTAGATGACTTCTTCCTCGTGTACCAGTTTCCATCCGCCTTGAGTCATAAACGGGAACTGTGTTAGTCTCTCTCCAACAACCTAGTCTTCCTGATCAACTTTGAGAAATTCACTTGCACTTCTCTTTTGGGTGATGTACTTTCTAGGTTTTTCCATAGAGGCCGCTGCTTGTACTCTGAAGCTTCCACCAAATAAGACGGACCTAATAAAGTGAGTGTGGATTCAGAATGAATACCTCTCGAAGGCAAATCTTATTAGACACCCATTCCTTTATTACTTCCTGATATAATTCAGAGCCACTATATTGTGGTCTCTTATCTGACTAACTTATGAAGTTTGCAAAGTGATTGCATTTGCTTGAGTTGATATCTTTTCCTTTGGGATACAACTCCATGTGAGGTGCAGTGGCACCAACATCCTTCAGTGCTAGTTCAAGGTTAAAGGCTATCCTCTAGGCTGTGGATTGATCTCCAACAGCAAACTTTAGGACCGTCTGCCTGAAGCCAATGGATGGCTGTAAAATCACCTGAAGGATTCAAATGTGCATATAGTACCACCTCTTTAACCTGCCTCAAAATTCAGATTTTCTTACCTTTAGCTAACAGGGAATCTAAGACTTTCTTACGTGCAAGGAAGTGGGTATAACATTCCTCCCACCCAACCAGAGGGTGGCCAGGTTGTAGCCACACATCTTTCAAGTGATCTTAGTCGTTTTTACATTTATTGATAGTATCTCTGTTCGTGCTGCCTTCCAATGTTTTTATCCTCTTTACGTTTCAGACTACGTTCTTGCAGTTTCATATTAATAGCTAACTCTTTCTTCTGTCATGGTGGATTCTGTCCTCCTTCTGACTGCATGGGACACCTCTTCTTTGCCTGGTTTTTGCTGGATGATTCTTCCCTGTTGGCAGTCAGAAAGTATGGGTTGATGGTAGAGCATCTTATGGTACTAGACAATGATATCATATAATGTTTAGTTCAGCCCTTAAGTTCAGGTCTTTTACACTGCTGCAGAGGTATGATATATATTAATGATAAATTAGCAGCTTCCATTAAACCAGATATATAGGCATAAGCTCATAGGAAAATGAATAGTTGCATTGGTCAATTTGACATTCACTTAAAAATACTCATCTTGTGGAGCTGTGTGTACACTGCAGGTCTCCATATCCTTTGATAGTGCTTTTTTAATGCTTCTCCTTAATAAATGGCTATGAAAAGCATGGTGAGGCGGTGAGGGGCATGCCAGAGCCATATAGTCCAGACTCATAGATTCAATGAAATGAGAGACTGAAGGATTAATTCAAATATCCAATGTCTAGAATGTATTAAGGGATGGGTACCTTTCTAAGCCACTGATAGTTAACATGGTATGATGATATCCCACTCTTCCACAACTGAACAGCAATTGTGAACTAATAGCTTTAATATTAACAAAATCCTCTCTACTCTCTTATTTGGTCTGGCATCAGCCAGGACCTTCTGATTTTAGTCAAAATATTTATATTTACTTACTTATAGGTTGCAGCAAGCCCTCTTCATTCATTGGTCTGTTGATGTGCTATTCAGATTAATCTTCCGTCTACTTCAGCTTATAGCATTGGGCAGTGGGACAGCCCACTACAGCCATTGTCTAACGTCACTATGAGTGATGGCATTCTGCCGTTTCACAAGGAGGACATCCCCAAACACCTCAGTAACCATTCAGTGCCGGGGACTACCTTGGCAATGTGTCCTTTACGAAACCCAAAAATATCTTTGCTTTATTCATATTTTTTTTTATCTCTTAAAGTAAAAAACCTGGCAGCCAATGTCATATAGATTGGGTTTGCCGGTGCTTCTTTAGGGTGTGAGTTGGTCTTTGGCAAAGTGGCACACAGCAGAGATTGAAGGGAGGTTGAATTATACTGTTGCTGCACATTATCAGCATAGAAGCTGCATAACATAGGTCAGTATATTTTTCTTGCTTGGCAGCATTGGAATATCATCACATTCCTTTCTAATCTCTTAACTACCCACAAAGCCTTCACTTTACAGTAGACGGGACATAGAAAAAGGCAGGTCTGGTGAGTCCAAAGCGCCCAACTCTTCCAGGACCCAGGCTGCAGTGGGCTGGGGGGGGGCTTTATAGGTTGTGGCAATGATGGGTAATATTGTTTGACCCTCAAGTTCGATCGATATAATTGTGTCACTGCAGAAAACTAAACCCGTGGCATCAGTGGAAATATATCCAGTGGCAGCTTTACTGGGAAAAAGCCAGAGTTCACGGTTTCAACGGAGACCAGGGAAGCAACAGTGCAGCAAAGTTAAACGATCAAGGGTCTCAAATTTAAGGGAGATGAAGAACTTTTAGATAAATGTGTGAGAGGCGATATAAATGAGACCATAATGCTTAAAAGATTGTGATATTTCTGTCAGTCATTCTATGTTAAACCCTCACCTATCTCAAACAAATGTTTCTAAATTGAAATGTTCTTGAATTGATCAGGTAGGCTGCGCATATTCAAAACTCTAAATTATTTTGGAGATGTCCTCAACAAGCCATAAGAAATATGAAAAGTGACATACCTTACCATGTAAATGGTCAAGTTCCTGGTGTGGTTATTTCTGCTGCCAAATGAAATCTCACGCAGTATTTCACTGGGTCTTAGGGTGTTAAGACGTGTTCCTTCCCATCCCTGTACTTACAGAGTGCAAGTTATTTATTTAGTCAGTGTATGTTTTGTGTATAATGGGTAAATGCCTGCGAGTGAGAGTGAGTGGGTGTACCCGCTCCCCCTATCGTGGGTGATGCACCATTTACAAAGGCTACAGGGTGCCCAGACAAACGTCATTGTGACCACACTGCCTAGCATGGAAGGGGCAAAAGAAATTGCACTTTTACTATGCATCAGTGGTGGTATCTTGATATCAAGAGGATGTAGCCTTATGGCTAGAGCAGTCGACCTCGAAGCTGGGGAACCGGGTTCGAACCTCGGCAACGACGCTCAACATCCTGTGACTCTGGG